>NC_080380.1:64517468-64822061 GCF_014773155.1 Arachis stenosperma
GACTTTCTTACTCAGCTAGCCCACTTGTGCTTCCAAATTTCTGATGGAGGATCTTGTTTCACTCATGAAACTGAAAGGGCCTTTGACAGATCAGAGACTAGATTGGCTAATTAGAGGTGTTTTGTTCAGAATTTCTGTCTGTTGCTGAGAAGATGATGATATGGCTTGCTATTGCTCAGCCTATTACGTCCACCATTGTTAAAGCCTTGTTGAGGCTTTTGTTGATCCTTCTATGAAAATTTGGATGATTTCCATGATGAGTTATAGGTGTTTCCATAAGGTTCACCCATGTAATTAACCTTTGCCATGGCAGGGTTCTCAGGATCATAAGCTTCTTCAGAAGCTGCCTCTTTAGTACTGTTGGATGCATGTGCCATCCATTCAGACTTTGGGAGATCATGTGACCTGTTGAGTCAACACTTTGTTCTGAGCCAATATGGCATCAGAGCATCAATTTCAAGAACTCCTTTCTTCTGAGGTATCCCATTGTTCACAGAATTCCTCTCAGAAGTGTACATGAATTGGTTGTTTTGCAACCATATCGATGATTCTTGAGCCTCTTCAGGCATTTTCTTTAGGTGAATAGATCCACCTGCAGAATGGTCCATGACATTTTTGAAAATTCAGATAGACCATAATAGAATATATCTAATATGGTCCATTCTGAAAACATGTTAGATGGACTCTTTTGGTCAGCTGCTTGTATCTTTCTCATGCTTCTAGAGGGATTCACCATCTTTTTGTTTGAAGGTTTGAACATCCACTCTCAGCTTGCTCAGCTTTTGAGGAGGAAAGAATTTATCCAAGAAGGCTGTGACCAGCTTATCCCAGGAGTCCAGGCTATCCTTAGGTTGTGAATCCAACCATATTCTAGCTCTGTCTCTTACAGCAAAAGGGAAAAGCATGAGTCTGTAGACTTCAGGATCAACTCCATTCGTCTTTACAGTCTCACAGATCTGCAAGAACTCAGTTAAAAACTGATAAGGATCTTCAGATGGAAGTCCATAAAACTTGCAGTTTTGTTGCATTAAGGCAACTAGTTGAGGCTTAAGCTCAAAATTATTGGCTCCAATGGCAGGAATGGAGATGCTTCTTCCATCAAATTTGGACGTTGGCTTTGTGAAGTCACCAAACATTCTCCTTGTATTATTATTATTTTCGGCTGCCATCTCCTTCTCTTGTTCAAAAATTTCTGAAAGGTTATTTCTGGATTGTTGTAATTTAGTTTCTCTTAGTTTCCTTTTCAGAGTCCTTTCAGGTTCAGGATCAATTTCAACAAGAGTGCCTTTTTTCCCTGTTCCTGCTCATATGAAAGAGAAGAAAACAAGAAAAGAAGAGGAATCTTCTATGTCACAGTATAGAGATTCCTTTATGTTAGTAGAAAAAGAAAGGGAAGAAGAATGAAGAAGAGTGGGTTCAGATTTTTTTAGATGAAGAGAGGTGAAGAGAAATGTTAGTAATTAAATAATTAAATAGAAGAAGAGAAGAGGAAGAGAATTCGAAAATAATTTAAAAAAAGAGGGTTAGTAATTTTCGAAAATTAGAGATAAGATGTAATTAAAATTAAAACATGAAACAATTAGTTAATTAAAAAGAATTTTTGAAAAATGGGTGAGATATTTTCGAAAATTAGAGAGGGAAAAGTAGTTAGGTGGTTTTGAAAAAGATAAGAAATAAACAAAAAGTCAAATAGTTAGTTGAAAAAGATATTAAAATCAAATTTAAAAAAGATAAGAAGATAAGAAGTTAGATAAGATATTTTGAAATCAAATTTTGAAAAAGATAATATTTTGAAAAAGATAAGATATAAAAGATATGATAAGATATGCTTGAAAAAAGATTTAATTTTTAAAATGACTTAACTAACAAGAAACTATAAGATAAGATTCTAGAATTTAAAGATTGAACCTTTCTTAACAAGAAAGTAACAAACTTCAAATTTTTGAATCAATCACATTAATTGTTAGCATATTTTTGAAAATATGATATAAGATAGAAAAAGATTTTGAAAAGATTTTTGAATTTTCGAAAAAGTGGAAAATTGGAAAAGATATGATTTTTGAAAAAGATTTGAAAAGATAAGATTTTAAATTGAAATTTTGACTTGACTTGTAAGAAACAACTAATTTTGAAATTTTTGACCAGTCACCCAAATTTCGAAAATTTGGAGGGAAATAAGGAAAAGATATTTTTTTATTTTTGAATTTTTAATGAGGAGAGAGAAAAACACAAACATGACCCAAAACAAAATTTGGATCAAAACACAAGATGCATGCAAAGAACATTATGAATGTCAAGATGAACACAAGAACACTTTGAAATCATGATGAACATCAAGAACATATTTTTGAAAAATTTTTGATGCAAGAAACATGCAAGACACCAAACTTAGAAATCTTTAATGCATGGACTCTAACAAACAAAAATGCACATGAAAACAACAAACAACACAAAACAAGAAATCATCAGATCAAACAAGAAGATTGTCAAGAATAACTTGAAGATCATAGAACACTATGAATGCATGGAATTTTCGAAAAATACAAGAAAAAATTTTTTTAAAGCATGCAATTGACACCAAACTTAAAAATTGACTCAAGACTCAAACAAGAAACACAAAATATTTTTTGATTTTTATGATTTTTAATTTTTTTTGGATTTTTATTATTTTTTTCGAAAATATACTTTAGAAAAACGAAAATAATAGAAAAAATTTGAAAAAGATTTTTGAAAAGAAAATTACCTGATCTGAGCAACAAGATGAACCGTCAGTTGTCCATACTCGAACAATCCCCGGCAACGGCGCCAAAAACTTGGTGGACGAAATTGTGATCAACAACAATGGCTCTTTGGCATGTGCACAAAAACATTATCTCAGCACTTTCTTTCCACAATCTCGTTCAACTAACCAGCAAGTGTACTGGGTCATCCAAGTAAAACCTTACGTGAGTAAGGGTCGATCCCACAGAGATTGTTGGTATGAAGCAAGCTATGGTTACCTTGTAAATCTCAGTTAGACAGATCAAATTGGTTTATGGGTTTTCGAATAATTAATAATAAATAGAAAATAAAAAGGGATAGAAATACTTATTAATCATAGTGAGAGTTTCAGATAGCGTGCGGAGAGCTGGAATCCTTTCGAATCTCACTTTCTTTTGCTTTCATCCAATCCTTCTTACTCCTTTCCATGGCAGCTGTATGTAGGGCATCATCATTGTCAATGGCATAATCCTCTCAGTGAAACGTTCCTATGCTCTGTCACAGCACGGCTAATCATCTTTCGGTTCTCAATCAGGTTGGAATAGAATCCCTTGATTCTTTTGCGTTTGTCATCACGCCCAGCCTTCAGGAGTTTGAAGCTCGTCACAGTCATTCAATCCCAGAATCTGATGAGCGGATAATTTGTACGCTTTTTGGCATTGTTTTTACATAGTTTTTAGTAAGTTTAAGCTACTTTTAGGGATGTTTTCATTAGTTTTTATGTTAAATTCACATTTCTAGACTTTACTATGAGTTTGTGTGTTTTTCTGTGATTTCAGGTAAATTCTGACTGAAATTAAGGGATTTGAGCAAAACTCTGAAAAAGGCTGACAAAAGGACTGTTGATGCTGTTGGATTCTGACCTCCCTGCACTCGAAATGGATTTTCTGGAGCTACAGAACTCCAAATGGCGCGCTCTCAACGGCGTTGGAAAGTAGACATCCAGGGCTTTCCAGAAATATATAATAGTCCATACTTTATTCGAAGAATGACGACGTAACTTGGCGTTAAATGCCAAGTTCATGCTGCTGTCTGGAGTAAACGCCAGAAAAACGTCATGATCCGGAGTTAAACGCCCAAAACACGTATAACCTGAAGTTTGACGCCAAGAAATGCCTCTACACGTGGATTGATCAAGCTCAGCCCAAGCACACACCAAGTGGGCCCCGGAAGTGGATTTATGCATCAATTACTTACTCATGTAAACCCTAGTAGCTAGTCTAGTATATATAGGACCTCTTACTATTGTATTAGACATCTTTGGTCTCATCTTTGGTCTCAGTTTCGTTTTATTCTTCATCTTAGGAGATCATTGATCACGTTTTAGGGGGCTGGCCATTCGGCCATGCCTGAACCTTATGCTTATGTATTTTCAACGGTGGAGTTTCTGCACACCATAGATTAAGGGTGTGGAGCTCTGCTGTACCTCAAAGATTAATGAAGTTCTACTTTCTTTTATTCAATTCCTCTTTTATTCTTATTCCAAGATATTCATTCGTACCCAAGAACATGATGAATGTGATGAGTTAGATAACCCTCATTATTATTCTCACTTATGAGCGCGCGTGATTGACAACCACTTCCGTTCTACATGCAACACAAGCTTGAATGTGTATCTCTTAGATTCCCCAACAGAATCTTCGTGGTATAAGCTAGATGGATGGCAGCATTTATGAGGATCCGGAAAGTCCAACCTTGTCTGTGGTGTTCCGAGTAGGATCCTGGGAATCCGGAAAGTCTACCTTGTCTGTGGTGTCCGAGTAGGATTCCGGTAATGAATGACTGTGACGTGCTTCAAACTTGTAACCTGCTGGGCGTAGTGACAACGCAAAAGAATCAATGGATTCTATTCCAGTAGGGGAGGGAACCAACCGGTGATTGGCCGTATTGTGACAGAGTGCGTGAGCATTAGCTTTCACTGCGAGGATGGGATGTAGCTATCAACCATGGGTGATGCCTCCAGACTGGTTAGCTGTGCGAGTGACAGCCGCATAGGATATTTCCCCGTGAGGATGAAAGTAGCCACAGTTGATGGTGAACCCCTATACAAAGCTTGCCATGAAAAGGAGTAAGAAGGATTGAGTAGAAGGAATAGGAGAGCAGGCGTCCTTGAGCTCTACAGCACCTCCATTCCGCTTATCTGAAATTCCTACCAATGAATCTACATAAGTATTTCTATCCCTTTTATTATTCCTTTTTATTTAATGATAATCACAATTACTCTTTAATCTCCCTAACTGAGATTTACAAGGTGACCATAGCTTGCTTCATACCAACAATCTCTGTGGATTCGACCCTTACTCACGTAAGGTTATTACCTGGACGACCCAGTACACTTGCTGGTTAGTTGAACGGAGTTGTGAATTCAAATAAAGAAAATAAACAGTGCCCTAAGGGTATATTCATACTAAGGCTCAAAAGATAGAAGAACATAGTGATCACAATTTCGTCCACCAAGTTTTTGGCGCCGTTGCCGGGGATTGTTCGAGTATGGACAACTGACGGTTCATCTTGTTGCTCAGATTAGGTAATTTTCTTTTCAAAAATCTTTTTCAAAATTTTTCTTTAATTTTCGTTTTTTTTTCCAAACTTCAATTTCGAAAAAATTAATAAAATACAAAAAAATCAGAAAATTATAAAAATCAAAAATATTTTGTGTTTCTTGTTTGAATCTTGTGTTAATTTTTAAGTTTGGTGTCAATTGCATGTTTTAAAAATTTTTCTTGCAATTTTTCGAAAATCCATGCATTCATAGTGTTCTTCATGACCTTCAAGTTGTTCTTGATAAGTCCCCTTGTTTGATCTTGATGATTTCTTGTTTTATGTCTTTTGTTGTTTTTCTTGTGCACTTTTGCATTCATATTTTCCATGCATTAAAGATTTCTAAGTTTGGTGTCTTGCATGTTTTCTTTGCATCAAAAATTTTTCAAAAATATGTTCTTGATGTTCATCATGATCTTCAAAGTGTTCTTGGTGTTCATCTTGACATTCATAGCATTCTTGCATGCATTCATGGTTTTGATCTAAAAATTTCATGCATTAAGTACTTTTGTTGTTTTTCTCTCTCATAATTAATAATTCAAAAATCAAAAAAATATCTTTTCCTTATTTTCCTCCAAATTTTCGAAATTTTGGGTTGACTTGGTCAAAATTTTCAAAATTAGTTATTTCTCACAAGTCAAGTCAAAATTTCATTTTTAAAAATCTTATCTCTTCAAATCTTTTTCAAAAATCATATCTTTTTCAATTTTTTTTTTTTTTTTTTTGAAAATTTCAAAATCTTTTTCAAAATATTTTCAAATCTTTTTTCTTATCTTTATATGTAATTTTCGAAATTAGCTAACAATTAATGTGATTGGTTCAAAAATTTGAAGTTTGTTACTTTCTTGTTAAGAAAGGTTCAATCTTTAAGTTCTAGAATCTTATCTTGTAGTTTCTTGTTAGCTAAGTAAATTTAAAAATTAAATCTTTTTCAAATATCTTTTTCTTAAAAATCTTTTTATTTTTTATCTTATCTTTTTCAAAATTTTATCTTTTTCAAAATTTGATTTCAAAATATCTTATCTAACTTCTTATCTTCTTATCTTTTTCAATTTTGATTTCAAATATTTTTCAATCAACTAACTAACTTGTTGTTTGTTTCTTATCTTTTTCAAAACCACCTAACTACTTTTCCCTCTTCTATTTTCGAAAATATCTCTCTCTTTTTCAAAAAGTTCTTTTTAATTAATTAATTGTTTCATGTTTTAATTTTAATTACAACTTATCTCTAATTTTCAAAAATTACTAACTTCTTTTTCAAAAATTAATTTCGAAAATTCCCTTCTCTTGTCTTATTCTATTTAATTATTTAATTACTAACACTTCTCTCACCTCTCTTCATCCAAAAACCGAATCCATTCTTCATTCTTCTACCCCCTTTCTTTTTCTACTAACATAAGGGAATATCTATATTGTGACATAGAGGATTCCTCTTCTTTTCCTGTTTTCTTCTCTTTCATATGAGCAGGAACAGGGATAAAGGCACTCTTGTTGAAATTGATCCAGAACCTGAAAGGACTCTGAAGAGAAAATTAAAAGAAGCTAAATTACAACAATCCAGAAACAACCTTTCAGAAACATTAGAACAAGAGGTGATGGCCGAAAATAATAATAATAATGCAAGGAGAATGCTTGGTGACTTCACAAAGCCAACATCCAAGTTTGATGGAAGAAGCATCTCCATTCCTGCCATTGGAGCCAATAACTTTGAGCTTAAGCCTCAACTAGTTGCTTTAATGCAACAAAACTGCAAGTTTTATGGACTTCCATCTGAAGATCCTTATTAGTTTTTAACTGAGTTCTTGCAGATCTGTGAGACTGTAAAGACGAATGGAGTTGATCCTGAAGTCTACAGACTCATGCTTTTCCCTTTTGCTGTAAGAGACAGAGCTAGAGTATGGTTGGATTCCCAACCCAAGGATAGCCTGGACTCATGGGATAAGCTTGTCACTGCATTCTTAGATAAATTCTTTCCTCCTCAAAAGCTGAGCAAGCTGAGAGTGGATGTTCAAACCTTCAAACAAAAAGATGGTGAATCCCTCTATGAAGCTTGGGAAAGATACAAGCAGCTGACCAAGAGATGTCCATCTGACATGTTTTCAGAATGGACCATATTAGATATATTCTATTATGGTCTCTCTGAATTTTCGAAAATGTCATTGGATCATTCTGCAGGTGGATCTATTCACCTGAAGAAAACGCCTGAAGAGGCTCGAGAACTCATTGACATGGTTGCAAACAACCAGTTTATGTACACCTCTGAGAGGAATTCCGTGAATAATGGGGTACCTCAGAAGAAAGGAGTTCTTGAAATTGATGCTCTGAATGCCATATTGGCTCAGAACAAAGTGTTGACTCAACAGGTCAACATGATCTCTCAAAATCTGAATGGACTGCAACATGCATCCAACAGTACCAGAGAGGCAGCTTCTGAAGAAGCTTATGATCCTGAGAACCCTGCCATGGCAGAGGTTAATTACTTAGGTGAACCTTATGGAAACACCTATAACTCATCATGGAGAAATCATCCAAATTTCTCATGGAAGGATCAACAAAAACCTCAACAAGGTTTTAACAATGGTGGACGCAACAGGCTGAATAATAGTAAGCCATATCCATCATCTTCTCAGCAACAGACAGAGAATTCTGAACAAAATAATTCTAATTTAGCCAATATAGTCTCTGATCTGTCAAAGGCCACTTTTAGTTTCATGAATGAAACAAGATCCTCCATTAGAAATCTGGAGGAACAAGTAGGCCAGCTGAGTAAGAAAGTCATTGACACTCTTCCCAGTACTCTCCCAAGTAATACAGAAGAGAATCCAAAAGGAGAGTGCAAAGCCATTGATTTGATCAACATGGCCGAATGCACAAGGGAGGAGGAGGACAAAAATCCTAGTGAGGAAGACCTCCTGGGACGTTCCTTAAGCAAGAAGGAGTTTCCTATTAAGGATCCTGAGGAATATGAGGCTCATCTAGAGACCATAGAGATTCCTTTAAATCTCCTTCTGCCATTCATGAGCTCTGAAGAATATTCATCCTCTGAAGAGAATGAAGATGTGACTGGAGAGCAAGTTGCTCAATACTTAGGAGCTATCATGAAACTGAATGCCAAGCTGTTTGGTAATGAGACTTGGGAAAGTGAACCTCCCTTGCTCAATAGTGGACTAGACACTTGGATTCAGAGGACTCTACCTCAAAAGAAACAAGATCCTGGCAAATTCTTAATACCTTGCACCATTGGCACCATGAGCTTTGAAAAAGCTCTATGTTATCTTGGGTCAGGGATAAATCTTATGCCACTCTCTGTGATGGAGAAGCTGGGAATCATTGAGGTACAACCTGCCTTGTTTTCATTACAATTGGCAGATAAGTCCATAAGACAAGCTTATGGAATAGTAGAGGACGTGCTAGTAAGGGTTGAAGGCCTTTACATCCCTACTGATTTCATAATCCTAGACACTAGGAAGGAAGATGATGAATGCATCATCCAAGGAAGACCTTTCCTAGCCACAACAGGAGCTGTGATAGATGTCACCAGAGGTGAGTTAGTCCTTCAATTGAATGGGGATTACCTTGTGTTTCAGGCACATGGCCATCCCTCTGTGACAAAAGAGAGTAAGCATGAAGAACTTCTCTCAGTTCAGAGTCAAGAAGAGCCCACACAGTCAAACTCTAAGTTTGGTGTTGTGAAGCCACAACCAAACTCTAAGTTTGGTGTCCAAACCCCATATCCAAACTCTAAGTTTGGTGTTGGGAATACCACACTTAAGTTGACCTGATCACCTTGTGGCTCCATGAGAGCCACTGTCAAGCTATTGACATTAAAGAAGCGCTTGTTGGGAGGCAACCCAATTTTATTTATCTAATTTTATTTTATTTTGTTTCTTTGTTATTTTTGTGTTTAATTAGGTACATGATCATGAGGAGTCACGAAAAAATCGAAAAAATTAAAAACAGAGTCAAAAACAGAAGAAAAAATTTTTTCACCCTGGAGGACGCACGGGCTGGCGTTCAACGCCCAGAAGGTGCATCTGGCCGGCGTTCAACGCCAGAACAGAGCACCATTCTGGCGCTGAACGCCCAAAACAAGCAACAACCTGGCGTTAAACGCTAGGATGCGCACACAGAGGACAATCTGGCGCTGAACGCCAGAAACATGCATTACATGGGCGTTTAACGCCCAGAACATGCACCAATGGGCGTTTGAACGCCAGAATGATGCATGAAGGCATTTTACATGCCTATTTGGTGCAAGGATGGAATTCCTTGACACCTCAGGATCTGTGGATCCCCACAGGATCACCTCAAGGATCTGTGAACCTCACAGGATCCCCACATACCTCGCCCTATCTCTCTATATTCATGGTCATCCCTTCTGTTTTTCATTCACCACTCACCCTTTCCCATAAACCCCACTCACCTTCAAAATTCAAAATTCTTTCCCACCCAATCCCACCCATATAGCCGAATCCATCTCCCCTCACTCACCTCCATCTTCTTCTTCTTCTTCTCTTCTTTCTTTTCTTGCTCGAGGGCGAGCAATATTTTAAGTTTGGTGTGGTAAAAGCATAGCTTTTTTTGCTTTTCCATTACCATTAATGGCACCTAAAGCCAGAGAAACCTCAAAGGGAAGACAAAAAGCTTCCACCTCTGAGTCTTGGGAGATGGAATAACTCATGTAAGCTGGAATAGCTCAGTTGGTTAGAACATGTGGCTGCAAATCAAGAGATCCCTGAGATACCTCAGGGTATAAGTTATCCTCCACACAAACATTGGAAGCAACTAAGGGTGGAAACACTAAAATTATTATGGATCATTCAACAGAAGCAAGGAAGAGACATAAAAAAGCTCAAAGAGCACCATTGGACCTTCAAGAAGGTGCCACCTTCACTCAGGTGGATTCATTCCTTGTTCTTTATTTCTTTCTGTTTTCGGTTTTTAATATTGTGTTTATCTATGTTTTGTGTCTTTATTTCATGATCATTAGTATGTAACCATGCCTTAAAGCTATGAATAAATTCCATTAGTCCTTCACCTTTCTTAAAAAGAAAAATGTTTTAATTCAAAAGAACAAGAAGTACATAATTTTCGAAATTATTAGTGAACTTAGTTTGATTATATTGATGTGGTGGCAAATGCTTTTTGTTTTCTGAATGAATGCTTGAACAGTGCATATGTCTTTGGATCTTGTTGTTTATGAGTGTTAAAATTGTTGGCTCTTGAAAGAATGAGGAACAAAGAAAAATGTTATTGATGATCTGAAAAACATCATGAAAATTGATTCTTGAAGCAAGAAAAAGCAGTGAAAAAAAAATGGCGAAAAAAAAATGGAGCTAAAAAGAGTATATAGAAAAAGAAGGAGCAGTAGAAAAAGCCAATAGCCCTTAAAACCAAAAGGCAAGGGTAAAATGGATCCAAGGCTTTGAGCATCAATGGATAGGAGGGCCTAAGGAAATAAAATCCGGGCCTAAGCGGCTAAATCAAGCTGTCCCTAACCATGTGCTTGTGTCATGAAGGTCCAAGTGAAAAGCTTGAGACTGAGTGGTTAAAGTCGTGATCCAAAGCAAAGAGTGTGCTTAAGAGCTCTGGACACCACTAACTGGGGACTTTAGCAAAGCTGAGTCACAATCTGAAAAGGTTCACCCAGTTATGTGTCTGTGGCATTTGTGTATCCGGTTGTAATACTGGAAGACAAAGTGCTTAGGGCCACAGCCAAGACTCATAAGTAGCTGTGTTCAAGAATCAACATGCTTAAATAGGAAAGTCAATAACACTATCCAAAATTCTAAATTCCTAGAGATGCCAATCACTCTGAACTTCAAAGGAAAAAGTGAGATGCCAAAACTGTTCAGAAGCAAAAAGCTACAAGTCCCGCTCATGTAATTAAATTAATATTCATTGATATTTTGGACTTTATAGTATATTCTCTTCTTTTTATCCTATTTGATTTTCAGTTGCTTGGGGACAAGCAACAATTTAAGTTTGGTGTTGTGATGAGCGGATAATTTGTACGCTTTTTGGCATTGTTTTTACATAGTTTTTAGTAAGTTTAAGCTACTTTTAGGGATGTTTTCATTAGTTTTTATGTTAAATTCACATTTCTGGACTTTACTATGAGTTTGTGTGTTTTTCTGTGATTTCAGGTAAATTCTGACTGAAATTAAGGGATTTGAGCAAAACTCTGAAAAAGGCTGACAAAAGGACTGTTGATGCTGTTGGATTCTGACCTCCCTGCACTCGAAATGGATTTTCTGGAGCTACAGAACTCTAAATGCCGCGCTCTCAACGGCGTTGGAAAGTAGACATCCAGGGCTTTCCAGCAATATATAATAGTCCATACTTTATTCGAAGAATGACGACGTAACTTGGCGTTAAACGCCAAGTTCATGCTGCTGTCTGGAGTAAAACGCCAGAAAAACGTCATGATCCGGAGTTAAACGCCCAAAACACGTCATAACCTGAAGTTTGACGCCAAGAAATGCCTCTACACGTGGATTGATCAAGCTCAGCCCAAGCACACACCAAGTGGGCCCCGGAAGTGGATTTATGCATCAATTACTTACTCATGTAAACCCTAGTAGCTAGTCTAGTATATATAGGACCTCTTACTATTGTATTAGACATCTTTGGTCTCATCTTTGGTCTCAGTTTCGTTTTATTCTTCATCTTAGGAGATCATTGATCACGTTTTAGGGGGCTGGCCATTCGGCCATGCCTGAACCTTATGCTTATGTATTTTCAACGGTGGAGTTTCTGCACACCATAGATTAAGGGTGTGGAGCTCTGCTGTACCTCAAAGATTAATGAAGTTCTACTTTCTTTTATTCAATTCCTCTTTTATTCTTATTCCAAGATATTCATTCGTACCCAAGAACATGATGAATGTGATGAGTTAGATAACCCTCATTGTTATTCTCACTTATGAGCGCGCGTGATTGACAACCACTTCCGTTCTACATGCAACACAAGCTTGAATGTGTATCTCTTAGATTCCCCAACAGAATCTTCGTGGTATAAGCTAGATGGATGGCAGCATTTATGAGGATCCGGAAAGTCCAACCTTGTCTGTGGTGTTCCGAGTAGGATCCTGGGAATCCGGAAAGTCTACCTTGTCTGTGGTGTCCGAGTAGGATTCCGGTAATGAATGACTGTGACGTGCTTCAAACTTGTAACCTGCTGGGCGTAGTGACAACGCAAAAGAATAATTGGATTCTATTCCAGTAGGGGAGGGAACCAACCGGTGATTGGCCGTACTGTGACAGAGTGCGTGAGCATTAGCTTTCACTGCGAGGATGGGATGTAGCTATCAACCATGGGTGATGCCTCCAGACTGGTTAGCTGTGCGAGTGACAGCCGCATAGGATATTTCCCCGTGAGGATGAAAGTAGCCACAGTTGATGGTGAACCCCTATACAAAGCTTGCCATGGAAAGGAGTAAGAAGGATTGAGTAGAAGGAATAGGAGAGCAGGCGTCCTTGAGCTCTACAGCACCTCCATTCCGCTTATCTGAAATTCCTACCAATGAATCTACATAAGTATTTCTATCCCTTTTATTATTCCTTTTTATTTAATGATAATCACAATTACTCTTTAATCTCCCTAACTGAGATTTACAAGGTGACCATAGCTTGCTTCATACCAACAATCTCTGTGGATTCGACCCTTACTCACGTAAGGTTATTACTTGGACGACCCAGTACAGTTGCTGGTTAGTTGAACAGAGTTGTGAATTCAAATAAAGAAAATAAACAGTGCCCTAAGGGTATATTCATACTAAAGCTCAAAAGATAGAAGAACATAGTGATCACAATTTCGTCCACCAGAATCCTACTCGGAATACCATAGACAAGGTTTAGACTTTCCGGATCCTCTTGAATGCCGCCATCTATCTAACTTATACCACGAAGATTCTGTTGGGGAATCTAAGAGATATGCGCCCGGCCTAAAGTAGAACGGAAGTGGTTGTCAATCACTGATAAGTGAATTTTTTGCCGGTATAGAAATTATCAAGTAATCAATCGTAGTATAGTCGAAATCGACGCAAAATCCATTATCAAAGTAACTCTACGATCTATAACCGAGAGTATTAGTCCCGAGTCGTTCTTCCCTAAGAATGCTACAAGGATGCATGTTATTGGTTAAATGGTCTTTTGTGGTTTGAAGAGTGTGGCATAAAAGTGCTAATAAAAGAAAACAACAATCAATCAATATTAAAAGCCTTGGCCAAGGTTGAACATTGGAAGTTCCATCACTATAGCTTCCTTCAATTGTGATGACAAAGGAGCGTTGCTTTACTTAGTTAACCCCTTATTAAAGAGGAAAGTCAAGTAAAAGTAACTAACTTGAGTCACAAGTCCTAGTCTTACCCTAGGGAAGTCTAGCTTTAGTGCACTCCAAGTCAATTAGCAATTCTCAATTCTCAATCAACAATTGACATCCACTATTCAAGTGTCTCTAATGACTCAACCATTAAGCCAAGTGAGGGGTTGCTACTCCATATCTAAAGTTGGCATTTTCTCAAACACTTGGAGGGCAAGAATGAAAGACATAGTAAAATGGAGAAGGTTTAGAATCAAAGTAATTCAACACAAGAGATTAATAACAATCAAGAATGAACAACAATGAAAATGAGATCTTCAATGAATTAATAGAATCCAAAACAACAAAGTTAAACCTAAGATCTAAGAGAATTGAACAATTACAAACACTAATTGAGATTAGAGAAGATGATCTACAATATGAACAAAGTAAATTGAGTGTTGTAATAGATCTCACCAAGAAATGGTTGAGAATTGACAAAATGAAGATGAATCCTAGAGAGAGGTTGGAGTCTCTCTCTCTACAAATGTAGCTAACTAAAAATATCTACAAAGGATGTAAAATGAGTCTATGGATGTGAATGTGTGTCAACCCCCTTCAATCCTTGGCTCTTATATGCATTTTGGCGCCAAAGTTGGTTGCTGAAACCTTCCAAAATTGCCAGGCACGTGCTGCAATAAAAGAATCACGTGCGGACTACGACGCGTGCGCGCACGGTACGCGTGCGCGTCCCTGGCTAATTCTGCGATGTGCGCGCGAGCGCCTTGTGCGCGTACGCGTGCTTGGCTGAGATCAATTCTTTGGCTTTTTGTGCTTCTCTCCACTTGCATGCTTCCTTCCTTGCTTCCTTTGATCCATGCCTAGCCTATTTCAACCTGAGATTACTAACAAACACATCAAGGCATCTTATGGAATCAAGGATGAATTAAAATTATCAAAATAAGGCTTAAAAAGCATGTTTTTACACTTAAGCACAAATACGGGAGAGATTACAAAACTATGCCAATTCATAGGCTAAATGTGACAAAAGGTTATCAAAATACTCTAAATTCAATACAAAATAAACCGTCAAATTGGGATTTATCAACCTCCCCACACTTAGACCTTAGCATGTCCTCATGCTAAAATAAGAAGGAACTAAGGGTTATGACATTTATTGAATGCAACTAAACTATATGAATCCTATCTAAATGCAATTATCTAAGCAAATGGAAATGCTTAGTTCAAACAAATCAATTCCCAAGAGAGCATGTGTAAGCACAAGAGCTAGGCAATAGGAATTAAGTCCAAACCACAATTGTATTGAATTATCAAAAAGAGTTCAAACTTGCACGAATATAAACAATATGAGTGAACACATGTGATTGAACTTTTGAACCCTCATCGGATGTGTATCCGCTCTATTCGCTCCAGTGTTTAAGGGTTAATCTACTCAATTCTCTTCTAATCATGCTTTCCAAAATTTGATTTTCTTCTAACAATCAACACTTATTTAATGCATGCATACATTCATCATGAGGTCTTTTATTTAGGTTGTAATGGGGTTAGGGTCAAGGTAGGATCATTTATGGTTAAGTGGACTAGGACTTGAATCTTTGATTAGTATAGACTTTCCCACCTAACTATATAATGACCTATACAAGTTCAAACTACTCTAACCACCCATTCTTCACTTTTTTCTTACATACTCATGCATTCTTATTTGATTCATAACACCTATGCATTGATGCCTTTTTATTGACTTTACTTTGGGGCATTTTGTCCCCTCTTTATTATTTTTTTCTTTCTTTTTCTATATACAAAATTTTTTTTCTTTTTTTTTCTTCTTTTTTTTTTCTTCTTCACTTTTATTTCTTTTTCTTTTCATTTTTCTTTTTTTCTTTCAAACTATACACAAGAACATCAATGCATAAGGTTTATACATTTAATCAATACATGAATATGTACCCAATTCCTAAACATGAAAGCGTACTACCCCTTTTATCCCATCCAATGTTCCCAAGCCTCACCAACTTTGAATAATAAACACTCTCACTAGCCTAGGCTAATCAAAGATCCAAACAAGGACTTTTCTTTGGTTTTCCACCTTAGGCTTGTAATGTGCTAAAATGGAAATAAGTTGGTTAGTCGTAGGCTCAATTTGGCTAACAAAGGAATATAAAAGGGTTGGCCATTTGGATAAGTGAGCTAATGAAATGATGGCCTCAATCATATAAATGCATAAATACAAGAAATAAATGGACATATAGAATCAAGCAAATCAAGTATCACAATCATAGAAAGAGAACAATTTCACACAAGAATGGAAGATAAGTGGTTATAAAATGTAACCACATCAATAGGCTCAAGTCTCACAAGCTTGTGTTCTCAATTCAATACATGCTTCACAAAGTATGAAATTCAAGCAAGTTTCACCAAAAAATTTTCTTTCAATCAATTGGGTTAATGCCCTACAATTAAACTTCTTGAAGAATCTCAATATTTGACTAAGCATTGTTGTGATTGAAAAATCCAAAAATTTCCTTAGTTCACCCTTTCCTTTTTCACTTAAAACCAATTTCTTATGCAAAAAGGGTGACTAAGTTTCACTTAAAACATGATTTTTTTAATCACAACCACAAACTAAAAAGAAAATTATGCAAAAAAAATGTATAAAGAAAAATTCAACTAAAAGTATAAAATCTATCATCTAAAACATCTAAGGATATCCATAAGCATCAAAGTATCTAGAATCCAAAATAAATCCAAAATAAGCAGTAAAAGTATCAAGCAGTAAAAGTATCAAAATACATCAAATATATACAAGGGGTGTGCAAAGTAAAATAGCTAGAAAAGTGGCCAAAATGTTCACCGGTATCTAATGATGTCACCGGCTACCTCCTCACACTTAAGATCAAGCATCGTCCTCGATGCTAATCCTGAGGATCAGGGATGGGTACACCGATAGGCTCTGGCTGTGGCGGTGGTACCGGCTGAGACTCCTGTGTCTGAGGTGGTGCCTCCATATGTGCTGGCTCAGCCACATGAATACCCTCAGTCTGTAAATCTGCGTGCTCCTCCTCATGGATCTCCTCATCGGAACCGGAAGACTCTGGTAGAGGTGGCAGCTCAAGGCCCTGGGCCACAAACATCTGGACAATCCGATCCAGGCGACGCATGATCTGGCGCTGGCTGCGCTCCATGTACCGGAAGAGACGCTGAACTAACAAGTAAAGCGGCTGAGGTGTGGCTGCGGTAGATGCTCCTGCAGAGACTGATGATGAAGAGGGTCCAGCTCCCTCAACTGCTGCTCTGGCTCGAGATCGACGGCACGAGGCGGGCCTCTCGTGCACCCAGGATCCCCACGGAATAGTAACTGGCTCCTTCTGAGGGAGCAGTGGAGGTGGTGATACATCATCCTGGTGCCACGGAACTCCGGCCCGCTGAATCATCTGAGTGACCAAGACCGGAAAAGGAAAGAGACCTCGGATGTGGGCCCTCCACATGAACCACCTGATCAGCTGGGGGTAATAAACCTCCTTCCCCTCCATCACACAGCTGATCAAGATCAACATGGCAACTGGGATCTCTGTGAAGTGAGTCGTAGGCATGACGTAATGAGCGAAGATCTGCTGCCAAGTCTTGGCCTCTCGGCTCAGATAACTAAAGTGCATCCCCTTGAATGCCGTGTTATCGGCATCCATAACCCAAGGAGCATCCGGAGTAGCTACCACTGCCCTCAATGCCTCAAAATCAAAAGTCATGGAGTGAAGGTCTATCTCGGCCTGCATGAATGCATCAGTGTCACTGGTCTTAGGCCGGCAAGTAAGGGCATCCTCTATGGCCTGCTCTGTGATGGGTACCTCAATCCCCCTAACAAGTACCGAATCAAGGGTGTGGCGGAAGAAATTGCAGTAGAACTCCTGCACCCAAAATCGGTTCACCCGGTTCAATTCCCTATCCAGAAAGGCCAAACCCATCCGGTCAATACGCTGGTGGATGATATCGGTCAAATCTGATGGAATAACTAGCTTCCTCTCAGTATTCAGATTCTTTGAGTTGTAGCTTGGGAATCTGAGTTCACAGTAGAGATTGGGAAATTTGACCGTATCCTGAGCCGGTAGTAATTGGTTTGCTTTATCCATGTCATGTAGAGGGTTTTGAGCATAGGCAAGCAGTGAAGCAAAGGTGGGGTTTGGTGTTTTCTTCCTCTTTTTGGAGGATGATGCCTTTCCTTTCCCTTTATCCGACATCCTGAAAAATGGAATAGAATATAGGCAATTAAGCACTTAGCACGAAGCAAGTAAATCATGTTCAGGATGTAAAATAGATGGCAAGCAAACATGATGTGAATTAACTTGAAACATGGACAGCAGGTAAGACAGAAAAAATAGCCATAAACCAAGGATTCAATGTTTCAAACAATGTGCACAATTTATAAGGAATAGGCATGTTCATCATCATGACTCAAAGTAATGGTCAAGAGGGTTAAAATGCAAGTGAATGTCAATTCCAGGAGTCAGATAAAAATGGAAATTAGCCCAATTATGAACTTGCGTGCATTAGGCAAATGTTTAGATAATTAATATGCCAAGTTCAATTTGTCAATGAAAACTAGAAGGAAAATAATTCTTGGAAATTGGGCAGCATTCGGCTTAAAATTGGATGTTCCCGGATTGCAACATAGCACAAGCAGCATGATTACAATATCAACCAATCACAGTAGCAATAAGAAAGCATCTAGGCAGCACAAATTGCATACAGAGCAACTCAAATTTGGCACTTAGCATACAAGCAAACAAACAGAAAATAAACACAAACGGAGCACTTATCAAGCCTAGAATCCTCTATCCAGCCCTAGCTACCTAACCGCAATTATTTCTAACTAATCCTAACATACAACATTTGAATTCAGAGTAACTAACAGAAAATTACAGTAATTAATCAGAAATGAACAATTAAAGAGAACAGAAATTGGAGCAGGAACCTGGGAGCGGGGAAGAACCAAGAATGGGAAGGGGAAATGGGACTGGGGCAGGGGCGGCAGAATCACTGAGAGGTGCCGCCGTGGACGGTGGCGGTGAAGATGGCGGCAGCGGCGGTTTTGCAAGAGAGCAGAGGGAGAGAGGGGTGGCGGCGAGTGGATGAGAGAGAGAGAGAGCGAATGGGAGTGGTTGTGATGAGAGAAGGAAAGAGGTTGCCCGTCCGGTGGTGGTTGCCGGCGGAGCAACAGTGGCGGAGGGGGGAGTGAGAGGGGAATCGGAGATGGGGGAGGTGGTGACAGGGAGAAGAAGAGGGGTGAGAGGGAAGGTAGGGGAGTGGGTGGTGACGGACGGCGGCCGTTGGTGGTGGTCGCCGGTGCTGCTGCCGCGGAGAGGGTAGAAGAAGAAGATGGAAATGGGAGAAAAAAGGGGGGTTGCGCGACTGCGCAGTGCGCGTCGCGCATTAGGTTATCATCTTTTTGAATCGACGCGCGCGCGCACCTTGCGCGTCCGCGCGCATTGAAGAATCTAGGGACCTACGCGTGCGCGTACAATGCGCTCACGCATGGGTGATCAAAATAGACAAGGACGCGTGCGCGTACCGTGCGCGCACGCGTGCAAGGAGTTGGGCTGGAGGCTTAAGGTTGGCCCATATGAGGCCTAACTCTCTGGTCAATGGCCTGGAGGTTGCACTACTAGGCCTGCGCGTACGCGGTATGTGCGCGTCCGCGTATAATTGGCAGTTTGCCATAGGGCGCGCAAGCACGATACGTGCGCTCGCGTCCTTTTTTCTCTTGGCGTATGGACGCGCACGCGGCATGTACGCGTCCGCGCGAGTTGAGTTGGGCCAGGGGCTTATTGTTTGCCCAGAGCCGGCTCAACTCTCAGGGTATTGGCCTAGAAGTTGCAGCAGCCGATCG
The DNA here is from genome assembly GCF_014773155.1 of Arachis stenosperma. Classification (NCBI taxonomy): domain Eukaryota; kingdom Viridiplantae; phylum Streptophyta; class Magnoliopsida; order Fabales; family Fabaceae; genus Arachis; species Arachis stenosperma. The sequence goes on from NC_080380.1 coordinate 64,536,973, forward strand.
ACGCGTACGCGGCAGGTGTGCGTACGCGTGCATTTCCCTATAGTTGTATGGACGCGCACGCACGTAGTGCGCGTCAGCGTGGAGTGAGTTGGGCTTTAGGCACAACGCTGGCCTAGGAGAGGCCCAACTCTCTGGAATATGGGTGATGATGCATCCGCTCATGGACGCGTGCGCGTACATGGTGCGCGCGCGTCCACCCCCCCTCTTTTTTTTTTTTTTTTTTTTTTTGAAATGCCTAAAAGCTCTAATTGCCCAAAGACTCCCTATGGTGCCTACAACTCCTTATTTAGTCAAAATCACACATTTTCTAAAATGCAAGTTGGTTTTGAGATTTATTCTATTTCTACTAAGCACAACATACATGTTAATATGCTAGCAACTAATGTACACAAACAAGCTAATTATGAGATGAAAACCTACCTACAATGGTAACTCAAATCACTTATTAAATAAAATTAGAAGAGCGTGGAAAGAGTTTACCATGGTGGGGTGTCTCCCACCTAGCACTTTTAGTTTAAGTCCTTAAGTTGGACATTTTGATGGAGTCCTTGCTAGGGTGGCTTATGCTTGAACTCTTCTTCGAATCCCCACCAGTGTTTGCACTTCCAATAACCTCCGGGATCCCAATTTAAACGTACAAGGCTTTCAAGGGGGCCTAAGCAAGTAACGAGGCCCTTAAGTTGATAGTGGTCTATGTATGTTCCGGGGTCCCATACTTTATTTGTCAACCCTTTTTCTTCTTGATTTTCATGCTTCCCATAGGGTGACAAACTTATTGAATACTCATTGTGACTCCTACTCATCATCCTAATTCCATTGAATTTGGCTGCACTCCACTTTTGAAGCTCAAAGTTTGATCTTCCATCCCTTATGCTCCTTGATTCAAATTGTCCACCAGCATCTAATCCATTCTTACTTTCTAGCCCACAAAGACTTCTAAGTTGACCGTCCGTTTCTAACAACGCATATTGATATGGGCCAAGAAAATTAAAGGATGAGATGATTACCCACTCAATTTGTAATTGGGACGGCGACTTAGCAAGGAAGATATTCGATGGCCTTGACATTGTTGGTTCCACTTCCTTTGGCTCCTCCATGATGATTTCCATCTTTTGATAACTTTCTTTAAATTCTTCTTGTTTGCTAACTTCCTCCAAACCTTTATCATTGATCAAGTCCTGTGTTGGAGGTTGCGCACCTTCCTCAACATTGGTTTCACATTCGATGGAAGAAGTTTCAACAAGATCACCATTGTCACTTGATGTAAAGTTATTTTCGTTGATGGAACTTTCTTCTTGTTCAACCTCCTCTAGGTCTTCTTCCACTTCTTTATCTCCAACAATCTTCATATTCTCCGCTTGTTGCAACACATACTCCATTTCCTTGCACTCAACTTGAGACTCTAAAGTCTCCCTCATACCACCCTCTTTGGTTGCTTTTTCACAATCATCCGTGAACTCATTTTGCTTGTGATATGAATCCCAAGAATCTATCTTTTGACGGATGGTTGCTTGAAGTCGATCCATTTCTTCCTTGAAACGATCCCTTAATTCTTGTTCCGCTTTACTAACATAAGTAGGATCATATTACTCTTGGATTAATGGACATTGATATGCTTCCATGGAGGTTTGTGGCGGACAAGGGAAATCATGATATAGTTGGAAAGGAGATTCCTCAAAGCTTTGAGGTGGGAAGTTATTTTGGTTATTGGTAGAGGATGGAATTATACGGGATGTGAATTCTTGGAGGGTAGAGGTGAAACTAGTGAGTGCGGTTTGGAGCTCTTCTTGCTCTTGAAGAATGATGCCAAGTGTATCATCCATGGGAACTTGGGTTGGATGGTAAAAGTGTTGGAGTGGTGGTGATTCAAGGGTTGCTTGTTCATAATCGTCACAAGGGTATGCATAGGGGGAATATAGATTTGGATCATATGTGGGCACTTGGTGGAAATAAGATGTGGGTTGAGAATATGGTGCATAGAATGGTGGTGGTTGAGTGGTATAACCATGATAAGAATCATCATATCCATAGGAATGATATGCATTATAGGAAGGATTACCATCGTAGTAACTTGAGGGGGAAGGTTGCCATGATGATTGCTCATATGGATATGGCTCCCTTCCTAAGAATTCATCTCTCCCATAATGTGAGCCATCATTCAAGTTTTCATCGCCTACAAAATAGTCATAGTCATATCCAAAACCACAAGGATGAGAATTCATAGTGGCAAATAGAAACAAAACTAATAGAGATCTAAAACTAATGAAAACCAACAAACAAACAAAAGACAAACATATTCACAATATTCACATATTTACATTAACCAAAGACATGGCACTCATGCGCATTCCCCAGCAACGGCGCCATTTTGATAAGTGAATTTTTTGCCGGTATAGAAATTATCAAGTAATCAATCGTAGTATAGTCTAAACCGACGCAAAATCCATTATCAAAGTAACTCAACAATCTATAACCGAGAGTATTAGTCCCGAGTCGTTCTTCCCTAGGAATGCTACAAGGATGCATGTTATTGGTTAAATGGTCTTTTGTGGTTTGAAGAGTGTGGCATAAAAGTGCTAATAAAAGAAAACAACAATCAATCAATATTAAAATCCTTGGCCAAGGTTGAACATTGGAAGTTCCATCACTATAGCTTCCTTCAATTGTGATGACAAAGGAGCGTTGCTTTACTTAGTTAACCCCTTATTAAAGAGGAAAGTCAAGTAAAAGTAACTAACTTGAGTCACAAGTCCTAGTCTTACCCTAGGGAAGTCTAGCTTTAGTGCACTCCAAGTCAATTAGCAATTCTCAATTCTCAATCAACAATTGACATCCACTATTCAAGTGTCTCTAATGACTCAACCATTAAGCCAAGTGAGGGGTTGCTACTCCATATCTAAAGTTGGCATTTTCTCAAACACTTGGAGGGCAAGAATGAAAGACATAGTAAAATGGAGAAGGTTTAGAATCAAAGTAATTCAACACAAGAGATTAACAACAATCAAGAATGAACAACAATGAAAATGAGATCTTCAATGAATTAATAGAATCCAAAACAACAAAGTTAAACCTAAGATCTAAGAGAATTGAACAATTACAAACACTAATTGAGATTAGAGAAGATGATCTACAATATGAACAAAGTAAATTGAGTGTTGTAATAGATCTCACCAAGAAATGGTTGAGAATTGACAAAATGAAGATGAATCCTAGAGAGAGGTTAGAGTCTCTCTCTCTACAAATGTAGCTAACTAAAAATATCTACAAAGGATGTAAAATGAGTCTATGGATGTGAATGTGTGTCAACCCCCTTCAATCCTTGGCTCTTATATGCATTTTGGCGCCAAAGTTGGTTGCTGAAACCTTCCAAAATCGCCAGGCACGTGCTGCAATAAAAGAATCACGTGCGGACTACGACGCGTGCGCGCACGGTACGCGTGCGCGTCCCTGGCTAATTCTGCAATGTGCTCACGAGCGCCTTGTGCGCGTACGCGTGCTTGGCCAATATCAATTCTTTAGCCTTTTGTGCTTCTCTCCACTTGCATGCTTCCTTCCTTGCTTCCTTTGATCCATGCCTAGCCTATTTCAACCTGAGATTACTAACAAATACATCAAGGCATCTTATGGAATCAAGGATGAATTAAAATTATCAAAATAAGGCTTAAAAATCATGTTTTTACACTTAAGCACAAATACGGGAGAGATTACAAAACTATGCCAATTCATAGGCTAAATGTGACAAAAGGTTATCAAAATACTCTAAATTCAATACAAAATAAACCGTCAAATTGGGGTTTATCAATCACGCGCGTTTATAGGTGAGAATGATGATGAGTGTCACGGATCATCACATTCATCAAAGTGTTGTGCAACGTATATCTTGGAATAAGAATAAAAGAGAATTGAATAGAAAGTAATAATAATTGTATTGAAACTTGAGGTACAGCAGAGCTCTACACCCTTAATCTATGGTGTGCAGAAACTCCACCGTTGAAAATACATAAGTGAAAGGTTCAGGCATGGCCGAATGGCCAGCCCCCTGAAGGATCAAGAGACCGAATAATCAAAGGCTAAACAGTCAAAAGATTAAACTGTCAAAAGATGTCTAATACAATAGTAAATCGTCCTATTTATACTAGACTAGCTACTAGGGTTTACATGAGTAAGTAATTGATGCATAAATTCACTTCCGGGGCCCACTTGGTGTATGCTTGGGCTGAGCTTGATCTATCCACGAGCTGAGGCTTTTCTTGGAGTTGAACTCCAAGTTATAACGTGTTTTGGGCGTTCAACTCCGGATCATGACGTGTTTCTGGCGTTTAACTCCAGACAACAGCATGTACTTGGCGTTCAACGCCAAGTTACGTCGTCAATTTCCGAATAAAGTATGGACTATTATATATTGCTGGAAAGCTCAGGATGTCTACTTTCCAACGCCGTTAAGAGAGCGCCATTTGGAGTTCTGTAGCTCCAGAAAATCCATTTCGAGTGCAGGGAGGTCAGATTCCAACAGCATCAGCAGTCCTTTTTGTCAGCCTTTTTCAGAGTTTTGCTCAAGTCCCTCAATTTCAGCCAGAAATTACCTGAAATCATAGAAAAACACACAAACTCATAGTAAAGCCCAGAAATGTGAATTTAACATAAAAACTAATGAAAACATCCCTAAAAGTAGCTTGAACTTACTAAGAACTACCTAAAAACAATGCCAAAAAGCGTATAAATTATCCGCTCATCAATGCCACAAGCACATGGTTAGGGACAGCTTGATTTAGCCGCTTAGGCCTAGATTTATTTCCTTGGGCTCTCCAATCCATTGATGCTCAAAGCCTTGGATCCTTTTTACCCTTGCCTTTTGGTTTTAAGGGGTATTGGCTTTTTCTGCTTGCTTTTTCTTGTTTTTATATATTTTTTTCTGCCATTTTTTTCGCAAGCTTTTGTTATTCACTGCTTTTTCTTGCTTCAAGAATCAATTTTATGATTTTTCAGATTATCAATAACATTTCTCTTGTTCATCATTCTTTCAAGAGCCAACAATTTTAACATTCATAAAATTCGATATAAAAAATATGCACTATTCAGGCATTCATTTAGAAAACAAAAAGTATTGTCACCACATCAATATAATTAAACTAATTTCAAGGATGAATTCAAAACTCATGTACTTCTTATTCTTTTATTTTTAGAACATTTTTCATTTAAGAGAGGTGAAGGATTCATGGAGTTATTCATAGCTTTAAGACATAGACACTAGACAATAATGATCATGTAGTAAAGACACAAAACATAGACAAACATAAAGTATGAAAATCGAAAAAAAAAAACAGAAAAATAAGAACAAGGAAGTTAAGGAATGAGTCCACCTTAATTATGGCGGCTTGTTCTTCCTCTTGAAGATCTAATGGTGCTCCTCTATGTTTCTTTCTTGCTGTTGTTGCTCTTCCTTCAAGGCTTTTTGATCTGCAATCAAATGCTCTACCACTGAACTATGGATCCTTGAGATGAACCTCTCCATCTCTTATGACTCAGATGTGGAAATAACTGCCTTCCCTTTCCTGTTTCTAGAGATTTCTCTGGCCTTAGGTGCCATAAATGGTTATGGAAAAACAAAAAGCAATGCCTTTTCCACACCAAACTTAAAAGGTTTGCTCGTCCTCGAGAAAAGAAGAACGAAGGGAGTAGAAGGAGAAGTGGAGGAGATGGAGGTGTGTGAATGGGTGGGTTTGGGAGGGGAATGGTTTGAATTTGAATGGTGAGGTAGGTGGGGATCCTGTGGGGTCCACAGATCCTGAGGTATAAAGGATTTCTCATCCCTGCACCATTTAGGCGTGTAGAATGCCCTCTTAGAGCAATCCTGGCATTTAACGCCAGACTGCTGCTTGTTTCTGGCGTTAAACGCCAGCTTGCAGCCTGTTTCTGGCGTTTAACGCCAGCTTGATGCTCCTTTCTGGCGTTATACGCCAGTCTGATGCTTCTTACTGGCGTTTAAACGCTAGTAAGCTTATCCTCCAGGGTGTGCTATTTTTTATTTTGCTTTAATTTTTGCAGTTGTTTTTGTGACTTCACATGATCATCAACCTAAAGAAAACATAAAATAACAATGGAATTTTAACATAGATAGATAAAATTGGGTTGCCTCCCAATAAGCGCTTCTTTATCATCTTTAGCTGGACTATTACTGAGCTTTAATCCAGTCTCAGTCTTGAGCATTCTTGCTCAACATTGCCTTTAAGGTAATGCTTGACTCTTTGCCCATTAACAATGAACTTTTTGTCAGAGTCACTATTATGAAGCTCTACATATCCATATGGTGACACACCTGTAATCACAAATGGTCTTCTCCACCGGGATTTTAATTTCCCGGGGAATAACCTAAGCCTAGAGTTGAATAGCAGAACTTTCTGCCCTGGCTCAAAGACTCTGGATGACAGCTTCTTATCATTCCATCTTTTTGCTTTCTCATTGTAAACTTTTGCATTTTCGAAAGCATTGAGTCTGAATTCCTCTAGCTCATTTAACTGGAGCAATCATTTTTCTCCAGCTAACTTGGTATCAAGGTTTAGGAATCTGGTTGCCCAGTAGGCCTTGTGTTCCAGTTCCACTGGCAAGTGACAGGCTTTTCCATACACAAGCTGGTATGGAGAGGTCCCTATAGAAGTCTTGAATGCTGTTCTGTATGCCCATAGAGCATCATCCAAGCTTCTTGCCCAATCCCTTCTACGGTTAATCACAGTCCGTTCTAGGATTCTTTTAAGTTCTCTATTAGAGACTTCAGCTTGCCCATTTTTCTGAGGATGATATGGAGTTGCCACCCTGTGGCTAACTCCATATCGAACCATAGCAGAGTAAAGCTGTTTATTGCAGAAATGAGTGCTCCCATCACTGATTAGTACTCTAGGGACACCAAATCTGCTGAAGATATGTTTCTGGAGGAATTTCAGCACTGCCTTAGTATCATTAGTGGGTGTTGCAATAGCCTCCTCCCATTTGGATACATAATCCACTTCCACCAGAATATAAGTGTTTGAGTATGATGGTGGGAAAGGCCCCATGAAGTCAATACCCCATACATCAAACAACTCAATCTCCAAGATCCATTGTTGAGGCATGGCATAACCGTGAGGCAGATTGCCAGATCTTTGGCAACTGTCACAATTACATACAAACTCTCGGGAGTCTTTATAGAGAGTAGGCCAGTAGAAGCCACATTGGAGGACTCTTGTGGCTGTTTGCTCACTTCTAAAATGTCCTCCATACTGTGATCCATGGCAATGCCAGAGGATCTTCTGTGCTTGTTCTTTAGGCATACATCTACAGATTATTTCGTCTGTACATCTCTTGAGAAGATATGGTTCATTCCACAGATAGTACTTTGCATCCAAGATCAATTTCGTTGATTGCTGCCTACTATACTCTTTGGGAATGAATCTCACAGCCTTGTAGTTTGCAATCTCTGTAAACCATGGTACTTCCTGGATGGCAAAGAGTTGCTCATCCAGAAAGGTTTCAAAGATCTCAGTAAGAGGGATGGACGCCCCTTCTACTGGTTCTATTCGGGACGGGTGATCAGCTACTTGATTTTCTATCCCTTTTCTGTCTCTTATTTCTATATCAAACACTTGTAGAAGCAACACCCATCTTATGAGCCTGGGTTTTGAATTCTGCTTTGTGAGTAGATATTTAAGAGTAGCATGGTCAGTGTACACAATCACTTTTTATCATACTAAATAAGATCTGAATTTGTCAATGGCATAAACCACTGCAAGTAATTTCTTTTCTGTGGTTGTGTAGTTCTTCTGTGCATCATTTAGAATGCGGCTGCCATAATAAATGACGTGCAGAAGCTTATCATGCCTTTGTCCCAATACTGCACTAATGGCATGGTCACTGACATCACACATTAGTTCAAATGGTAATGCCCAGTTTGGTGCAGAAATGATTGGTGCTATGACCAACTTAGCTTTCAAAGTCAGAAAGGCCTGCAAACACTCTTTGTCAAAGACAAATGGTGTATCAGCAGCCAGTAGATTGCTCAGAGGTTTTGCGATTTTCAAAATATCCTTAATAAACCTCCTATAGAATCCTGCATGCCCCAGAAAGCTTCTGATTGCCTTAACATTGGCAGGTGGTGGTAATTTTTCAATTACCTCTACCTTAGTTTGATCCACCTCTATTCCCTTGTTCGAAATTTTGTGCCCAAGGACAATTCCTTCAGTCACCATAAAGTGACATTTCTCCCAGTTTAAAACCAGGTTAGTCTCTTGGCACCTCTTTAGAACATGTGCTAGATGGTAAAGACAGGAGCTGAATGAGTCTCCAAATACTGAAAAGTCATCCTTGAAGACTTCCAGAAATTTTTCCACCATATCAGAGAAAATAGAGAGCATACACCTTTGAAAGGTTGCAGGTGCATTGCATAGACCAAATGGCATCCTTTTGTATGCAAATACTCCTGATGGACATGTGAATGCTGTTTTCTCTTGATCTTGGGGATCTATTGTAATTTGGTTATTACCTGAATATCCATCCAGAAAGCAGTAATAATCATGATCTGCTAGTCTTTCTAGCATCTGGTCTATGAATGGTAAAGGAAAATGATCCTTTCTGGTAGCTGTATTGAGCCTTCTGTAACCAATACACATACGCCACCCTATAACTGTTCTTGTAGGAACCAGTTCATTCTTTTCATTATGAACAACTGTCATGCCACCCTTCTTAGGGATGACTTGGACAGGGCTTACCCAGGCGCTATCAGAAAGAAAATAAATAATCCCACCCTCTAGTAATTTAGTGACCTCCTTCTGCACCACCTCATTCATGGCTGGATTCAGCCGCCTCTGTGGTTGAATGACTGGCTTAGCGTCATCCTCTAATAGGATCTTGTGCATGCATCTGGCTGGGCTAATGCCCTTAAGATCACTGATGGACCACCCAAGAGCTGTCTTGTGTGTCCTCAGCAGTTGAATTAGTGCTTCCTCTTCCTGAGGCTCTAAGGTAGAGCTTATGATTACATGAAAAGTGTCACCTTCTCCCAAAAATGCATATTTCAGGGATGGTGGAAATGGTCTGAGCTCGGGTTTAGGAGGTTTCTCCTCATCCTAAGGGAATTTTAGAGGTTCTATTATTTTCTCTGGTTCCTCCAAATCAGACTGAACATCTTTAAAGATATCCTCTAGCTCTGATTCGAGACTCTCAGTCATATTGACCTCTTTCACTAGAGAGTCAATAATATCAATGCTCATGCAGCCATTTGGGGTGTCTGGATGCTGCATAGCTTTGACAACATTCAACTTAAACTCGTCCTTATTGACTCTCAGGGTTAATTCCCCTTTTTGGATGTCAATGAGGGTTCATCCAGTTGCTAGGAAAGGTCTTCCTAGAATGAGAGTTGCACTGTTGTGCTCCTCCATTTCCAGCACCACAAAGTCTGTGGGAAAGGCAAATGGCCCAACCTTGACAATCATGTCTTCAATCACGCTTGATGGGTATTTAATGGAGCCATCAGCAAGTTGGAAACATATCTGGGTTGGTTTGACTTCTTCAGTCAAAACAAGCTTTTTGATAGTGGATGCAGGTATTAGCTTGATAGTGGATGCAGGTATTAGCTTGATACAAGTACCCTCTAATGTGCATGGTATCATGAAGTTTCTGGGATCTTTATGCTTTTCTGGTAAGCTTTTTAGAATGACTAGACTGCATTCTTCAGTAAGGAAAACTTTTTCAGTTTCTCTCCAGTCCTTCTTATGACTCAAGATCTCTTTCATGAACTTGGCATAAGATGGTATTTGCTCAAGTGCCTCTGCAAACGGAATCTTTATTTCAAGAGTCCTGAGATAGTCTACACAGCGGGCAAATTGCTTATTCTGTTCCGCTTGGTGGAGTTTCCGAGGATAAGGCATCTTGGCTTTGTATTCCCCAACCTTAGTTGCTGTAGGTTTATTTCCTACAGAGGTGGTTGGAGAAGCCTTTTTAGAGGGGTTGCTATCAACACTTGTATGTGTCAGATCCCTCGCTGGCGTTTGAATGCCAGGGTTGAAAGCTGGATTGGCGTTGGACGCCAACTTCTTACCTGTTTCTGGCGTTTAAACGCTATAACTGAGCTTCCATTGGGCATTTAACGCCAACTCCTTGCCTATTTGTGGCATTTGAACGCCAAAACTGAGCATGGGTTGGGCATTTAATGCCAGCTCTTCACCCTTTTCAGGCATTTGAGCGCTAGAATTATTCCTCTCTGGGCTCTTACTGTCCTCAGAGGGAATTTGGGTAGTAGTTTGTTCATTTCTTGGCTTCCTGCTACTTTGAAGTGAGGTATTTAATGTTTTTCCACTTCTTAATTGAACTACTAGGCACTCTTCTGTTATTTGTTTTGATAACCGCTGTTTTATTTGCTTCAACTATACTTCTATATTCATATTAGCCATTCTTGTGTCTTGTAGTATCTCCTTGAATTCGGCTAGTTATTTTGTTAGAAAATCTAATTGCTAATAGAATTCAGTAACTTGTTCTGCAGGACTGAGTTCAGCAGTTACTATTTTAGCTCTTCTTTCATGGAAGACTCACTACTTAGGTACAGATGCTGATTTCTGGCAACTATATCATTGAGCTCTTGAGCTTCTTCAATTGTCTTTCTCATGTGTATAGATCCACCAGCTGAGTAGTCCAAAGACATCTGAGCTTTTTCTGTAAGCCCATAATAGAAGATGTCTAACTGCACCCACTCTGAAAACATTTCAGAGGGGCATTTTCTTAGAATCTCTCTGTATCTCTCCCAGGCATCATAAAGAGATTCATTATCTCCTTGTTTAAAGCCTTGGATGTTCAGCCTTAGTTGTGTCATCCGTTTTGGAGGGAAATATTGATTCATAAATTTTTCTGTTAGCTGTTTCCATGTCCTTATGCTAGCCTTAGGTTGGTTATTTAACCACCTCTTAGCTTGGTCTTTTACAGCAAATGGAAACAGTAAAAATCTGTAGACATCCTGATCTACTTCCTTATCATGTACTGTGTCAGTAATTTGTAAAAACTGTGCCAGAAACTCTGTAGGTTCTTCCTGTGGAAGACCGAAATACTAGCAACTTTGCTGCACCATGATAATGAGTTGAGGATTCAACTCAAAAATACTAACTCTGATGGAGGGAATACAGATACTACTCCCATATGAAGCAGTAGTGGGGTTAGCATATGACCCCAGAGTCCTTCTGGACTGTTCATTTCTACATAGATCCATGATGGAGAAAGGGAGATGTTGTGAATTAGAGATTCAAATAGTATTGAAATATTTTTTTTAGAAAACAGAAATTAAAAAATAAAATAAAATAAAATGAAAAATGGGTGAGGATTTTCGAAAAATGAAGAGATAGAAAAAAGTGGTTAGGAGGTTTTGAAAAAGATTTGATTTTTGAAAAATATATGGTTGAAAATATTTGATTGGAAAAGATATGATTTTTAAAATTGATGACTAATTTAATACTAAATTTTCAAAAATTATGAGTGGAATGAGGAAAAGATATGTCTTAAAATTGAAGATATTTCTAGGAAAATAAGTAAGAGAAAATATTTGAAAAAGATATGATTTTTAAAAACTTGACAACTAAGATATGATAAGGTAAAATTTTGAAATTGAAATCTGAATTTTTTTTTTGAAAAATTTCGAATTTTTTGCTAAAAAATAGTTAGAGAAGATATTTTTTTTTATTTTTGAATTTTATGATGAAAGAGAAAAATACACAAAAGACACACAACTTAAAATTTTTAGATCTAATGCTCCTTATTTTCGAAAATTTTGGAGGGAAAACACCAAGGAACACCAAACTTAAAATTTTTAAGATGAAAACACAAAGAAGACTCAAGAACACCTTGAAGACTCACAAGAACAGCAAGAACATGAGAAAGAACACCAAACTTAAAATTTTTAGAAAACCAAAAATAAATTTTTATAAATCAAAGAAAATTAACAAGATAACGCCAAACTTAAAAGTTTGACACATGATTTAATTAAAGAAAAATTATTTTTGAAAAAGTTTTAAAAGGAAGATGCCCAATTACCAAGAACATAAGCACAACGCTCTAGCCAATTGAGCTATAAATTTAATGTGTTTTAAAAAAAGGTATTTTTATGTATAAATTTTTTTTGAAAACTGAAAATTTGAAAATGCACAAGAAAAACAAGAAAAGACACAAAACAAGACAAACCAAAGATCAAACAAGGAAAATAGACAAGAACGATCAAGGATGAACAAAGAACATGCAATTCAAAAATTGAAAGACAAAGAAAAACATACAATTGACACCAAACTTAAGATATGAAACTAAACTCAGACAAAAGACTCAAAGAAAAATTAAAAACTAATGAAGAAAAATAATATTTTTGAAAGATTTTTAAAAGGAATAATAAAAGATGCAATCCTAGTGACTCTAAACCGAAAAGACAAATTTTTCCTAATCTAAGTAACAAGATAAACCGTCAGTTGTTCAAACTCGAACAATCCCCGGCAACGACGCCAAAAACTTGGTGCACAAAATTGTAAATCACACTTTTCACAACTCGTACCACTAACCAGCAAGTGCACTGGGTCGTCCAAGTAATACCTTACGTGAGTAAGAGTCGAATCCCACGGAGATTATTGGCTTGAAGCAAGCTATGGTTATCTTGTAACTCTTAGTCAGGATAATAATAATTCTCAGTTTTGATTGGTAGTAAATAAAAAGCATGGATTAAATAATTCTTGTTATGCAGTAATGGAGAATATGTTAGAGTTTTGGAGATGCTTTGTCTTCTGAATCTCTGCTTTCCCCCTGTCTTCTTCACGCATGCAAGGTTCCTCCTATGGCAAGCTGTGTGTTGGTGGATCACTGTTGTCAATGGCTACCATCCGTCCTCTCAGTGAAAATGGTCCAGGTGCGCTGTTACCGCACGGTTAATCATCTGTCGGTTCTCACTCATGTTGGAATAGGATCTATTGATCCTTTTGCGTCTGTCACTACGCCCAACCCTTGTGAGTTTGAAGCTTATCACAGTCATTCAATCCCTGAATCCTACTCGGAATACCACAGACAAGGTTTAGACTTTACGGATTCTCAGGAATGCTACCAATGGATTCTAGCTTATACCACGAAGACTCTGATTAAGGAATCCAAGAGATAGTCATCCAATCTAAAGTAGAAGGGAGGTGGTTGTCAGGCATGCGTTCAAAGGTTGAGAATGGTGATGAGTGTCACGGATCATCACGTTCATCATATTGAATTGCGAATGAATATCTTAGATAGAAACAAGCGTGTTTGAATGAAAAACAGAAATAATTGCATTAATTCATCGAGACACAGCAGAGCTCCTCACCCCCAACAATGGAGTTTAGAGACTCATGCCGTCAAAAATACAAAGTTCAGATCTAAAATGTCATGAGGTACAGAATAAATCTCTAAAAGATGTTTAAATACTAAACTAGTAACCTAGGTTTATAGAAAATGAGTAAACTAAGATAGATAGTGCACAAAATCCACTTCCGGGGCCCACTTGGTGTGTGCTGGGACTGAGACTTGAGCTTTTCACGTGCCTGGGCTGTTTCTGGAGTTAAATGCCAGGTTGTAACCTATTTTGGGCGTTTAACTCCAACTTGTAACCTGTTTCTGGCGTTTAACGCCAGAATAGAACATGAAACTGGCGTTAAATGCCAGTTTACGTCATTTATCTTCAAGAAAAGTATGTACTATTATATATTTCTGAAAAGCCCTGGATATCTATTTTCCAATGCAATTGAGAGCACGCCAATTGGACTTTTGTAGCTCCAGAAAATCAATTTCGAGTGCAAGGAGGTCAGAATCTAACAACCTCAACAGTCCTTTTTCAGCCTGAATCAGATTTTTGCTCAGATCCCTCAATTTCAACCAGAAAATACATGAAATCATAGAAAAACATACAAACTCATAGTAAAGTCCAGAAATATGAATTTTGCATGAAAACTAATAAAAACATACTAAAAAGTAGCTAGAACTTACTAAAAACTACCTAAAAATAATGCCAAAAAGCGTATAAATTATCCGCTCATCATCCTGTAACCTGAAATAGCTTCTATTTTCTCATAGGATGTGGAAAAAGGGTAAGAAATCGGTCGCTTCGCCGTTTGTAGAACCTTTAACCCACGCATCACTACCATGTTTTATGGATCAACCGAGTCACAAACTGGACATCTTGATCAACCGAAGAGCACAGGTCCAATATGACAGCTTTAAGAAAAGGTCAATCCATTGGGAACGAACACTCAAGGTTCCGCCCAAGTACAAAGTGGTTATCCATGAGTGGATTACTTCACTTCATTGGGAGTTTTTAGAGCAAGACCCGATTGAAGTCAATGAAACCATGGTGCGGGAATTCTACGCCAACTACCAAAGATGGGAAGAAAAGTCAGTAATTCTCCGGGGAAAGAGGTTGGATACTTCCAACCGGGCTCTTGAAGCTATTCTGAAGATCCCTACTTTCTGGCCGAAGAGGATGACTATCCTTGGATTAAGGCGAAGGCATCTAAGGGGAGGATGTCTATGACTCCCATACTTCAAAGAATTGGCCATCCTGGTGCTTCATGAGAGTATAGCAAAAGGAGAAATTTTGTTCCTGCGACTATAGCTTACTCCGATTTGAATGCCAAGCTCGTATATGGCATCAAATTGTAGCGGACTATATCATTCTCAGCACTCATGTTACCCATGTCAGATTCAAGACTGCGCTGCTACTTTGGGCTAGCATGGAAGGAAAGAGCATAGCCATTGTGCCATTATTATGCACATCGATATGGAAACTGATTGAGAAAAAGAATGTCAGCATTCCTTTTCCATCGATGGTGATGCGTTTAGCAACAGCAGCTGGGGTAGAATGGCATCCGCAAGATATCATGTTCATGGTTCCTAAGGGTAACAAGTTCATCCCGAGGGACAATTTGGAAAAATTAACCACCCCCTCCAAGAGGAAGACACCCACAGCACCACCACCAAGTCTACCAACTTTATCAACTGCTTTACCCATTCTCTGTCCTCTTCCCGAATTGTTCAAAGACATCTTGCACGATATCCACCGCAAGGAGCATTTGGAGCAAAAGCGTTTCGAGTGGATAGCGGCAAGGCTAGAAGGAAGAGACCCCGGCCTAATTCCTAGATCCTCATCCAAGCCAGCTGGAGAGGAGTCTGACATAGTTGATCAACCCAATTCTGAGTCTACCAGCTGAAGGTGGCTCCCTTCTTCACTCTTCCGGAGCATAAGCATGCATGGAGGACCGTGCACATACTTAGTGTGGGGGAGGATCTATGATTCCAAGGGGGTAAAAATTTCTCCTTTCAAGACACTTTTTCAATGTTTTGCGTTTTGAGTAGTTTTATTTTTATTGCATTTCGCTTGGTTAGATGTAAATATTTCTCTGTCGTATGGATCCTTAGTAGTTAGTATTTGCATGTTGCATGATAGAATGAATAAGTTGGTGAAACACCAAGGAATGTCCATGAGATCTTTTCTAGGATGTACTATTGATTGAATTAAAGAAATGTTGTGTTTTCCAACTTGCTTGAAGTATTTTGTTTGTAGAACATGAAAAAGAGCTCGAACAACATACCTTGTGAGTTTTGAGCCTCAATAGGTGGTTGCATTTTTCAACCATAATGTTGTTCTTGTGTGGTTATTACTCCTTTTTTATTGTGATCATTGATTTGCATGATTCCTGATATCCTGTATTTGTGGTTGAATGCATTTAGCATGATTGAGACCAGGTTTGATGATAACCTCACTAACCTATATGGCCAACCCTTGCATGCACCTTTGTGAACCCCCTTTGATCCTATGAATCCCCTTTGTTTTGATAATAGCACATCGCACCCCTTAAGTGAAAAACCATTGATGTCCTTGAATTACTCTTTGATTAGCTTGGGTGGATTAGTGTGTAAATTCTAAGTGTGGGGGGGGGGGGGACCTGGGAACACATTGGTGATAGAAGCATTAATTCAAAAAGTTTTGGCAATTAGGTAAAGCTCATGCATTCCACTAATGAAAACATATGCATTCATAGATCAATTAAAAAAAAATCTTGTGCATAACAAAATATGAAATAAAGAGCTAAATAAAGGATGCATATGCCATGTTTGAAAGGAAAATGCATGAGTGAGGTGAGTTAGAAAAAAAAAGGAGAAAAGAAAGGAAAATGGGTAAATAGGGTATGCTAATATGTGTATACAGGTGATATAAGATTGGGTGGACATTCAAGCTAACCAAAGAACTAATTCCATAAGTCTACTTGACCATATCTCATCCTACCTAAACCCTAACCCCATTACATCCCTCCAAAGACCTCATGATAATTGTCATTCATGCATTAAATACTAGTCGATTGTTAGATGACTTGCAAATCTTTGAAAAGCATGAAAAAAGGAGAATTGAGTGGTTAAACCCTAAACACTGAGCGAATTGAGTACATACATATCCGGTGAGGGGTTCGATCGCTCAATTCTATGTTCTTACGCCTTATAGCGTATCTTCTTGCAAGTTGTTGGATTGTTTAATTTTGAAAATTTCAATTCAATTCTTTGGACTTTGATCTTAGTGAATGCACTCTTTGCATTAGCCCTAAAGCTTTCTTGTGATGGATTGGAATTTCATGGTTTGTTTCCACCAATTCTCATTGTAGCGCACGTAGGTGATTAGCTTAGGATAATTGCATACATCAAAGTAGTTTATAGAATAAGTCATTTTTTCCCTTTCATCTATCTCCTTTGAATGTGTTTAGCATGAGGACATGCTAGTGTTTAAGTGTGGGGGAATTGATGAATCCATAATTGATAATGATTTTTGGCTAGAATTGAATAGATTTCATCACATAAACTTGCACTTATTCCCTTGAATAGCATGCTTTTGATCTTTCCTCCCAAATTGTGCTTGATTGTGAAAACATGCTCTTTTATGCTTTATTTGATCTATTTTTATTCCACTTGCCTTCCATTCGATGCATTGATGTTGTTTGTGAGTGATTTCAGGTGTATAAGGTAGGAATGTGTTGGGGAAAATGGAAAGAGAGCATGCAAAGTGGAGGAAACATGAAGACTCAAAGGAAAAGAGTTGTGAGACGTATGCGTGCGCACATCTCCCATATGCGTCCGCATAAGGAGCCAATTAGAGCGCATGGACCAATCAGAGCGCGTCGTGCGTCCAGCCAAGCATCGCCTAGTGTGCGTGCGCACAGCCTCTTGTGCGTGCGCACAGGAAGGAAGATTCGCAAAGTGTGCGGACGCACACGCTTGTGCGTCCGCACAGGTGTTCGCAGATGACTTCATTAAAAAGTCACGTGACTCACGATTTGAGGGTTTTGGAGGCCCATTTCTGAAGTCTCTTAGCTCATATTAGATGGAGAATCAAGGGAATAGCAAAGCATATCGTTAGGTTAGTTTTTCTCTAAGTTTTCGTCAACCTCTACTAGGGTTTTAATTAGGGTTTTACATTCAATTACAATTTTCCATTTTTGATCTTGGATTTTGCTAAGTCTCATTGTAAGTATTCTCTTGTTATTACTCTTTCTATTTACTTTGTTCTTTCATTTTCTTCTAATGTAAGTTTTAGTTCAATTTTACTTCTCTTTTGCAATTTAAAGTTTTTGTTGATGAATTTGATGTTTGATGTTCATTTCATGCTTTCTCATGTCATTCTTGTTGATTGAGATCAATTGTTGCTTTTAATTTCAAGTCTTTTCCCATTTTTATCATGTTTAAGCTTTTTGCCCACCAAGTGTTTGACAAAATGTTAAACATGGTTTTGGGCTAAGTTTTTACCTCTTGGCTTGCGTAAAGTGAGCAATTGGGTTCCTAGAGTTGGGATTTCCAACATTTAGTGTCAATACTTGGATTGTTAATTACTCTTGTTCCCACTAACGCTAAGTTGTTTTTAAGGCAATTAGCAAGAAATTTAGGATTTGTGGGTAAAGGACACTTATGCTCATTTAACTTATCTTCTAATGTGAGGGTTGATCAAGTGAGACTAATCCATTATTGAATTCTATATTGGCATGTTAAATTTCGTTCATCAATGAGCCCTCTTTCCCTCTAGAGTGGCAGAAAGATGTAAGAGTGTCTCACTATACTTGGGATATGCTTGATGATGTCGAGCGCGCTTTTGTAGTTGTTCTTGAGGATCTCTGGGGGAAACCACCCCATCTTGATACAAAAAGATTTTTGAATGACCCATCCTTGGTTCGAACTGTTTTGGGTATTTGTCTGACTTGTTTCTATACTTGTTTCCTTTTTCTTCCTCTTATCGAATTTATAACTCTTTTTTGTGGCTGATTTTGTATTTGCAGAGATGTCAAAGAATAGTGACCCCATGAAGGCCTTTAAAAAGGCAAAGAAGGCGACTGCTACTTTGAACATTTCGGCCAAGGTGGCCGGGGAGGGGTCTTCTCAAGTCCCATTAAAGCCTCCCGTGCTGATTTCTCCTGGGCCGAGGAAAGCAATTCCTACTCCTCGGTTTCGTCAGGTCGATCCTCCACAGACATCAGCCGTTGCTTCTGGCGCTCCTCCTAGTAAGAAGCAGAAAGTGACTGAGCCTTTCAACCTTGACGCTCCTGACTTTGATCCGATCGAGTTTATAGATCAACAAATCAGTCCTTATGGCGCCCTTTCTATGGATGACGTCTCCCTTCTTCAGCATTTTGATTACGTGGCTCGGAGTGGTATTAAATTAGCACACTTGGGAGCGGCCCTATATCGAACTGCCCAAAGTCTTCCTCTCCATGCTACCAAAGCCTTTATGGAGGAGGCCAAACGGGAGTTTGATCGGGTAAATGGCTTGAAGGAGGAGCTCGAGGTGAAGGTGGCCAAGTTGGAAAAAGATCTGAAAAATGAGAAGGCGAGTTCCCTTTCTTTGGCTGCCTCTGTAAGGCTGGCTGAGGATACGGCCCTGAGACATAAGGATAGTTATGTCACATCTTATCCGGAGGGGATGCGTCTGAAGGAGGAGTTGGAAAATGCCCGAGCTGATTATGCCGAGCTCCAGGGTCATCTTGTTGGTAGTGTAACCGCTGCCTACGAGAACTTGAAGGAGCAGGTTCGGATTATTGCTCCTGAGGCTGACCTTACTCTCTTCAGCCTGGACAACATCGTGAGGGATGGTAAGATTGTCCTTGATGACCAGGATGATGATGATGCTGATCCTCCCCCTGTGCCTTCTGTCCAAGTGTCGACCTCCTTGGTTCCTCCCGTTATGTCTGATCCGGATTGCCAGATTCTAAACCAGGATGATGGAACTATAGATGCTGGGCCTATTCAGACTCGCCCTCCTTCTCCCCGTACTGATGCTGCCGGGAAGGCTCCCGATCTTAGTTGATCTTTCTTTCTAAGTGTTTGTGTAAATAGCCCGGTTTGTGGGCTTTTGAACTTGTTTATTGTTTTGTTTAACTGCTGACGCTTTTTAGTTGCCCGCTGATGAGCGGATATTTTATACGCTTTTTGGGGGTAATTTCATGTAGATTTTAGTATGTTTTAATTGGTTTTTAGTAGAATATTATTAGTTTTTAGGCAAAAATCATATTTCTGGACTTTACTATGAGTTTGTGTGTTTTTCTGTGATTTCAGGTATTTTCTGGCTGAAATTGAGGGAGCTGAGCAAAAATCTGAGTTAGGCTGAATAAGGACTGCTGATGCTGTTGGATCCTGACCTCCCTGCACTCGAAATGGATTTTCTAGAGCTATAGGAGTCCAATTGGTGCGCTCTCAACGACGTTGGAAAGTAGACATCCAGGGCTTTCCATCAATATATAATCGTCCATACTTTGCGCGAAGATAGATGACGTAACTTGGCGTTGAACGCCAAGTACATGCTGCTGTCTGGAGTTAAACGCCAGAAACACGTCATGATCCGGAGTTAAACGCCCAAAACACGTTATAACTTGGAGTTCAACTCCAAGAAAAGCCTCAGTTCGTGGATAGCTTTAGTCTCAGCCCCAGCACACACCAAGTGGGCCCCAGAAGTGGATTTCTGTACCAATTATCTTAGTTTACTTATATTTTGTAAACCTAGGTTACTAGTTTACTATTTAAACAACTTTTAGAGAATTATTTTGTAACCCATGACATTTTCAGATCTGAATTACATACTTTTTGACGGCATGAGTCTCTAAACTCCATTGTTGGGGTTGAGGAGCTCTGCAGCGTCTCGATGAATTAATGCTATTGTTTCTATTTCACTCAAACGTGTGTGTGTTCCGATCTAAGATGTTTATTCGCGCTTAATTATGAAGGAGGTGATGATCCATGACACTCGTCACCTCCCTCAATCTATGAACGTGTGCCTGACAAACACCTCCATTCTACATCAGATTGAATGAGCTTCTCTTAGATTCTTTAATCAGAATCTTCGCGGTATAAGCTAGAATTGATGGCGGCCATTCTTGAGGATCCGGAAAGTCTAAACCTTGTCTGTGGTATTCCGAGTAGGATTCCGGGATTGAATGGCTGTGACGAGCTTCAAACTCGCGATTGCTGGGCATGATAACAAACGCAAAAGGATCAATGGATCCTATTCCAACATGATCGAGAACCAATAGCTGATTAGCCGTGCTGTGACAGAGCATCTGGACCATTTTCATTGAGAGGATGGGAGGTAGCCACTGACAATGGTGACACCCTACATACAGCTTGCCGTAGACGTGCCTTACAAACAATTGAGTTGAATATTACATTGCAGAAATTCAGAGGATAAAGCATCTCCAAAACTCCAACATATTTCCCATTACTGCCCAACAAGTAACAACTATTTATTTTATGCCCTTTTTACTTTATACGAGGCTAAGGAACTCTATTGGTATCCTGACTAAGATTAATAAAATAAACATAGCTTGCTTCAAACCAATAATCTCCGTGGGATCGACCCTTACTCACGTAAGGTATTACTTGGACGACCCAGTGCACATGCTGGTTAGTTGTGCGGATTGCAAAAAGTGTGAGTGCAATTTCGTGCACCAAGTTTTTGGCGCCGTTGTCGGGGATTGTTCGAGTTTGAACAACTAAAGGTTTATTTTATTTCCTAGATTAGGAATAATTTATTTTTATTGTTATAGAGTCATTAAATTCTGATAGGATAGTTCTTTTCAAAAATATTATTTTTCTTAATTAATTGTTAATTTTCGTGAGTTTAGTGTCTTATTCTAAGTTTGGTGTCAATTGCATATTTTATATTTTTCCTTAAAATTTTCGTATTAGTGTTCTTTGTTCTTCCTTGATCTTCAAGTTGTTCTTGTTTATTTTTCTTGTTTGATCTTTAATTTTTCTTGTTCTGTGTCTTTTCTTGTTTTTCTTGTGCTTTTTCAAAGCATTAGTTTTCAGAAATTTATTTTATCCATAAAAATAATACATCCTTAAAATACGTTACATTTTCAACTCAGTTGGTTATAGCGTTGGCTTATGTTCTTGGCAATTGGGCACCTTCTTTTTAAAATCTTTTTTCAAAAATAATTTTTCTTGATTTAATCTTATGCCAAACTTTAAGTTTGGTGTTTTCTTGTTGATCTTTCTTTAATTTTCAAAAATTTATCTTGGTTTTCTAAAAATTTTAAGTTTGGTGTTCTTTCTTTTATTCTTGGTGTTCTTGTGAATCTTCAAGGGGTTCTTGAGTTCTTCTTGTGTTTTGATCTTAAAATTTTTAAGTTTGGTGTCCCTTGGTGTTTTCCCTCCAAAATTTTCGAAAATAAGGGGTATTAGATCTAAAAATTTTAAGTTTTGTGTCTTTTATTTGTTTTTCTCTTTCATCATAAAATTCAAAATTCAAAAAAAATTTTTAATCTTTTCTAACTAATTTTAAACTACATTTTCGAAATTTTTATATAAAATTCAGATTTCAATTTCAAAATTTTTCGAAAAATTTTCACAAAATATTTTCAAATTTTTTTTCTGTTTTTATTTATTCCACTTCTATAAAATAAATAATATCAACATACATATCATCTCCCATGTTCCATCATGGAATTAAGTGGAAATGAACAGTCCAGGAGGGCCTGGGGTCATATGCTAACCCCACTACTGCTTCATATGGGAGTAGTATCTGTATACCCTCCATTGGAGTTAGTAGCTTTGAGTTGAATCCTCAGCTCATTATCATGGTGCAGCAAAACTGCCAGTATTCTGGTCTTCCACATGAAGAACCTACAGAGTTTCTGGCAAAATTTTTGCAAATTACTGACATAGTACATGATAAGGAAGTAGATCAAGATGTCTACAGATTATTACTGTTTCCATTTGCTGTAAAAGATCAAGCTAAGAGGTGGTTAAATAACCATCCTAAGAACAGCATAAAAACATGGAAACAGCTGTCAGAAAAATTCCTGAATCACTATTTCCCTCCAAAACGGATGACACAGCTAAGGCTAAGCATCCAAGGCTTCAAACAAGGAGATAATGAATCCCTTTATGATGCCTGGGGGAGATACAGGGAGATGCTAAGAAAATGCCCCTCTGAAATATTTTCAGAGTGGATGCAACTAGACATCTTCTACTATGCGCTTACAGAAAAAGCTCAAATTTCTCTAGATCACTCAGCTGGTGGATCTATACATATGAGAAAAATAATTGAAGAAGCTCAAGAGCTTATTGATACAGTTGCCAGAAATTAGCATCTGTACCTAAGCAGTGAATTTTCCATGAAAGAAGAAGCTAAAACAGTAACTGCTGAATTCAGTCCTGTAGATCAGGCTACTGAATTCAATCAGCAATTAGACTTTCTAACTCAGCAGCTAGCCGAAATCAAGGAAATACTATAGGAAACAAGAATGGCTAACAGGAATATGGAAGTACAGTTAAAGCAAATAGAAAAGCAATTATCAAAACAAATAGCAGAAGAATGCCAAGCAGTTCAATTAAGAAGTGGGAAAACATTAAATACCTCACATCAAAGCAGCATGAAGCCAAGAAATGAACAAATGGCTACTCAAAATCCCTCTGAGGACAATCAGAGCCCAGAGAGGAATAAGGCTGGCGCTGAACGCCCAGACCATGCTCATTCCTGGCGTTCAACGCTAGAAACAAGCATGAATCCGGCGTTGAACGCCCAAAGGGAGCACAGTTCTGGCGTTCAGACGCCAGTAACAGATAAGGAGTTGGCGTTTAACGCCACTCCAGCTTCCACCCCTGGCATTCAAATGCCAGTGGGGGATCAGTCACATACAAGTGCTGATAACAACCCTTCTAAAAAGGCTTCCCAACCCACTTCTGTAGGTAATAAACCTGCAGCAACTAAGGTTGAGGAATATAAAGCCAAAATGCCTTATCCTTAAAAACTCCGCCAAGCGAAACAGGATAAGCAATTTGCCCGCTTTGCAGACTATCTCAGGACTCTTGAAATAAAGATTCCGTTTGCAGAAGCACTTGAGCAAATACCTTCTTATGCTAAGTTCATGAAAGAGATCTTAAGTCATAAGAAGGATTGGAGAGAAACTGAAAAAGTTTACCTCACTGAAGAATGCAGTGCAGTAATTCTGAAAAGCTTACCTGAGAAGCTTAAAGACCCCGGGAGCTTTATGATACCATGCACATTAGAGGGTAATTGTACCAAGCAAGTTCTATGCGATCTTGGGGCAAGTATCAACCTAATACCTGCATCTATTATCACAAAGCTCGGTTGACTGAAGTCAAACCAACCCGATATGTCTTCAACTTGCTGATGGCTCCATTAAATACCCATCAGGCGTGATTGAAGACATGATCGTCAAGGTTGGGCCATTTGCCTTCCCTACTGACTTTGTGGTGCTGGAAATGGAGGAGCACAAGAGTGCAACTCTTATTCTAGGAAGACCTTTCCTAGCAACTGGCCGAACCCTCATTGACGTCCAAAAAGGGAAGTAACCTTGAGAGTCAATGAGGAGAGTTCAAGTTGAATGTTGTCAAAGCCATGCAACATCCAGACACCCCAAATGACTGCATGAGTGTTGATATTATTGACTCTCTGGTAATAGAGGTCAATATGGCTGAGAGTCTCGAATCAGAGCTAGAGGACATCTTTAAAGATGTTCAGCCTGATCTGGAGGAATCAGAGAGAATAATAGAACCTCTGAAAATCCCTCAGGAAGAGGAGAAACCTCCAAAACCCGAGCTCAAACCATTACCACCATCCCTGAAATACGCATTTCTGGGAGAAGGTGATACCTTTCCCGTAATCATAAGCTCTACCTTAGAGCCACAGGAAGAGGAAGCACTAATTCAAGTGCTAAGGACACACAAGACAGCTCTTGGGTGGTCCATCAGTGATCTTAAGGGCATTAGCCCAGCCAGATGCATGCACAAGATCCTATTGGAGGGTGATGCCAAGCCAGTGGTCCAACCACAAAGGCGGCTGAATCCAGCCATGGAGGAAGTGGTGCAGAAGGAAGTCACTAAATTACTAGAGGCTGGGATTATTTATCCTATCTCTGACAGCCCCTAGGTAAGCCCTGTTCAAGTCGTCCCTAAGAAGGGAGGCATGACAGTGGTTCATAATGAAAAAAATGAACTGGTTCCTACAAGAACAGTTACAGGGTGGCGTATGTGCATTGATTATAGAAGGCTCAATACAGCCACCAGAAAGGATCATTTTCCTTTACTATTCATAGACCAGATGCTAGAAAGACTAGCAGGTCATGAATACTATTGCTTCCTGGATGGATATTCAGGTTATAATCAAATTGCAGTAGATCCCCAGGATCAAGAGAAAACGGCATTCACATGTCCATCTGGAGTATTTGCATACAGAAGGATGCCATTTGGCTTGTGCAGTGCACCTGCAACCTTTTGAGAGGTGCATGCTCTCAATTTTCTCTGATATGGTGGAAAAATTTCTGGAAGTCTTCATGGATGACTTTTCAGTGTTTGGAGACTCATTCAGCTCCTGCCTTAACCATCTAGCACTTGTTCTAAAGAGATGCCAAGAGACTAACCTGGTTTTAAACTGGGAGAAGTGTCACTTTATGGTGACTGAAGGAATTGTCCTTGGGCACA
This sequence comes from Arachis stenosperma, assembly GCF_014773155.1. Lineage (NCBI taxonomy): Eukaryota > Viridiplantae > Streptophyta > Magnoliopsida > Fabales > Fabaceae > Arachis > Arachis stenosperma. Next base: position 64,561,951 of record NC_080380.1, read on the forward strand.
AAATCTCAAACAAAGGAATAGAGGTGGATCAAGCTAAGGTAGAGGTAATTGAAAAATTACCACCACCTGCCAATGTTAAGGCAATCAGAAGCTTTCTGGGGCATGCAGGATTTTATAGGAGGTTTATAAAGGATTTTTCGAAAATCGCCAAACCTCTGAGCAACCTGTTAGCTGCTGACACGCCATTTGTCTTTGATAAAGAGTGTCTGCAGGCATTTGAGACTCTGAAAGCTAAATTGGTCACTGTACCAATAATCTCTGCACCAAACTGGACATTGCCATTTGAATTAATGTGTGATGCCAGTGACCATGCCATTGGCGCAGTGTTGGGACAAAGGCATGACAGCTTCTGCACGTCATTTACTATGCCAGCCATGTTCTAAATGATGCACAGAAGAATTACACAACCACAGAAAAAGAGCTACTTGCAGTAGTTTACGCCATTGACAAATTCAGATCCTACTTAGTAGGATCAAAAGTGATTGTGTACACTGATCATGCTGCTCTTAAATATTTTACTCACAAAGCAGGATTCAAAACCCAGACTTATAAGATGGGTGTTGCTTCTGCAAGAGTTTGATATAGAAATAAGAGACAGAAAAGGGACAGAGAATCAGGTAGCAGATCACTTGTCCCGAATAGAACCAGTAGAAGGGGCGTCCCTCCCTCTTACTGAGATCTCTGAAAACTTCCCGGATGAGCAACTATTTGCTATCCAGGAAGTGCCATGGTTCGCAGACATTGCAAACTACAAGGCAGTGAGGTTCATACCCAAAGAGTACAGTAGGCATCAATCAAAGAAATTGATCACAGATGCAAAATACTATCTTTGGGATGAACCATATCTCTTCAAGAGATGTGCAGACGGAGTAATCCGTAGATGTGTGCCTAAGGAAGAAGCGCAGAAGATCCTATGGCACTGCCATGGATCACAGTATGGAGGACATTTTGGAAGTGAGCGAACAGCCACAAGAGTCCTCCAATGTGGCTTCTACTGGCCTACTCTCTATAAAGATTCCCGAGCGTTTATACTTAATTGTGACAGTTGCCAAAGATCTGGCAATCTGCCTCACAGTTATGCCATGCCTCAACAAGGGATCTTGGAGATTGAGTTGTTTGATGTATGGGGTATTGACTTTATGGGACCCTTCCCACCATCATACTCAAACACTTATATTCTGGTGGCAGTGGATTATGTATCCAAATGGGTGGAAGCTATTGCAACTCCCACCAATGACACTAAAACAGTGTTAAAATTCCTCCAGAAACACATCTTCAGCAGATTTGGTACCCCTAGAGTATTAATCAGTGATGGGGGCAGTAATTTCTGCAATAAACAGCTTTACTCTGCTTTGGTTCATTATGGAGTTAGCCACAGGGTAGCCACTCCATACCATCCACAGACCAATGGACAAGCTGAAGTCTCAAATAGAGAACTCAAAAGAATCCTGGAACGGACTGTAATTAACCGTAGAAGGGATTGGGCAAGGAGCTTGGATGATGCTCTATGGGCATACAGAACAGCATTCAAGACCCCTATAGGGACCTCTCCATACCAGCTGGTGTATGGAAAGGCATGTCACTTGCCAGTGGAACTGGAACACAAGGCCTACTGGGCAACCAGATTCCTGAACCTTGATGCCAAGTTAGCTGGAGAAAAACGTTTACTCCAGCTAAATGAGCTAGAGGAATTTAGACTCAATGCTTTCGAGAATGCAAAAATATACAAAGAGAAAGCGAAAAGATGGCATGATAAGAAATTGTCATCTAGAGTCTTTGAGCCGGGGCAGAAAGTTCTGCTATTTAATTCTAGGCTCAAATTATTCCCTGGGAAATTAAAATCCCAGTGGAGAGGTCCATATGTAATTACAAGTGTATCACCATATGGATACGTAAAGCTTTAGGATAATGAATCTAACAAAAAGTTCATTGTTAATGGACAGAGAATTAAACATTATCTTGAAAGTAACTTCGAGCAAGAATGCTCAAAACTGAGACTTGATTAGAACTCAGTGGTAGTCCAGCTAAAGACAATAAAGAAGCGCTTGCTGGGAGGCAACCCAGCCATTTACAAAGTTTATTTACTAGTTAAATAAATTTCCTTTTCTTTACAGGTATGTGTCCAAGTATCTTCAAAGGGTAAAACAACAATTGATTGAATTCACAGAGTTACATGAAAATTTGGAAAGCTTACTGGCATCAAAAAGCCAATAAGAAACGTTTTGGGCATTGAACGCCCAAAAGAAGCACCCACTGGGCATTCAACGCCAGTAAGGGTAGCCATCTGGGCGTTAAACGCCAGTAAGGAGCATCTTCTTGGCGTTAAACGCCAGAAAGAAGCACCTTCTGGGCATTTAACGCCAGAACCACAGCATCTTGGGCGTTTAGAAAAACGCCCAGTGACAAAGGACTTCCTGGCGTTCAACGCCAGAAAGAAGCAACAGCTGGGCGTTGAACGCCCAGGAGAAGCAACATTTGGGCGTTAAACACCCAAAACATGCAGGGTTTGGGCGTTTAACGCCAAGATGGTGGGGAGGAGGTAAAATTCGTTTCTCTTTACAAATTTTCTAATTTTTTATGTTTCAATTCATGATTTCTTGCATAAACATGTTTCAAATTATCATCCCTCAAATCAAATTAGTTTTCTAAAAATCCTAATTTCTAAAACCTTTTTTTTAAAATATGGCTTCATACATAAACATAAACTTTTTTTTTCAATCCAATCCAACTCTTTTTCCAATTTCTTTTCAAACTTAATTATCTTTTAAAATCTTTTTCAAATTATAAATTTCAAATATATTTTTAAATATCATTCATATCTTTTTCAATTATATCCTTTTCTTGTCATATCTATCTTTTATAAATCATATCTTTTATCTTATATCTCTTTCTTATTTTCGAAAACCCATCCCCCTCCCTTTATATTCACTTTCGGCGCCCCTCTCATCATCCACCATTCCACACTTGCTCTCCTCCTATTCCTCTTCTCTCTTTTCTTTTGCTTGAGGACAAGCAAACCTCTAAGTTTGGTGTGCTTATCCGTGATCACAAAAACATTCTCACTTTGATCATGGCCCCTAAAGGAAAACAACCCAACCCAAGAGGTAAGAAAGAGAATATTCCAAAGCCACTTTGGAATCAAGGGAAGTTCTTAACTAAAGAACATTCAGACCACTACTACAAAAGAATGAGTCACAGATCAGTGATCCCGGAAGTCAAATTTGACCTGAAGGAAGATGAATATCCGGAGATCCAAGAGCAAATTCGAAATAGGAACTGGGAAATCCTAGCTAATTCTGAAACGAAAGTGGGAAGGAAAATGGTTCAGGAGTTCTATGCTAATCTATGGCAATCAGACAGGCAAAGAATAATTGGAGCTGCCCTCTATGACCATCGGACCTTAGTCAGAGGAAAGATTGTTCATACCCATCCTGACAAAATCAGGGAGATCTTTAAGCTTCCTCAGCTGAAAGATGACCCAGACTCCTTTAATAGGAGAATGATGAGGGTAAATAAAGGTTTGGACTAGATTCTAGAGGATATATGCATCCCTGAAGCCAGGTGGACCACCAGCACGACTGGCATCCCAAATCAACTCAAAAGAGAAGATCTCAAACCAGTAGCCAGAGGCTGGCTGGATTTTATTGGGCATTCCATACTGCCCACCAGCAACCGTTCTGAAGTTACCATTAAAAGAGCAGTGATGATTCACTGCATCATGTTGGGAAAAGAAGTAGAAGTCCATCAACTGATCTCGTGTGAACTATACAAAATAGCAAACAGTAATTCCAAGGATGCCAGATTGGCCTATCCAAGCCTAATTTCTATACTCTGTAGAGATGCTGGAGTGAAGATGGGAATAACAGAGTATAGCTCAGTTGAAAGGCCAATCACTAGAATATCAATGGACAGACAACAGCTGCAGGATGATCCAATCAAGAGGAGAGCACAGGAAGTCCTCCCAGAACTTCAATTTGAATATTGGGAACATATTGAAGCATCTATTTCCAAATTGCAAGAAGCTATGAACCAAATAAAGGAAGAACAGAACAACCAAAGTAGCATGATTTGCAAACTGCTTAAGGAACAGGAAGAGCAAGGGCGTGATCTAAGGGAGCTGAAGCGCCAGAAATTAATCCTTGAAAAGCACCCCACAGACTAGAGGAACATCTACTTCTCAAAACACAGGTTGTTGAGTTCTAATTTTAGCTTTAACTCTGTGATAGTGTTATTATAGAAATTTACCTTAGGAGATATATAGTGGTAGTAGTAGTAATTAGTATATCTATTCTGATTTTTATTTCCAATTAAGTTATAATTTATTTTTTTCTCATCATCATCAGGCATGAATAAAATAGTAGATAATTAGAATAAAGAAGTAATTTATTTTTTCGAGCTCTTAATAATAAAAACTATAATTAACTAGTTGTGGTGGCAACACTTTTTGTTCTCTGAATGAATGCTTGAACAGTGCATAATTTTTATCTTGAATTTTATGAATATTGGCTCCTAAAAGAATGAGGAACACGAAAAATATTATTGATGATCTGAAAAATCATGAAATTGATTCTTGAAGTAAGAAAAAGCAGTGAAAAAAAAATTTTATTCCTTACAAGAAATCATTGGATCAAGAAAAGGAATAAAAGCCAATGGCCCTTAAAACCAAAAGGCAAGGGTAAAAAAGGATCCAAGGCTTTGAGCATCAGTGGATAGGAGGGCCTAAGGAAGTAGTTCCAGGCCTAAGCGGCTAAATCAAGCTGTCCCTAACCATGTGCTTGTGGCATGCAGGTCCAAGTAAAAACTTGAGACTGAGTGGTTAAAGTCATGATCCAAGGCAAAAAGAGTGTGCTTAAGAGCTCTGGACACCTCTAACTGGGGACTTTAGCAAAGCTGAGTCACAATTTGAAAAGGTTCACCTAGTCACGTGTCTGTGGCATTTATGTATCTGGTGGTAATACTGGAAAACAAAGTGCTTAGGGCCACGGCCAAGACTCATAAAGTAACTGTGTTCAAGAATCAACATACTACACTAGGAGAATCAATAATACTATCTGAATTCTAAGTTCCTATGGATGCCAATCATTCTGAATTTCAAAAGATAAAGGGAGATGCCAACACTATTCAGAAACAAAAAGCTACAAGCCCCGCTCATCTAATAAGAATCTGAGCTCCATTTAAAACTCTTAGATATTATTACTTCTTAATTTCTTTTCATCCTATTTTATTTATCTAGTTGCTTGAGGACAAGCAACAGTTTAAGTTTGGTGTTGTGATGAGCGGATATTTTATACGCTTTTTGGGGGTAATTTCATGTAGATTTTAGTATGTTTTAATTGGTTTTTAGTAGAATATTATTAGTTTTTAGGTAAAAATCATATTTCTGGACTTTACTATGAGTTTGTGTATTTTTCTGTGATTTTGGGTATTTTCTGGCTGAAATTGAGGGAGCTAAGCAAAAATCTGAGTTAGGCTGAATAAGGACTGCTGATGTTGTTGGATCCTGACCTCCCTGCACTCGAAATGGATTTTCTGGAGCTATAGGAGTCCAATTGGCGCGCTCTCAACGGCGTTGGAAAGTAGACATCCAGGGCTTTCCAGCAATATATAACAGTCCATACTTTGAGCGAAGATAGATGACGTAACTTGGCGTTGAACGCCAAGTACATGCTGCTGTCTGGAGTTAAACGCCAGAAACACGTCATGATCCGGAGTTGAACGCCCAAAACACGTTATAACATGGAGTTCAACTCCAAGAAAAGCCTCAGTTCGTGGATAGCTTTAGTCTCAGCCCCAGCACACACCAAGTGGGCCCCAGAAGTGGATTTCTGTACCAATTATCTTAGTTTACTCATATTTTGTAAACCTAGGTTACTATTTTACTATTTAAACAACTTTTAGAGAATTATTTTGTAACCCATGACATTTTCATATCTGAATTACATACTTTTTGATGGCATGAGTCTCTAAACTCCATTGTTGGGGGTGAGGAGCTCTGCAGCGTCTCGATGAATTAATGCTATTGTTTCTATTTCACTCAAACGTGTGTGTGTTTCGATCTAAGATGTTTATTCGCGCTTAATTATGAAGGAGGTGATGATCCGTGACACTCATCACCTCCCTCAATCTATGAACGTGTGCCTGACAAACACCTCCGTTCTACATCATATTGAATGAGCTTCTCTTAGATTCTTTAATCAGAATCCTCGCGGTATAAGCTAAAATTGATGGCGGCCATTTTTGAGGATCCGGAAAGTCTAAACCTTGTCTGTGGTATTCCGAGTAGGATTCCGGGATTGAATGGCTGTGACGAGCTTCAAACTCGCGATTGCTGGGCATGATGACAAATGCAAAAGGATCAATGGATCCTATTCCAACATGATCGAGAACCAACAGCTGATTAGCTGTGCTGTGACAGAGCATCTGGACCGTTTTTATTGAGAGGATGGGAGGTAGCCACTGACAATAGTGACACCCTACATACAGCTTGCCGTAGACGTGCCTTACACACAATTGAGTTGAATATTACATTGCAGAAATTCAGAGGACAAAGCATCTCCAAAACTCCAACATATTTCCCATTACTGCACAACAAGTAACAACTATTTATTTTATGCCCTTTTTACTATATACGAGGCTAAAGAACTCTATTGGTATCCTAACTAAGATTAATAAAATAAACATAGCTTGCTTCAAACCAATAATCTCCGTGGGATCGACCCTTACTCACATAAGGTATTACTTGGACGACCCAGTGCACTTGCTGGTTAGTTGTGTGGATTGCAAAAAGTGTGAGTGCAATTTCGTGCACCACCCGCCTGGCAACTTTATTTTGAAAAACAAAAGTAGCTTTCTGAGGTTGATTTCGGTGGCCTCTTGAAGCTTTATTATACTATGCTTTTATTGTGCTTTGACATGGTATCTGTTGGGATCTTGCTGCTTGGCCTCTTTAGATTGCTTTCGTACTTATTGTTTTTAGCTTGGATCCTTTTGAGACCGTGACTGTGGGGATCCAACTTGTTTATCGGTTTTCTCGCTTTTGTTTGTATTTTTAGCGCTTCATAACCGATTTCTTTATGTTGGTCCCCTTCTAAGTTATTTTTGTAATCCTCTTTCCCGGACCTTTGTCAGGTCTCTTTAAGGGATTACTTTTATAACATTTCTTTGTAGGAGACCGACTTCGTTAGGTCGATCTCTTCCTAGTTGTTTTTGTAATCCTCTTTATTGGACCTTTGTTAAGTCTCTTTCGGGGATTACTTTTACAACTTGTTTTGTAGGAGACCGACTTCGTTAGGTCGATCTCGTCTAAGTTGTTTTTGTAATCCTCTTTCTTGGACCTTTGTTAGGTATCTTTCAGGGATTACTTTTACAACTTGTTTTGTAGGAGACCGACTTCGTTTGGTCGATCTCTTCTAAGTTGTTTTTGTAATCCTCTTTCTTGGACCTTTGTTAGGTCTCTTTCAGGGATTACTTTTACAACTTGTTTTGTAGGAGACCGACTTCATTAGGTCGTTCTCCTCTAAGTTGTTTTTGTAATCCTCTTTCTTGGACCTTTGTTAGGTCTCTTTCAGGGATTATTTTTACAACTTGTTTTGTAGGAGACCGACTTCGTTAGGTCGATCTCTTCTAAGTTGTTTTTGTAATCCTCTTTCTTGGACCTTTGTTAGGTCTCTTTCAGGGATTACTTTTACAACTTGTTTTGTAGGAGACCGACTTCGTTAGGTCGATCTCTTCTAAGTTATAGCAATTCCTCTTTAATAGGGTTGGCCTGACCTCTTTCCAGGGATTTGTTGATAACTTGGGTTGACTTGGTCCTATTTTTTTAGTATCGGCCAGTCTTTTTAAGTTATTATATCGCAATCCATAAGACCTCGTCAGGCTCTTTTTTTTGGGATCACTTTCGATAACTTCTTGCATTATTCTGTGTTCATCTTTGCCGATTTATAGATGGTGGTTTCTATCCCGGTTTGATCGATCTTTAGGTGAATCGCGTTTTCACCTTTGTCGGTCGATCATTCCTATCGAGATCGTACAGTGAATCTGTTCTTCACTTTCTGTCGATCTGTTGCTTTATAATCGGACGATGAAAGCTTCAGATTAATGCGTTTTGGGAATTTGTAGAATATCTGAAATGTATTTTATTTAAAGGAAGTGCAAATATATATATATATAGGCGGGAGTTTTTCATACCCTTAAGTCTCAATCTTGACGCCTCATTAAAAAACCTTTTCAGGAAAAAGAGTGCATCTTGAGATCTTTTACCTTTCCTAGCTATAGTACCTTCTTAGGTTACAGGCGTGCCATGATCTGGGGAGTTCTCGTCCCTCGAGTTCGGACAGTCTGTAGTAGTCCTTCCCAAGTACTTCTGCGACTCGGTAGGGTCCTTTCCAGTTAGCTGCCTGGTGGACGAAATTGTGATTCCTTCTTTTCTAATTCGAAACAATCCCCGGTAATGGCTCCAAAAACTTGGTGCACAATACCATGGGGTAAAATCAACTTCACAGTCTCGTTCAACTAACCAGCAAGTGTACTGGGTCGTCCAAGTAATACCTTACGTGAGTAAGGGTCGAATCCACAGAGATTGTTGGTATGAAGCAAGCTATGGTCACCTTGTAGATCTCAGTCAGGCGGATTAAACATGATACTTGATTAGATTCAAATAATAAAATAGAAATAATAAAAAGGATAGAATACTTATGTAAATCAAGAGTGGGAATTTCAGATAAGCGTATGGAGATGCTGTGCTCCTCTTTGAAACTCTGCTTCACTATTCTCTCTTCCAATCCTTCTTACTCCTTTCCATGGCAAGCTTTGTGTAGGGCATCACCGTTGTCAGTGGCTACATCCCATCCTCGCAGTGAAAGCTAATGCTCACGCACTCTGTCACAGTACGGCCAATCACCGGTCGGTTCCCTCCCCTACTGGAATAGAATCCCTCTTTTGCGTCTGTCACTAACGCCCAGCAGGTTACAGGTTTGAAGCTCGTCACAGTCATTCAATCCTAGAATCCTACTCGGAATACCATAGACAAAGTTTAGACTTTCCGGATCCTCATGAATGCCGCCATCTATCTAACTTATACCACGAAGATTCTGTTGGGGAATCTAAGAGATACACATTCAAGCTCTGTTGCATGTAGAACGGAAGTGGTTGTCAATCACGCGCGTTCATGAGTGAGAATGATGATGAGGGTTATCCAACTCATCACATTCATCATGTTCTTGGGTACGAATGAATATCTTGGAATAAGAATAAATGAAGTTTATAAGATTATAAATAGTAATTGCATTGAAACTTGAGGTACAGCAGAGCTCCACACCCTTAATCTATGGTGTGTAGAAACTCCACTGTTGAAAATACATAAGTGAAAGGTTCAGGCATGGCCGAGAGGCCAGCCCCCAAAACGTGATCACTAGATCAAAATACAATCCAGGATAAAATTATGATAGTTAAATGTTCTATTTATAATAAACTAGCTCCTAGGGTTTACATGAGTAAGTAATTGATGCGTAAATCCACTTCCGGGGCCCACTTGGTGTATGTTTGGGCTGAGCTTGATCAATCCACGAGCTGAGGCTTCTCTTGGAGTTGAATTTCGAGTTATGATGTGTTTTGGGCGTTCAACTCCGGATCATGACGTTTTTCTGGCGTTTAACTTCGGATAGCAGCATGTACTTGGCGTTCAACGCCATGTTACGTCGTCATTCTTCGAATAAAGTATGGACTATTATATATTGCTGGAAAGCTCTGGATGTCTACTTTCCAACGCCGTTGAGAGCGCGCCATTTGGAGTTCTGTAGCTCCAGAAAATCCATTTTGAGTGCAGGGAGGTCAGATTCCAACAACATCAGCAGTCCTTTTGTCAGCCTTTTTCAGAGTTTTGCTCAAGTCCCTCAATTTCAGTCAGAATTTACCTGAAATCACAGAAAAATACACAAACTCATAGTAAAGTCCAGAAATGTGAATTTAACATAAAAACTAATGAAAACATCCCTAAAAGTAGCTTGAACTTACTAAAAACTACCTAAAAACAATGCCAAAAAGCGTATAAATTATCCGCTCATCACAACACCAAACTTAAATTGTTGCTTGTCCCCAAGCAACTGAAAATCAAATAGGATAAAAAGAAGAGAATATACTATAAATTCCAGAATATCAATGAATATTAATTATAATTAAATGAGCGGGACTTTTAGCTTTTTGCTTCTGAACAGTTTTGGCATCTCACTTTTTCCTTTGAAGTTCAGAATGATTGGCTTCTCTAGGAACTTAGAATTTCGGATAGTGTTATTGACTTTCCTAGTTAAGCATGTTGATTCTTGAACACAGCTACTTATGAGTCTTGGCTGTGGCCCTAAGCACTTTGTTTTCCAGTATTACCACCGGATACATAAATGCCACAGACACATAACTGGGTGAACCTTTTCAGATTGTGACTTAGCTTTGCTAAAGTCCCCAGTTAGTGGTGTCCAGAGCTCTTAAGCACACTCTTTTGCCTTGGATCACGACTTTAACCACTTAGTCTCAAGCTTTTTACTTGGACCTTCATGACACAAGCACATGGTTAGGGACAGCTTGATTTAGCCGCTTAGGCCTGGATTTTATTTCCTTGGGCCCTCCTATCCATTGATGCTCAAAGCCTTGGATCCTTTTTACCCTTGCCTTTTGGTTTTAAGGGCTATTGGCTTTTTCTACTGCTTCTTCTTTTTCTATATACTCTTTTTAGATCCCCTTTTTTTTTCACTGCTTTTTCTTGCTTCAAGAATCAATTTCATGATTTTTCAGATCCTCAATAACATTTCTCCTTGTTCATCATTCTTTCAAGAGCCAACAATTTTAACACTCATAAACAGCAAGATCAAAAGACATATGCACTGTTCAAGCATTCATTCAGAAAACAAAAAGTATTGTCACCACATCAATATAATTAAATTAAATTCAAGGATAAATTCGAAATTTATGTACTTCTTGTTCTTTTGAATTAAAACATTTTTCATTTAAGAGAGGTGAAGGATTCATGGAATTATTCATAATCTTTAAGGCATAGTTACTACATACTAATGATCATGAAGTAGATAAACATATAAAAAAAAACGAAAAGTAGGAAAAAAATTTTAGAACAAGAAATGAGTCCACCTGAGTGAGGGTGGCGCCTTCTTGAAGATCCAATGGTGCTTTTTGAGCTCCTTTATGTCTCTTCCTTGCTTCTGTTGCATGATCCCTAGTGATTTTGGTGTTTTTAACATTATTTGCTCCCAATAGTTGTGTGGAGGATAATTTATCCCCTGAGGTATCTCAGGGATCTCTTGATTTGCAGCCACGTGTTCTACCACTGAGCTATGACGGCTTATATTAGTCTTTCCATCTCCCATGACTCAGAGGTGGAAGCTTTTGTCTTTTTCCTTGTTCCTGCTCATATAGGGAAGAAGAGAACAAGAAAAGAAAGTGGAATCATCTATGTCACAGTATAGAGATTCCTTTATGTTAGTAGAAGAAGAAAGGGAAGAAGAGTGAAGAAGAATGGGTAAGGATAGAGGTGGTGATTTGAGATGAAGAAAAGTGAAGAGAAGTGTTAGTAAATAAATAAATTAAAATAGAATAAGAAAAGAGAGGGAGAATTTTCGAAAATAATTTTGAAAAAGGGGTTAGTAATTTTTGAAAATTAAAGATAAGATAAGATTAAAATTAAAATTTAAAACAAAAAGAATTTTTGAAAAAGAGGTGAGATATTTTCGAAAATTAGAGAGGGAAAAGTAGTTAGGTGGTTTTGAAAAAGATAAGAAACAAACAACAAGTTAGTTAGTTAATTGAAAAAGATTTGAAATCAAATTTGAAAAGATAAGAAGATAAGAAGTTAGAAAAGATATTTAAAAAAAATTTTTTTTTTTTGAAAAAGATAAAATTTAAAAAAAAAATATGATATAAAAGATATGATTTAAAAAAGATATGGTTTTGAAAAGATAAGATTGAAATTAGTTTTGAAAAAGATTTGAATTTTAAAATCACAATTAATGACTTGACTCACAAGAAATCACAAGATATGATTCTAGAACTTTAAAATTTGAATCTTTCTTAACAAGAAAGTAACAAACTTGAAATTTTTGAATCAAAACATTAATTTTTGATGCAATTTTCGATAATATGATGTAAAGATAAGAAAAAGATTTTGAAAATATTTTGAAAAAGATTTTTGAAATTTTCGAAAATGATGAAAAAATGGAAAAGATATGATTTTTGAAAAAGATTTTAAAAAGATAAGATTTAAAAAGATAAGATATTTTTTTTGATTTTTGAAATTTTTTTTTTTTATGAGAGAGAAAAACACTAAAAATACTCAATGCATGAAAAATTTGGATCAAAACACATGTTGCATGCAAGAACACTATGAATGTCAAGATGAACACCAATAACACTTTGAAGATCATGATGAACATCAAGAACATATTTTTGAAAAATTTTCAAGAAAAGAAAACATGCAAGACACCAAACATAGAAATTTTCATGTTTAGACTCTATGAATGCAAGAATGCATATGAAAAACACCATACAACACAAAACAAGAAAATATGAAGATCAAACAAGAAAGTTCATCAAGAACAACTTGAAGATCATGATGAACACTATGAATGCATGAATTTTTCGAAAATTTTATGCAAGAAAAAGATGAACATGCAATTGACACCAAACTTATGATTTGACACAAGACTCAAACAAGAAACACAAAATATTTTTGATTTTATGATTTTCTAATTTTTTTTGTATTTTATTTGATTTTTTTCGAAAAACATATAAGAAAAAGAAAATAAGAAATTCAAAATTTTTAATATGAATTCCAGGAATCATGCAATATTAATCTTAAAGCTTCAGTCCAGGAATTAGACATGGCTTAATAGCCAGCCAAGCTTTCAATGAAAGCTCCAGTCCAAACACTAGACATGGCCAATGGCCAGCCAAGCCTTAAGTGACAAATCAAGCATGTAACAGTTAATATTTCATCTAACTTCATATACTTATTATTGGAAGCCTCGGTCCAAAAGAATTAGACATGGCTTTACAGCCAGCCAGGCTTCAACATTTTTCATGAAGCTCTAGAATTCATTCTTTAAAAATTTAGAATAAATTTTTCGAAAACATATTAGAAAAGATTTGAAATAATTTTGAAAATTTTTTTTTTTTGAAAAATAAAATAAAAAATAAATTACCTAATCTGAGGAACAAGATGAACCGTCAGTTGTCCATACTCGAACAATCCCCGGCAACGGCGCCAAAAACTTGGTGGACGAAATTGTGATTCCTTCTTTTCTAATTCGAAACAATCCCCGGTAATGGCTCCAAAAACTTGGTGCACAATACCATGGGGTAAAATCAACTTCACAGTCTCGTTCAACTAACCAGCAAGTGTACTGGGTCGTCCAAGTAATACCTTACGTGAGTAAGGGTCGAATCCACAGAGATTGTTGGTATGAAGCAAGCTATGGTCACCTTGTAGATCTCAGTCAGGCGGATTAAACATGATACTTGATTAGATTCAAATAATAAAATAGAAATAATAAAAAGGATAGAATAATTATGTAAATCAAGAGTGGGAATTTCAGATAAGCGTATGGAGATGCTGTGCTCCTCTTTGAAACTCTGCTTCACTATTCTCTCTTCCAATCCTTCTTACTCCTTTCCATGGCAAGCTTTGTGTAGGGCATCACCGTTGTCAGTGGCTACATCCCATCCTCGCAGTGAAAGCTAATGCTCACGCACTCTGTCACAGTACGGCCAATCACCGGTCGGTTCCCTCCCCTACTGGAATAGAATCCCTCTTTTGCGTCTGTCACTAACGCCCAGCAGGTTACAGGTTTGAAGCTCGTCACAGTCATTCAATCCTAGAATCCTACTCGGAATACCATAGACAAAGTTTAGACTTTCCGGATCCTCATGAATGCCGCCATCTATCTAACTTATACCACGAAGATTCTGTTGGGGAATCTAAGAGATACACATTCAAGCTCTGTTGCATGTAGAACGGAAGTGGTTGTCAATCACGCGCGTTCATGAGTGAGAATGATGATGAGGGTTATCCAACTCATCACATTCATCATGTTCTTGGGTACGAATGAATATCTTGGAATAAGAATAAATGAAGTTTATAAGATTAAATAGTAATTGCATTGAAACTTGAGGTACAGCAGAGCTCCACACCCTTAATCTATGGTGTGTAGAAACTCCACTGTTGAAAATACATAAGTGAAAGGTTCAGGCATGGCCGAGAGGCCAGCCCCCAAAACGTGATCACTAGATCAAAATACAATCCAGGATAAAATTATGATAGTTAAATGTTCTATTTATAATAAACTAGCTCCTAGGGTTTACATGAGTAAGTAATTGATGCGTAAATCCACTTCCGGGGCCCACTTGGTGTATGTTTGGGCTGAGCTTGATCAATCCACGAGCTGAGGCTTCTCTTGGAGTTGAATTTCGAGTTATGATGTGTTTTGGGCGTTCAACTCCGGATCATGACGTTTTTCTGGCGTTTAACTTCGGATAGCAGCATGTACTTGGCGTTCAACGCCATGTTACGTCGTCATTCTTCGAATAAAGTATGGACTATTATATATTGCTGGAAAGCTCTGGATGTCTACTTTCCAACGCCGTTGAGAGCGCGCCATTTGGAGTTCTGTAGCTCCAGAAAATCCATTTTGAGTGCAGGGAGGTCAGATTCCAACAACATCAGCAGTCCTTTTGTCAGCCTTTTTCAGAGTTTTGCTCAAGTCCCTCAATTTCAGTCAGAATTTACCTGAAATCACAGAAAAATACACAAACTCATAGTAAAGTCCAGAAATGTGAATTTAACATAAAAACTAATGAAAACATCCCTAAAAGTAGCTTGAACTTACTAAAAACTACCTAAAAACAATGCCAAAAAGCGTATAAATTATCCGCTCATCACAACACCAAACTTAAATTGTTGCTTGTCCCCAAGCAACTGAAAATCAAATAGGATAAAAAGAAGAGAATATACTATAAATTCCAGAATATCAATGAATATTAATTATAATTAAATGAGCGGGACTTTTAGCTTTTTGCTTCTGAACAGTTTTGGCATCTCACTTTTTCCTTTGAAGTTCAGAATGATTGGCTTCTCTAGGAACTTAGAATTTCGGATAGTGTTATTGACTTTCCTAGTTAAGCATGTTGATTCTTGAACACAGCTACTTATGAGTCTTGGCTGTGGCCCTAAGCACTTTGTTTTCCAGTATTACCACCGGATACATAAATGCCACAGACACATAACTGGGTGAACCTTTTCAGATTGTGACTTAGCTTTGCTAAAGTCCCCAGTTAGTGGTGTCCAGAGCTCTTAAGCACACTCTTTTGCCTTGGATCACGACTTTAACCACTTAGTCTCAAGCTTTTTACTTGGACCTTCATGACACAAGCACATGGTTAGGGACAGCTTGATTTAGCCGCTTAGGCCTGGATTTTATTTCCTTGGGCCCTCCTATCCATTGATGCTCAAAGCCTTGGATCCTTTTTACCCTTGCCTTTTGGTTTTAAGGGCTATTGGCTTTTTCTACTGCTTCTTCTTTTTCTATATACTCTTTTTAGATCCCCTTTTTTTTTTTCACTGCTTTTTCTTGCTTCAAGAATCAATTTCATGATTTTTCAGATCCTCAATAACATTTCTCCTTGTTCATCATTCTTTCAAGAGCCAACAATTTTAACACTCATAAACAGCAAGATCAAAAGACATATGCACTG
Source organism: Arachis stenosperma (assembly GCF_014773155.1). Taxonomy (NCBI): domain Eukaryota; kingdom Viridiplantae; phylum Streptophyta; class Magnoliopsida; order Fabales; family Fabaceae; genus Arachis; species Arachis stenosperma. Next base: position 64,577,698 of record NC_080380.1, read on the forward strand.
TTCAAGCATTCATTCAGAAAACAAAAAGTATTGTCACCACATCAATATAATTAAATTAAATTCAAGGATAAATTCGAAATTTATGTACTTCTTGTTCTTTTGAATTAAAACATTTTTCATTTAAGAGAGGTGAAGGATTCATGGAATTATTCATAATCTTTAAGGCATAGTTACTACATACTAATGATCATGAAGTAGATAAACATATAAAAAAAAACGAAAAGTAGGAAAAAATTTTAGAACAAGAAATGAGTCCACCTGAGTGAGGGTGGCGCCTTCTTGAAGATCCAATGGTGCTTTTTGAGCTCCTTTATGTCTCTTCCTTGCTTCTGTTGCATGATCCCTAGTGATTTTGGTGTTTTTAACATTATTTGCTCCCAATAGTTGTGTGGAGGATAATTTATCCCCTGAGGTATCTCAGGGATCTCTTGATTTGCAGCCACGTGTTCTACCACTGAGCTATGACGGCTTATATTAGTCTTTCCATCTCCCATGACTCAGAGGTGGAAGCTTTTGTCTTTTTCCTTGTTCCTGCTCATATAGGGAAGAAGAGAACAAGAAAAGAAAGTGGAATCATCTATGTCACAGTATAGAGATTCCTTTATGTTAGTAGAAGAAGAAAGGGAAGAAGAGTGAAGAAGAATGGGTAAGGATAGAGGTGGTGATTTGAGATGAAGAAAAGTGAAGAGAAGTGTTAGTAAATAAATAAATTAAAATAGAATAAGAAAAGAGAGGGAGAATTTTCGAAAATAATTTTGAAAAAGGGGTTAGTAATTTTTGAAAATTAAAGATAAGATAAGATTAAAATTAAAATTTAAAACAAAAAGAATTTTGAAAAAGAGGTGAGATATTTTCGAAAATTAGAGAGGGAAAAGTAGTTAGGTGGTTTTGAAAAAGATAAGAAACAAACAACAAGTTAGTTAGTTAATTGAAAAAGATTTGAAATCAAATTTGAAAAGATAAGAAGATAAGAAGTTAGAAAAGATATTTAAAAAAAAATTTTTTTTTTTTGAAAAAGATAAAATTTAAAAAAAAAATATGATATAAAAGATATGATTTAAAAAAGATATGGTTTTGAAAAGATAAGATTGAAATTAGTTTTGAAAAAGATTTGAATTTTAAAATCACAATTAATGACTTGACTCACAAGAAATCACAAGATATGATTCTAGAACTTTAAAATTTGAATCTTTCTTAACAAGAAAGTAACAAACTTGAAATTTTTGAATCAAAACATTAATTTTTGATGCAATTTTCGATAATATGATGTAAAGATAAGAAAAAGATTTTGAAAATATTTTGAAAAAGATTTTTGAAATTTTCGAAAATGATGAAAAAATGGAAAAGATATGATTTTTGAAAAAGATTTTAAAAAGATAAGATTTAAAAAGATAAGATATTTTTTTTGATTTTTGAAATTTTTTTTTTTTATGAGAGAGAAAAACACTAAAAATACTCAATGCATGAAAAATTTGGATCAAAACACATGTTGCATGCAAGAACACTATGAATGTCAAGATGAACACCAATAACACTTTGAAGATCATGATGAACATCAAGAACATATTTTTGAAAAATTTTCAAGAAAAGAAAACATGCAAGACACCAAACATAGAAATTTTTCATGTTTAGACTCTATGAATGCAAGAATGCATATGAAAAACACCATACAACACAAAACAAGAAAATATGAAGATCAAACAAGAAAGTTCATCAAGAACAACTTGAAGATCATGATGAACACTATGAATGCATGAATTTTTCGAAAATTTTATGCAAGAAAAAGATGAACATGCAATTGACACCAAACTTATGATTTGACACAAGACTCAAACAAGAAACACAAAATATTTTTGATTTTTATGATTTTCTAATTTTTTTTGTATTTTATTTGATTTTTTTCGAAAAACATATAAGAAAAAGAAAATAAGAAATTCAAAATTTTTAATATGAATTCCAGGAATCATGCAATATTAATCTTAAAGCTTCAGTCCAGGAATTAGACATGGCTTAATAGCCAGCCAAGCTTTCAATGAAAGCTCCAGTCCAAAACACTAGACATGGCCAATGGCCAGCCAAGCCTTAAGTGACAAATCAAGCATGTAACAGTTAATATTTCATCTAACTTCATATACTTATTATTGGAAGCCTCGGTCCAAAAGAATTAGACATGGCTTTACAGCCAGCCAGGCTTCAACATTTTTCATGAAGCTCTAGAATTCATTCTTTAAAAATTTAGAATAAATTTTTCGAAAACATATTAGAAAAGATTTGAAATAATTTTGAAAATTTTTTTTTTTTGAAAAATAAAATAAAAAATAAATTACCTAATCTGAGGAACAAGATGAACCGTCAGTTGTCCATACTCGAACAATCCCCGGCAACGGCGCCAAAAACTTGGTGGACGAAATTGTGATTCCTTCTTTTCTAATTCGAAACAATCCCCGGTAATGGCTCCAAAAACTTGGTGCACAATACCATGGGGTAAAATCAACTTCACAGTCTCGTTCAACTAACCAGCAAGTGTACTGGGTCGTCCAAGTAATACCTTACGTGAGTAAGGGTCGAATCCACAGAGATTGTTGGTATGAAGCAAGCTATGGTCACCTTGTAGATCTCAGTCAGGCGGATTAAACATGATACTTGATTAGATTCAAATAATAAAATAGAAATAATAAAAAGGATAGAATAATTATGTAAATCAAGAGTGGGAATTTCAGATAAGCGTATGGAGATGCTGTGCTCCTCTTTGAAACTCTGCTTCACTATTCTCTCTTCCAATCCTTCTTACTCCTTTCCATGGCAAGCTTTGTGTAGGGCATCACCGTTGTCAGTGGCTACATCCCATCCTCGCAGTGAAAGCTAATGCTCACGCACTCTGTCACAGTACGGCCAATCACCGGTCGGTTCCCTCCCCTACTGGAATAGAATCCCTCTTTTGCGTCTGTCACTAACGCCCAGCAGGTTACAGGTTTGAAGCTCGTCACAGTCATTCAATCCTAGAATCCTACTCGGAATACCATAGACAAAGTTTAGACTTTCCGGATCCTCATGAATGCCGCCATCTATCTAACTTATACCACGAAGATTCTGTTGGGGAATCTAAGAGATACACATTCAAGCTCTGTTGCATGTAGAACGGAAGTGGTTGTCAATCACGCGCGTTCATGAGTGAGAATGATGATGAGGGTTATCCAACTCATCACATTCATCATGTTCTTGGGTACGAATGAATATCTTGGAATAAGAATAAATGAAGTTTATAAGATTATAAATAGTAATTGCATTGAAACTTGAGGTACAGCAGAGCTCCACACCCTTAATCTATGGTGTGTAGAAACTCCACTGTTGAAAATACATAAGTGAAAGGTTCAGGCATGGCCGAGAGGCCAGCCCCCAAAACGTGATCACTAGATCAAAATACAATCCAGGATAAAATTATGATAGTTAAATGTTCTATTTATAATAAACTAGCTCCTAGGGTTTACATGAGTAAGTAATTGATGCGTAAATCCACTTCCGGGGCCCACTTGGTGTATGTTTGGGCTGAGCTTGATCAATCCACGAGCTGAGGCTTCTCTTGGAGTTGAATTTCGAGTTATGATGTGTTTTGGGCGTTCAACTCCGGATCATGACGTTTTTCTGGCGTTTAACTTCGGATAGCAGCATGTACTTGGCGTTCAACGCCATGTTACGTCGTCATTATTCGAATAAAGTATGGACTATTATATATTGCTAGAAAGCTCTGGATGTCTACTTTCCAACGCCGTTGAGAGCGCGCCATTTGGAGTTCTGTAGCTCCAGAAAATCCATTTTGAGTGCAGGGAGGTCAGATTCCAACAGCATCAGCAGTCCTTTTGTCAGCCTTTTTCAGAGTTTTGCTCAAGTCCCTCAATTTCAGTCAGAATTTACCTGAAATCACAGAAAAATACACAAACTCATAGTAAAGTCCAGAAATGTGAATTTAACATAAAAACTAATGAAAACATCCCTAAAAGTAGCTTGAACTTACTAAAAACTACCTAAAAACAATGCCAAAAAGCGTATAAATTATCCGCTCATCACTGCCAGCTTTCCTTCTCCGGGTCGAGTTGTTCCAATATCATTTCGGATTAAGATGAGATCATTCTCCGTAAAATCCCTTGGCACTACCTTTTGATTATACCTGGAAGCCATTCGCCGTTTTAGTGCTTCTTCTCTGATCCGAGCTCTTTCTTGGATTTCTAGAAGTAGGTCGAGCTCTTCTCTTTGGAGCTGAGAATTGGTTTATTCATTGTAGTGGACTACTCGGGGAGATCCTTCCTCGACCTCTATTGGAATCATTGCCTCCACTCCGTATGCCAGTCGGAATGGTGATTCATTTGTAGTAGAATGGGGGGTTGTTCGATACGCCCATAGGACTTGTGGAAGTTCCTCGGCCCAAGCCCCCTTTGCTTCTAGCAGTCTCCGTTTCAGTCTGGCCAATATGACTTTGTTGGCCGCTTCGGCTTGTCCATTGGCTTGGGGATGTTCGACGGAGGTGAACTGGTGTTTTATATTCAACTCGGCCACTAGTTTTCTGAAGCCTGCATCTGTAAATTGGGTACCGTTGTCTGTGGTGATGGAGTATGGTACCCCGAACCTCGTAATAATGTTCCTATATAGGAATTTCCGGTTTCTTTGGGCAGTGGCGTTGGCTAGGGGTTATGCCTCGATCCATTTTATGAAATAGTCTACTCCTACTATGAGGAATTTTACTTGTCCCGATCCCTATGAGAAGGGTCCGAGAAGGTCGAGTCCCCATTTTGCAAATGACCAGGGTGAGGTCACGCTAATGAGCTTTTCTGGTAGGGCGATGTGAAAGTTGGCATGCTTCTGACATGGTGGGCATGTCCTTACAAATTCTGTAGCTTCCTTTCGTAGAGTTAGCCAATAGAATCCCGCCCAAAGTACCTTTTTGGTGAGAGCTTGCGCTCCGAGATGATTACCACAAATGCCGCTGTGCACTTCCTCCAAGACTTCCTTTGTATTGGAAATCGGTACGCATTTTAACAAAGGTGTTGAGATCCCTCTTTTCTATAGTGTGTTGTTTATGATAGTGTAGTACTGTGCCTCCCTTTTTAACCTCTTTGCCTCCTTTTTATCTGTAGGGAGTGCTTCTGTTTTGAGGTAGTTAATTATGGGGGTCATCCATCCTTGATCCCGACCTGTTATGGCTAGGATTTTTTCTTCTTCCGATATTGATTGGTTCTGCAGTATTTCCTGGATGAGGCTTCTATTATTGCCCCCTGGTTTGGTGCTGGCTAGCTTTGAGAGTGCGTCAACTCGGGCATTTTGTTCGCGGGGTATGTGGCAGATCCTATATTCCCCGAGTTATCCGAGCTGTTCTTTGGTTTTATCCAAATATTTTTTCATGGTAGGATCTTTGGCTTGGTAGCTTTCTGTTATTTGTGAGGTAATGACTTGTGAGTCACTGTAGATGTTGAGTTTCTGAGCTCCAACCTCCCTAGCCAGCTTCAAACCAGCTAATAATGCTTCGTATTCTGCCTGGTTGTTTGAGGCCGGGAATCCGAATTTAAGGGAAAGCTCAAGTTGGGTTCTTTGGTTGCTTTCGATTATCACACCTGCACCGCTTCCGGCTTTATTCGAGGAGCCGTCCACGTATATGCTCCATTCAATAGGGATTTCCGGGGTGTCTGTGAATTCTGCGATGAAGTCGGCTTGGTGTTGTGATTTAATTACTGTCCATGCCTCGTATTTGAGGTCAAACTCGGACAACTCGATGGCCCACTGTAGGATTCTTCCTGCTAGATCTGTTTTCTGCAATATCCCTTTTATGGGTTGGTTGGTCCGAACTTTAATGGTATGCGCTTGGAAGTATGGGCGAAGTCATCGGGATGTGAGTATTAGAGCGTAGAAAAACTTCTCTATTTTCTGGTAGTTCAGCTCTGACCCCTGTAGTGCTTTACTGACGAAGTAGACGGGTTGTTGTCCTCCTTCGTCTTCTCTAATTAGTGCTAAAGCTATTGCCCGACTTCCTACTGTGAGGTATAGTATGAGTGGCTCTCCCTCTTGTGGTCGAGATAGGATAGGTGGTTATCCCAAGAACTCTTTGAAGTCTCAGAAGGCTTGTTCACTTTCCACTGTCCACTCAAAGTTCTTTCCCTTCTTTAAGGTAGCGTAGAAAGGAAGAGATCTTATTGCTGACCCTGCTAGGAATCTGGACAAGGCTGCCAATCTTCCATTGAGTTGTTGTACCTCTTTGACGCAGGTTGGGCTCTTCATGTTTAGTGTGGCCTGGCATTTATCTGGGTTTGCCTCGATTCCTCTTTGTGTGAGCATAAAGCCCAAGAATTTACCTGCTTCCACTGCAAAGGTGCATTTAGCCGGGTTGAGTCGCATGCCGTGCTTCCTTATGGTGTCGAATACTTGAACCAAGTCGGTCAGTAATGTCCCTTCTCTTTGTGTCTTTATCAACATGTCATCCACATAGACCTCCATGATTTTTACGATGTGGTCTGAGAAGACTTTATTCATTAGCCTTTGATAGGTGGCTCCTGCGTTTTTAAGGCCGAAAGGCATTACGATGTAGCAATAATTTGCCTTTGGTGTGAGAAACGAGGTTTTTTCTTGATCTGGTGGATACATTGGGATCTGGTTGTACCCTGAATATGCATCCATGAACGAGAGATACTTATATCTTGATGAGGCATCTACTAGAGCGTCGATGCTTGGGAGTGGATAAGGGTCTTTTGGGCAGGCTTTGTTGAGGTTGGTGTAGTCAGTGCACATTCGCCACTTTCCATTTGACTTTCTCACCAAGACGACGTTTGCTAGCCATAGTGGGTATTTCACTTCTCTTATGAACCCTGCCTCTAGTAGTGCCTGTACTTGTTCTTCTACAGCCTGAGACCGTTCTGGCCCGAGTTTTCTTCGCCTTTGTTGTACCGGCCGAGACCCCGGATAGACTGCTAACTTGTGGCTCATTAGTTCGGGATCTATGCCTGGCATGTCGGCAGCTTTCCATGCGAAGAGATCAACATTATCTCGTAGGAACCGTATTAGTTATTCTTTTGCGTCTCCTTTCAGAATTGTGCCAATATTAGTTGTTTTATCCGAGGTATCTCCGATCTGGATTCTTTCTATTTCTCCTTCGGGTCGTGGGTAGAGTTCTTCTCGTCTCTGTACTCTGCCGAGTTCGATTGTGTGGAACTCTCCCCCTTCGCCTCGAGGTTTAGACTTTCATTATAACAGCGACGCGCCATCCTTTGATCTGCTTTTATTGTAGCTATCCCTTCTGTAGTTGGGAATTTCATACATAGATGTGGAGTTGAAACTATTGCACAGAGTTGATTTAACGTTGTCCGACCTATTAAGGCATTGTAGGCTGAGCTTACGTCGACCACGATATAGTCTATCTTGAGTGTTCTGGATTGGTTCCCCTTTCCGAAGGTCATATGTAACAATACGTACCCCAGTGGCTGTACTGTGGTATCCCCAAGTCCGAACAGGCTGTTCGGATATGTTCTTAGCTCTTTCTCTTCTAAGCCGAGCTTGTCGAAAGCAGTTTTGAATAAGATGTCGGCAGAGCTTCCTTGGTCAATTAATGTACGGTGGAGGTTGGCGTTCGCCAATATGATTGTGATGACCATGGGGTCGTCGTGTCCCAGGATGATTCCGGATGCATCTTCTTTGGTAAACGTGATTGTTGGGATGTCTGGTGCCTCCTTCTCTCCTACGACATGGTATACTTCTTTGAGGTGTCACTTGCGAGATGATTTGGAGATTCCTCCTCCAGCAAATCCTCCGTGTCTCTCCGATGTGCAGGGTGATCGTTCAGACCGTCCGACATCTTCATCCCTTCTTCTTTTTCTTGGCTCTTCGTCCCGATTAGCCAAGAAGCGATCTAGTTTTCCTTCCCTTACTAATTTCTCTATGACATTTTTCAAGTCAAAGCATTCATTGGTGGAATATCCTCGGATTCGATGATACTCACAGTATTCGTTCCGATTTCCTCCTCCCCTTTTGCCTTTGAGTGGCTGAGCTGGGGGTATTTTTTCCGTATGGCAGACTTCTTTATAAATATCTACTAAGGATACCTTAAGAGGAGTGTAGTTATGGTATTTTTTGATTTTCTCTCCGGAGCGATCTTCGTTTTTCTTGGATTTTTTATTTTTATCTCGGAAGGCAGAACCGAACCTCGAGGCTTCCCCAAGTCGAGAATTTTCCTCCATGTTAATGTATTTATGTGCCCGTTCTTGTGCTTCGTCCAGGGATGCTGGGTACTTCTTTGATATAGATTGGCTAAATGGTCCTTCTCGTAGGCCATTTTTGAGGCCCATGATGGCAGCTTCTGTTGGTAGACTTTGTATGTCAATGCATGTTTTATTAAATCTTTCCATGTAGTTACGAAGACTCTCTTGATCTCCTTGCTTGGTTCCTAGTAGGCTGGGTGCGTGTTTAGTTTTGTCCTTTTGTATGGAAAATCTGGCCAGGAACTTTTTGGCCAGGTCGTCGAAACTCGAGATGGATTTTGGAGGTAGGTTGTCGAACCATCTTATGGCTGTCTTGGTAAGAGTCGTTGGAAAGGCTTTGCAGCGAACTGCATCCGAGGCGTCGGTGAGGTATATCCTACTTTTAAAATTGCTGAGATGGTGGTTAGGATCCGAGGTGCCGTCATACAGAGTCATATCTGGAAGATTGAAATCTTTTGGGATTTTGGTCTTCATAATTTCTCTGGTAAAAGGATCTTGATCTTTGTGGGAGCTATCCTCTGGGGTGGGTCGAGTAGCTTTAGTTTTGAGATCGGCTTCGAGTTTCATAAGTTTATCTTCTAATTCTCGGCGCCACCTTATCTCCCGATGTAGATCTTCTTCTTTTTCGCGTTGATGTTGGGCTTCTTTTTCAAGTTGCTTTAATCAATCTTGAAGCGCCTCTATTACTCTTGGATTTGATGAATTTTTGTCTCCGTTGGGTTCCGGAGTGTCTTTAAGTATAGTATCAGCATTTTTATGCGGTGTTCTATCTTCCAAACCTGAATCGTGGTCGTTGTCATGGTCATCCACCATGTTTGATGTGATGACTTCCAGGTCCCCAGCAATGGCGCCAATGTTCCGAGGGTTACCTGAAACTGTAGGTCGATCTCGGATGAGATCTGCTGTGCTGGTCAGAGCCGACGTGTCAGGCAGGTGTGTAGCGATCGGAGCTGGTGTGTCCGACTTGTGGAACTGAGAATGCTGCTGATCCCTTGTCACCGAAGGGTGGGGGGTACCTGCAAGGGACTCCGATGCTTAAGTTAGCAAGGGTATTAAACAGGTATTGAGTAGAATCAGAGTATGAGTTATACCTGGGTGCTCCAGTGTATTTATAATGGTGAGATGTGACCTTCTGTGGATAAGATAAGTTAGTTATCTTATCTTATCTTTATCTTAACTTTAAGTGAGGTCATCTTATCTTCAAGGGAACTGCCCTTCTCTCTGTAGGATTGGGCTGCCTTAAGATTTGGGGCGTGTTCCTCTATTTGGGCCCTTATTTGGGCTTTCCTGTTGACATGGCCGAGCTCTTACAAAATAGGTCGGGTTGTCCTGACCTGAAGAGGTCGGTCGCTTTATCCGTCGAGCATCCCGGGTCGGACAGTTTGACCCAGGGTATGAACAAACCCCTCATCCATCCTTCAAATTCACACATCACAACCACTTCTTCTCCCCTTTGGCTGAACCACTCACCCTCTTCATCTCCTCCATTTTTTCTTCTTCTCCGTCCTTCTTTCTTCTTTTGCTCGAGAACAAGCAAACCTTCTAAGTTTGGTGTGGTAAAAAGCATTGCTTTTCGTTTTTTCATAACCATTTATGGCACCTAAGGCTGGAGAAACCTCTAGAAAGAGGAAAGGGAAGAGCAACAAAGGCAAGGAAGAGATATTGAGGAACTCAAGCACTCCATAGGATCTTCAAGATGGAGAACTAGCCACCATCACTAAGGTGGACCCGTTCTTTAATTTCTTTGTTCTTATTTTTCTATTTTTCGATTTCTATGCTTGATGTTTTATCTATTTTTGTGTCTTCGTTACATGATCATTAGTGTCTGGTGTCTATGTCTTAAAGCTATGAATGTCCTATGAACCCTTCACATTTCTTAAATGAAAAATGCTCTAAATACAAATGAACAAGAAGTACATGAATTTTGAATTCATCCTTGAAATTAGTTTAATTATTTTGATGCGGTGACGATACTTTCTGTTTTCTGAATGAATGCTTGAACAGTGCATATTTTTCATAGTGAAGTTTATGAATGTTAAATTTGTTGGCTCTTGAAAGAATGATGAAAAAAGAGAAATGTTATTGATTATCTTAAAAATCATAAAATTGATTATTGAAGCAAGAAAAATTAGTGAAGAGCAAAGCTTTAAAAAAATGTCGAAAAAGAAAAGAAAAGAAAAAGCAAGCAGAAAAAGCCAATAGCCCTTTAAACCAAAAGGCAAGGGTAAAAAAAAGGATCAAAGGCTTTGAGCATTAATGGATAGGAGGGCCTAAAGGAATAAAATCCTAGCCTAAGCGGCTGAATCAAGCTGTCCCTAACCATGTGCTTGTGGCATGCAGGTCCAAGTGAAAAGCTTGAGACTGAGTGGTTAAAGTTGTGATCCAAAGCAAAAGAGTGTGCTTAAGAACTCTAGACACCTCTAACTAGGGACTTTAGCAAAGCTGAGTCACAATCTGAAAAGGTTCACCAGTTATGTGTCTGTGGCATTTATGTATCCGGTGGTAATATTGGAAAATAAAGTGCTAGGGCCACGGCCAAGACTCATAAAGTAGCTGTGTTCAAGAATCAACATACTAAAACTAGGAGGATTAATAACACTATCTGAATTCTGAGTTCCTATAGATACCAATCATTCTGAACTTCAAAGGATAAAGTGAGATGCGGAAACTATTCAAAAGCAAAAAGCTCTAGTCCCGCTCATCTAATTAGAACTAAGCTTCATTGATATTTTGGAATTTATTGTATATTCTCTTCTTTTTAACCTATTTGTTTTCATTTGCTTGGGGACAAGCAACAATTTAAGTTTGGTGTTGTGATGAGCGGATAATTTATACGCTTTTTGGTATTGTTTTTAGGTAGTTTTTATTATGTTTTAATTACTTTTTATTATGTTTTTATTAGTTTTTATGCAAAATTTACATTTCTGGACTTTACTATGAGTTTGTGTATTTTTCTGTAATTTCAGGTATTTTCTGGCTGAAGTTAAGGGACCTGAGCAAAAATCTGATTCAGAGACTGAAAAAGGGCTGCAAATGCTGTTGGATTCTGACCCTCCTGCACGCGAAATGGATTTTTTGGAGCTGCAGAAGCCCAAACTGGCACCCAAGCTGGCATTTAACTCCAGGAATAGCCTATGCACGTGAAAGATTCAATGCTCAGCCCAAACACACACCAAGTGGGCCCCGAAGTGGATTTTTGCACTATCTACCTTAGTTACTCATTTCTTTGTAAACCTAGGTTACTAGCTTAGTAAAAAAATTACTTTTAGAGATTTATTTTGTACCTCATGACATTTTACATCCGAATTTGTATCTTTTACGGCATGAGTCTCTAAACTCCATGGTTGGGGATGAGGAGCTCTACTGTGTCTCAATGGATTAATGCAATTACTACTGTTTTTCATTCAATCACGCTTGTTTCTATTCTAAGATATTCATTCGCACTTCAACATGATGAACGTGATGATCCATGACACTCATAACCATTCTCAACCTATGAACGCGTGCCTGACAACCACTTCTGTTTTATCTTAGATTGAGTGTGTATCTCTTGGGCTCCTGGTTTATGAGTTTGATTGTCTCTCCTGACAACAGAGCATTTAAATCCGTGAGATTAGAATCTTTGTGGTATAAGCTAGAATCAATTGGCAGCAATCTTGAGATCCAGAAAGTCTAAACCTTGTCTGTGGTATTTTGAGTAGGATCTGGGAAGGGATGACTGTGACGAGCTTCAAACTCACAAATGTTGGTCGCAGTGATAGTGTGCAAAAGGATTAATGGATCTTATTCCAACACTAGTGAGAACCGACAGATGATTAGCCCTACAAAACCCGTAGCTGGACCATTTTCACTGAGAGGACGGATGGTAGCCATTGACAACGGTGATCCACCAACATATAGCTTACCAAGGAAGGAGCCTTGCGTGCGTGAAGAAGAAGACAGTATGCAGAGATTCAGAAAACAGAGCATCTCCAAAACCTCAACCTATTCTCTATTACTGTATAACAAGTCTTATTAATCCATGTTCTTTTACTTATTCCAATTAAAACTGAGAATTATTATTGATATCCTGACTAAGAGTTACAAGATAACAATAGCTTGCTTCAAGCCGATAATCTACGTGGGATCGACCCTTACTCACGTAAGGTATTACTTGGAAGACCCAGTGTACTTGCTGGTTAGTTGTGCGAAATTACAAAAGTGTAATTGTGATTCCGTGCACCATACACCCACGTTAAGCAATTAACGTGAGCACTAATATGGAAGAGAAAGAGTTTTGTAGCGTTAGTGACAAAGTTAGTGTCACTAACGCCTTCGTGTCATGGCATGCCTACGTTAATGGTCACGTTAGTTACACTAACGTGGACCATTAACGTGGGAGAAAGGGCAAGAAGGTAGCGTTATTGGCAAAGTTAGCACCAATAACGCTAGCGAAGGATAGAAAGGCTACGTTAGTGCCACTAATGTTGGAGTTAACGTGGCTCAAGTAGGTTGGGACGTTAGTGACAAAGTTAGTGTCACTAACGTCTTCGAACTAGAATTCACACTTAACATTAACACCACTAATGTCTTGACTAACTGTGTACCATGCCTGACTCATTCTCTTTCTGCAAGCAAAGCTGAGCCCACTGCAGACTGTAACTGCTTCAACTAAAGATCAAAGGCCCATATCCAAGACTTTGAGAGCTAACTAGAAGATTAGAAGAGTAGTATATATAGGAGTAGTTTTGAACTAGAAAGGAGCTTAGCATTATTGGGAGCTACACTCTGTATATTTACTCTACAATTTCTAGTTACTTTACAATGCACTTTTCTTTTACGCGTTCCATTCCTAGAGCTATGAACAACCACTACAAGAAAAAAGGCCTATGGCCACGCTTTTTTCTTGCCACGCTTCAAAAGCGTGGCCAAAAGTGGTCAATGGCCACGCTTTTTTTAGGGTGGCGATAAATTAGAGATTTGGCCACTTTTTTTTGCCATGCTTCAAAAGCGTGGCGAAAAGGATCAACGGCCACGCTTTTGTAAGGGTGGCAATTGATTAGGAAAAAGGCCACGTTTTTTTTCTGCCACGCTTTTGGAGAGAAACAAGGACGTTTTAAAAGCGTGGCCACAGGGTTTCATTACGGCCACGCTTACGAAACGTGGCTATATGCTGGTACACTTTTGCCACGCTTTAAAAGCGTGGCTAAAAGTTTCTTTTCTGCCACGCTTCAAAAGCGTGGCCGTAGAGAGCAACAGTAACGGCTTAAAAGCGTGGCGAGAAGGCCCCAACCGATTGACCCAAACCCGGCTCCCAAACTGGCCCAAACCCGGCCCCCAACCCGGTCTCCAACCCTAATCTCTCTTTCCCCTTCGAAACCACGCGAACCCTAATCTCTCTTTCACCTTCGAAACTACTCGATTGTATCGCGGAAGAGCTCCTCCCTTCGCCCTTCGCCCTTCAGCCCCTTCGCCCTTTGCCCTAGCCTTCGTCACTGAAGGAAACAACTTCTTCTTCATCTTGTTAATCTTCATACCCTTCTTCTCTTTCTTGTTCTTCTTCGAATCATTGTGGATCTCTCTGTTCACCTTCAAGCTCCAGCAAGCATGGGCGACGGCAAGCTCCTCCCTCTTCTTCTCCTCCAAGCTCTCGAATTCCAAAGGTATGATCGATTTTTCTCTTTTTATTTTCTCGATTTTTCCGTTGCTTTTACTTTTAGGGCTTTCCCTTTTCATTTTCATTTTCCCCTGATTCGTTCTCTCTGATCGCATGTTCCTTCTTGTTTAAATGATAATGCTGAAGACGCGTTGCTTGCGATGCTGTGGACGTACGATAATGCTGATCATTTTTCTGGAATGAGAAAGCCACAAAGGTGCACTCTATTCACTATATTCTCCTATGATTTTCGATATCTTATGTTGACTGTTGATATATGTTGTTCCTACTATGATGAATGCTGATGGTGATGAATGAAATGTCTCAGCCACGTGAGACACAAGGCTTCTGTAATTTACTTGTGTTGGTGTCAGAAAGAGTAAAATCTATCTTCTTCCTTGTGCAGTTGTGAATGATTGAAGTCAAAACCATATTTTATGCTGATAAATCGAATTATAGAAGTTGACTAGAACCAAATATTAATCTCATTATTTAAGTACATTAAATTGATGTTTTTAATTTTAATTTTAAACTAGTTATTTTAATTTTAATTTTATTTGGTGGATCGGTGTCTTTTAAGTTAAGAGTATTACTTAATTTGTATGGACGATGATGAATGAGCATTATTTCATCATCACTTTGTTTGTGTGTCTTGAATAATACAATGGTGGCCTGGGAGCCTAAAACAGTTGCATTGTTAAGACCAGCATCTTAGCATTTTTTTTATTTCTTTTTAATTCTCCACTTGATGCTTGTTAAGTGATTATATGTGCCAGTGTGTGTGTGCGTCTGTGAGATGATATGCTTGAGATGATATGTGTTTTAACGTTACTTATTAGCATCAATTCTATTTTGTTTTGGATTCTTCTCTCCACTTTGCATAAAAACTCGCTTCTGATGAAAGATGCTGAAGTCACATAAAAAGTGTGTTTTCTTGCTGGTTTTGGTATTCCATTAATTCTCACTGTTTTTTGCCTTTTGCCTAAAAAGTATTTTCACCTCTAATGGCCTTCTTTATTATTAGCTTTCCCCTAAAGAGGTTTTAAGTTACTGACTTTATATGATGTCATTTCTATTGGTGGACTGTGACTTCATGAATGAATTTTAAGATAATCATACAATCGTCTTACTTATCAATACTTGATATGATGTCGTTTATTTGAACTAATTAGTTACCTTTATTCTTTTTCAGCATGCAATGGCACTCTCGGAGCACTTGTCCAAGATTCTGTTAAGAGCCACTACTAGACCCTGTTTTACTGTTTTCCCTTTCCTTCCCCTGCTCCAATTCCCTGCTTTCCAGGTTCCCCTTTCATCTCATTTGATTTTATTTCTGTTTGATTAATCTGGTTTAGCTCATTCTGTTTAGCTTGTTTAGTTCAACTAATTTAGTTTAGTTGAATTAGGTGGTTAGAGAATTTGGACTGGTTAGTGGATGTAGGTTTTGTTTTGTTTACTGCTGCTGTTCGGAATGAATTTGTCTTTCCTCTGAAAGTTGCCCTGGATGAACTTGTTTATTGTGCTATTTTGGTATTGAATTCTGGACTTGTGATTGCTGTTTGTTGTATTTTTTTCATTGTCCAAAATAGATGCTGTGGAAGTGTTACTGTTTCATTAATTTTTCTTGGTTTGTTGTTGCTGAGTTCTGCTCTGCTTGTTGCTTGGTCCATATTATATGAACTGCAATGATTTCAGTTTGTGGAATTGGTTAAGTCATATGAATTCTGTTTGTTGCTTGCTTGAACCTGGGAAACATGCTATTTACTGCTGCTGTTTAATAAGTGTTGCTACTTCGTGCCATGTGTTAGCAACTCGTTTGCTTGTTGCGAGTCTTTGTGCTTATTATGCATTCATGCTCATTACATCCTTAATCATTGGCTGCCGCTAATTTCTCAATTTGCATTTCCTCTTCTGCTCACTTTCTATGCATGCATATATGATGTTCATTCTTGGATTCTTTTGGGGGGGTGTTTGCCTAAATTTGCTTGGCATTGGGAAATTGTTGTGTGGTCATGCAATTGCACTTGGATTCTTTTGCAACAATTATTCATGGATCTTATTTTTCATTTTCTTTTCACTATTAAGTAAATAATTAAATTAATTTCACATTGTACAAAAGCACATAGGACTGTGGCCTAAAAAATTGGATATCTAAAAGTAAATAGAAATTAAATTGATGTTTTCAGTGAGAAGGATTTCTGCTAATTCTGAGAGATTGAGGTTATTCATTTGTTTGTGATAGAAAACATTGTGTCCCTACTTTGATGTGGTTTCTGATGCTTGCATTGTGCTGCCATTATCTAATATAATCTGAAATTCTAAATAGCCATTTGAATTTGTATTTGCATTTCTCAATCATGCACTATTATTATATTGTCTATTGTTAATTCAAGTATAGTACACACGTCCATTTTTTTTTTCGTTTAGCCAAAAAAAAGCCTGAAAATATATAGAATAACATTGGAAGTATTATTTTTGCAGTAACAACCACTAACAACACTGAAGCTATTGAGAGAGAAGAAGAACAAGTTTGAAGAGATTCCACTGTTTTGGCTTTGGTCCTTCCTCCCTGCTGGTGCCTTCGTCTCTGTCATTCCCTACTCAGTCTTCTCTGCCATTAGTCACAGATTTTGCAGTTTATTGATTAGTTTTAAGGTGTGGAGCCTGGACCAAAGTAGTAGCTTCATCCACACTGAACATAAAACTTTCATTATTCTTTTTTCTTTATTTCTTTTTTCCTTTTTTTTCCACACCACATAAATTGGAGCACATACATCCACATTCCACTGTTCTTCTTCCTTTTCCCTTTATATCATTTATTTATATTTATAATTATAATGTCATTCTATTTTTTTTATAAAATTATATACAGTTTTTTATTTTTCATAGCATCTTTCAATTTATAAGGGTAAGAACTAATTCGTCACAAATTTCTTTTAAAATTTGTTGTTAGCCAATAGATTATTATATATAAGAAGGAACTCGGATTTTTAACACTTACTTAAATAGACAATAAATTAATTACTTGACCTACTTAAGTATGTTTTGTTGTATAATTCTTTTATATAGAAAAAAAAAGCTTTAGATAAAAATGGTTATCCCTTCACTTTTTTGTCTAAGAAAAAACAGATTTAGAAAAATAATATTTTAAAATTGGGAATGCTATTAAATACTATTAAATGAATTAGGTCATTTAAGGACATTCTACTCTCTTGCTATTTTTAATTAGCTGTTTGGGTTTCAATGTAGCTTATTATAGTGTTAGATGTTTGGAGCCACTTGAGGAGAGATAATTGTTTCATTTTATCTCATGATCGAACATGTGAATAATTACTAATAAAATTTATTTGTTAAAAAATGATTTATTTATACTAAAAAATATTAAACATATTTATATTTTAATATTTACTTAAGTCTTAGTCTATTTTTGTTCAGGCTTTCGATAGTTATCTATCCACTACTACTGCCACTTCTTTGTTCTGCTACTCCTGTGGTAATATAATAATCTGCTGCTGCCGAGTAGCTGTTTGCTGACGCCGCTACCTCTCTAATTCTACTTCTACTGTGCTACCACTTTGTTGCTGTTGTGGAACGGATTAAGACAGTAATTAAGGTTGGTTTATGTAAATTTAAATACATGTATTAATTTGTTATTGATGTCATGCATGCAACTTGGTCCTTCCTGAGGCACTCATCACTTTAGGCACTTCTTTAAGCATTGCTAAAATTCAATTTTCTCTGTTATTTTATGTCTAATGCTTTCAAAGTATTTTCGAGGCTTGCACAATATTGTCTCTTAGTTAAGTAGGAAGCTAGATTTGCAGTTAGTGAGACGAACAGTAAGGACTTCAATTTAGAAACTTAGCTATCTACGTGAAATATATAGGTTTTCGATGGATATGTCGAAAGACTGGATGGATACACCACGTCATGAGAAAGAATATCAAGTTGGTGTACAAAGATTTTTACACTTTGCTTTCTCATCAAAGGGAGTTCCTCAAGGGGAAGAAATTCAATGCCCTTGTGCAAAGTGTTGTAATATATTTTGGTTAAAGAGAGATGACGTATATGATCATCTAATATGCCACGGTTTTGTAAAAGGTTATAGGCGGTGGTTTAATCATGGGGAATCACTTTTTGCTATGGATATTGACAGTGACATAGGCGGTGAATATAACTGCAATGATAACATTGATGAGTTGTTACGTGATAGATTTTGAGATAATACACAAGTTGACGGATAAAACATGGGGCCTAACGAATGTGCAAAGGAATTTTATAAATTGGTAGACGAGGCAAGCCAAGAACTATACCCCGGGTGTAAAGGATTCACAAGATTATCCTTTACCATTCGTCTTTACTTGTTAAAATGCTTGCATGGTTGGAGTAATGCGTCATTTACTTCTCTCTTGGAATTATTGAAAGAAGCAATGCCATATTTGAATATTCCTATTTCTTTTGATAAAACCAAGAATATGGTGAAGAACTTGGGTCTTGACTACCAAAAGATCGATGCATGTCGCAATGACTGCATGTTGTATCGGAACGGGTATGAGAATGACTCATCTTGTCATGTCTGTGGAACATCCCGTTATATTGAGCATCATGAAGAAGAGGATGATGTTACCTCATCTAGAAAGCCTCGCAAAGTTGCTGCGAAAACTCTAAGGCATTTCCCTTTGATTCCCAGACTTCAACGGCTTTTTATGTGCACAAGAACTGTCGAAGCTATGTCTTGGCATCACAATGAGCGCGTTAAAGACGGGTCCTTAAGGCATCCTGCCGATGGTGAATCTTGGAAAGCATTTGACAATCGACATGAAGATTTTGCAAAGGAGCCTCGTAATGTGAGACTTGGGTTAGCAAGCGACGGATTCAATCCATTCCGAACTTTGAGCAGTACACACAGTACATGGCCTGTTGTTCTGATGGTGTATAATCTACCCCCTTGGATGAGCATGAAGCCTGATTATTTTATGCTATCTTTACTCATTCCTGGACCACAATCACCGGCAAAAAACATTGATGTCTATCTTCAACCGTTGATTGAAGAATTAAAAGAATTATGGGAGTCAGGTGTCGAAACATATTATTCGAAAGAAAATAAAACATTCAACATGAGAGCGTGCCTTTTGTGGACAATTAATGACTTCCCTGCGTATGCTATGTTATCTGGGTGGAGTACAAAGGGAAAATTGGCTTGTCCATGTTGTAATGATGAGACTTCTTCTATCTATCTGAAACATAGTCACAAGACTGTTTATATGGATCACCGAAGGTTTTTACCCATGAATCATCCATGGAGGCATAACAAAAGATCTTTCAATGGAAAAACTGAACTCAGGTCTCCACCGCAGTTGTTAGAAGGTTCAGCTGTATTTGATATATTGCGAGAGGTGGATAATTCTTTTGGGAAGAAGCAAAAGAGATCAAAGAATTGCATATCAAATTGGAAAAAACGGTCAATCTTTTTTGAGTTACCATATTGGAAGTCCAACATGTTTAGACACAACCTTGATGTCATGCACATAGAGAAGAATATAGTTGATTGCATAATTGGAACTCTTTTAGATATTCCCGGAAAGACGAAAGATCATGCAGCTACTCGTTTTGACCTTAAAGATATGGGTATCAGGAAAAACCTTCAACCAAAAGATACGAAGGATGAAAAAAAAACTAAGTTAGCAAAGGCATGCTTTTCAATGACTCCAGCAGAGAAAACAATCTTTTGTAGTATGTTGAAAGCGGCAAAATTACCAGACGGTAGCGCTTCCAATATTGCTCGATGTGTGCACGAAACAGAAAAGAAGATTTCTGGTTACAAGACCCATGATGCTCATTTTATGTTGCATTACTTGTTGCAAGTACCAATCAAGAGCATACTTCCTGACCATGTTGCCATCGCTCTAGTTCGATTATGTTCATTTTTTCGCCGAATATGTCAGAAAGTAATTAGCCTGGATGAGGTAGTTAACTTAGAAGCAGAGATTGCTGAGACATTGTGCCAATTGGAGAGGATTTTCCCTCCTAGCTTTTTTGACATAATGGTGCACTTGCCTATTCATTTGGCAAATGAGGTGATGTTAGGTGGTCCAGTTCAATATCGTTGGATGTACCCTGTTGAACGGTATATGTGCACACTAAAATCGTATGTTCGTAATAGAAGTCGTCCAGAAGGATCTATTGCCGAAGGATATTTGGCGAATGAGTGTATCAATTTTTGCTCAAGATATTTGCATGAAGATGTTCATACAAGATTTAATAGAATCCCTCGGAACAACGATGAGTGTGTTTCAGATGAGGTGCGAACTCCTAGTTTGTTTCCAAGCAAAGGATGTCCTCTTGGTGGAAGAATGGGAGATTTGTTTATGTTAGATGAAAAATCAGAAATACAAGGTCATGCATACATCCTAAACAATTATGATAAGATCGAAGTCTACATGAGGTATTTTCTTCGATTCATTATCATTTGTTAGATCTCAATCATCATATTTAACCTTACTAACAACTAAGACTATGATTATTTAATCTCTTCAGAGAGCATGAGGAGGCAGTTAATGATAACAATCCACGAAGAACAAAGTGGGAGAAAGCCAAGGACCGCAGTCAACAATTTTCAGAATGGTTTAAAATTCGTGCCATGAAAAAGGATGTGCCTGGTTGGGCAAAAGGGTTGGCTAGGGGTCCAAATCGAGTTGCAAAAAGATTTTCAGGTTATATTATCAATGGGTATAGGTTCCATACAAGGCACCGTGATGTGAGATGTAAAACTCAAAATAGTGGTGTCACATTAGAGGCATTGACTCCTAGTTTTGCTAGTGTGAAAGATAAGAACCCAATTGAAGCAAAAGTAGCCTACTATGGTAGAATAGTTGATATGTTTGAGTTAGATTATTATGGCCAATTTAAAGTAGTCTTGTTTAAGTGAGTGGTATACAGTTGCAAAAGATAACTTTGGTCTTTCATATGTGTATTTCAATAGAAAATGCTACCAAGAAGAACCATTTGTGCTGGCATCTCAAGTAAACCATTGCTTTTATGTGCAAGACCCATATGTTAGGGACAAGCACTATGTTATGAAAACAATTCCAAGAGATTTATTTAGGGTAAGTGATGACCTTGAGTCTGATTCCCCCATAATATATGCAAGGGAGCCATGAGAACCTGAAGTGATTCCAAGTCTTCCAAATGATAATGGCGAAATTGATCTAGTGAGGAATGATCTACGAGCAACTATTATAGATATGGATCAAAACATGTTTGCCAAACAATATTGTGAGGAAGACGAGGAAAGCGAATATAAGTACATGGAGGACCTTGACTCTGAAACATCTTGACAAGTTTTTTTGGTAGAATCCTAAACAACCCACTTTCCTTAGTTGTTTTGCTTAGTTAATTACTTGCTTCAGTTGATTATGCTCATTTAATTATTATTTAGTTAGCATTTTATTCATTGTTATTATTTTGTGTATGCAGAATGGAGAAAGAGGAGATCACTAAAAGAAAACGGATACTTACTTTAGGCCAAAAAATGAAAGGAAAAAGCCCAAAAAAAAACAATTCCTTTGAGGTTACACAAGTAAAGTCAAGTGCTGAATTGCTAAAACAATACAATATTAAGAGAGAAAGGATCATGGCTGAAAATGAGAAGGTTAGCTTGCAAGCTCAAGCTCCAAAGGATCCAACAAGCAAACAACCCATCACAATAGTGGAGGATGCATTTGAAGAGCAAGTTAGGACTTCGAAGAAAACAAGGAAGGCTCAACCAACGGCACTTTTTCAAGAATGCACGCATAATGGAAATGGGACAATGTTTGAAGTTGAAAAGAACTCTAAAACTGGGAATCAAAGGACTGCTGAACCTGATGCAATGGATCAAAATGATATAAATTCTGATGATGACGGAGAAGATACAAGCGAGATGAGTGCAACTTCAAATAAAAAAGGAATGAGTCTTGACATGTATTTTAAGGTACATGAGATAAATTTGGAAGATGAAGAAGATGAGGAAGATGAAGAAAATGAGCTTGATGATAATGCAAATGATGCGGGTAGTGGAGGACAAACTAGTAATGAAGGTACTTTCTTGTTTAGTTTATTGTCTAATTAGAGCTTATATTACTTCTCAATTGAATTATGTTATTTTATTCGGACTTAGGCACAATAAAGAAGAAAACCCGTGGAAAAACTACGTGCAAAAAGCTTCATGCCACTGATTTTAATGATCGACGGGAGGTGGAATTTTTTCAAGGGCAGCCTATAGGTCCAACCAACGAGATTGTATCTAATCTCAACCAACTATTGGGCACAACAGTTAGAAACCCTCGTTTTGTGACTTTGTTATATACGAGTTGGCATGGTGTGCCTAGTAAACTCAAAGAGGAAATGTGGGAGTATGCCAATGTATGTAAATATGGCATTATAGATAATTTTTTGTTAATTTATTTGTCACATTACTTGTACTAACTGTTGATATTCTAATGTGTTGTGTTGCATAGCAAAAGTTCATTCTTCCCAGAAGTTCAAAGCCGTAGGTAATGCGGGGATTTTGTGGTGCATGGAAAAAATATAAGAGAGAGATAAAAAAGAGCATTTCGTGAAGTACAACACAAAGAAAGAAATGCTAAAGAACCGGCCATTAGAGATTCCCGAGGTTCAATTTCGCAAACTAATTCGGTATTGGAGTCTTCCGGCCATTAAGGTAATATTGCCTTTTATTTCTTCCTATACCATCAAGCATACTATCATTGATTCTTCATGTTCCTAAACTTAGGTGTTTTGGAAGAAATTTGATTCTTCATTGATTCTTTATATTTAGGCTATCTCTGCTAAGAATACTGAAAATAGGTTAAAACAAACATGTCCTCACCGAATGGGATCCACAAATTTTGGAATAGTGCGTAAGCAGCTGGTAATATAACTTATTCTTTGTGATTTCTCTTTTATATGTATTCATGGTGTAGTTGCCTAGTTAGTATGCTTCATGTAAACTTTTCTCTATGTATTATAGCGCGACTCTAAAGAGAACAGTGAAGAACCATCAAGGGCTGAAGTTTTCATAGCAACTCGCACAAGTAAAAAAGGAAAAGAAATTGATGCTAAAACACAAGCCACAATTGTGAGTTGTTTGTATTTGTATTTTGGATATGTACATTATGAATTCTGATGTGATTTCTATCTAAATTGAGTTAATGCGACTTTGAACCTTATTGGTTGTTGCTTTTTGATAGACTGAACTTCAGAACCGCTTAGAAGCAGGAGAAAATGAAGAGGATGCATTTGTAGGAGTGTTAGGAAAGGACCAACCAGGTCGAGTTCGTTGTTATGGGGCTTCCATTACAAGAAGCTCTCTTAAAAAAGATGAGGAGATTCGCCACATAAAAGTTGAGTATAACACTAAGGTCTCATCATTAGAGAAGAAGATGGATGGTGTTTGTGGTTTATTAAAGATGTTGGTGCACCAACTCAACCCTGGAATGAGCAATAAAGAGGTAACAGCCTTAGTTCAAGCTGCCCAAGATTCTCCTTTGGATACCTCAAGTAGCAAAGCAAGAAATACTCCTTGCTCCTCCGAAGCAACTCACATTCCACACAAAGATGATGTAGGTAAAATTATAATATTTTTATTAATAAAAATGTTGGAATATAACCAAGTACTTCAATTTTGTTTGTTGTTGCTGAATTCGAATTTGGAAGGTTCAGGATATGATTTTAAATATAATACTTGCTGAATTCTATTCAAGTCTTGTATTTACTAGCTGGAGGAGTTTTATCTATGGAAGTCCTACTTAGCTTGACCAGGTTAGTTGATCTCTAGTTGACTAAGGATAGAGCTGATTTAGGATTGTAAGTAAAGAAAGAAAAATATCCTGCTAGTAAATGGAGATTCAGTGACTGAAACCTCTGGATTAGAAATAAAAAAGCTTGCAATATGGTCTGAAACTCTGAATAAATAGATTAGCAAATCTTTGTATGCCGGCCATAATTGTTAATGGAACACTGTAGGTCTGTACAAGTGCATTGGAGCAACAAGGGGCTGCGTAATGGAAGAGGTATTGGTTGTAGGATGGATCCATGTTGTCCTTGTGACTTGAGCCATTATATGATTCATATGGAACTTTATAGATTTATTTTTAATCTTTTCTTAGTAAATTTTTGTGGGAGCATAAGGCATTGGGAGTATATGGCATTGAACCAGTGGCAATGTGATTGTTTAATCTTTTAGAGTGTAATATTTTTGTGTATGTCTGTATTTTTCTACTATGATTGTTTATGTCTATAATACATTTGATGACTTCTTCCATTTAGATATTAGTCTACATGTTAAAGCTTCTGCCTGCTGTTTACTTGCTTTGATGATGTCCACATAATTATAGTTCCAAGCTTGTCATGCTCAAAAAGCAGATGAAAATAACGGTAGATCTACTGAAAATATTATGTATTTTCTGTTTTTTTTGAATATGTTATATCAATGCATTGAAGATTGAAGATGCTTGTTTTAGCATATGCTTACATTCTCTTTGCTTCTCTTAAACTCGCATTCTTTTGAGTGCACCATTCTGATTATTCAAAATGGTATTACTTGTAAATATAGGAGGCAAGAGCCTATGAATATACTTCCATGAAGAACCTGAATGAGTCCAAGAATGGATTTTGGGGTGCTCTGGCCAGGAAAGCCAAATCAATTTGTAGTTGTTCATTTGTGTTTTTTATTTTGCAGGGCACAGGTCAAAACAATTTACCTTGCAACGATACATGAAGTACAAGAAGACTTTGATTAGAAATTCTAATTCATGTATTAGGAATTTCACACTTTTGGTATTTTGAAGACGACTTTGATTAGGAATTCTAATTCATGTTGATTAGGAATTCTAATTCATGTATTAGGAATTTCACACTTTTGGTATTTTGAAGACGACTTTGATTAGGAATTCTAATTCATGTATTAGGAATTCATGAGTAGTTATGCTTTTCACTTTTGGTATTTTGTTAGTGTATGTTGTTATGTGATCACACACTTATTTTGGTGATAATTTTATGAAAGTTGGATTACTTGATGATTGGTTATTGAGTAAATTATAAAATTATCTATGAATTCATGTAAGGTTTTATTTATGAAGATTAAAAAGGGAATTAGGTTACAGACCATCTTTTTTGCCACGCTTTGAAAACGTGGCCATATGGCCATATCTCAGTCTATTGCCACGCTTAGAAAGCGTGGCTGTATCTATGCTTTTTCGCCACGTTTTTCAAGCGTGGCCAAATCTACTCTACTATCACGCGTTCGCCACGCTTTAAAAGCGTGGCCAGATCTACCCTATGGCCACGCTTTAAAAGCGTGGCCAGATCTACCCTATGGCCACGCTTTAAAAGCGTGGCCATATCTGGTCTACTGTCACGCTTGAAAAGCGTGGCCAAATCTACCCTATTGCCACGCTTTTACAGCGTGGCCATATCTCTGCCTATCGCCACGCTTTAACCGTATTTCCCACCTTCAGCCACGCTTCTACAAGTGGCAGTTTGTAAAAAAGCGTGGCAAACAAAAAGCGTGGCAATAGGCTGCAAAAAGCGTGGCGATAGAGCTACCGCCACCCTTTGATAGGTCACCCTTTCAAAAGCGTGGCGGTAGCTCAAAAAGCGTGGCGAAAAGCTATCTCCACGCTTTTTTGAGCTTTTCGCCACGCTTTAAAAGCGTGGCAAAAAACGTGTTTTCTTGTAGTGAACTGAACCCATTTCATTGGGTTAGGGAGCTCTATTGTAATTTGATGGATCAATAATAGTTTTTATTCTTCTTCCTCTTTCTTTTCTCTTGATTTTGCTAGAAAGCTTTCGGTCTTCAACCAATTGGTTAGTTATCTTGGAAAAGAAACTCTCCATAATTGGATCTCCTCTGAGTCTAGGAAGAGGAATGAGGATATCATGCTAGAAATGCTTTCTCACATTGGATTAGGTTGGGGGTTGGATGGATATCGTGACGTGTAATACTACCAATACTTTGATCTATGAAGGTGTGTGGTATAATCAATGACCAAACTTCATCTCTTCTCATCAGCAATTAAATCAAGGAATTGGGAAATTGGTCAAGCTTAGAGATATTGGGTTGCCAAAGAATTAGGATCCAATCACCTAAGATTTCCAAGGAGATCAATGAATGCATTGATTGAGGAAGAGATGAAGATGAACTTGATCCGGAGAATGCAACATCTCCTAAGCCCAACGAATTTCCCATCTCTGATCTTACCCATTCTATTTACTTTCTGTTATTTACTTTCATTCTTATCTCCCCAATCCCTCATTTAAGATTTTGCAAATTTATATTCCATGTCATTTATCTTTCCCGCCTTTAATTTTCTGCAATTCTCACTCAATTTGGCTTAGCTTGACTAGAACACTCCTCTAATTAAAGTTGCTCGACCAATCAATCCCTGTGGGATTTGACCTCACTCTATTGTGAGTTTTTATTTGATGATAATTCGATATACTTGCCGAAGGAAAACTTGTTGAGAGACAAGTTTTCGTGCATCAAGTTTATGGCACCGTTGTCGGGGATTGATTTTGTATCGACAATGATTAAATTAGAGGATAACTAGATTGAGCAATTTTCTTTTGTTTCATTTATTTTGTTTATGTCCTTTACTTTCAGTCTCAGCCATTTTTGTTTATTATTTCCTTTTGTTTTATTTTCTCGGTTAATTCACAACTCTGTCAACAAATCCACTAACTGTTTGATAAATTGCTTCACTCACACTAACAGTAACCTTAAAAAGAGTGATTTCTTCACTTTTCTCTTGCTTGTGTAATCTACTGATTATATGATAGGTAGAGTGATGCCAGGGCATCTTGGCCAGTTTTACTGACCTTTTCTTTACTATTTTAGGGTAGTTTCATGCATTTTCTTAGTAAATAAGGCAAGTTTTGGATGAAAATACACTTACACCTTGATTTAAGCAATTATTGTGAACTTTACATGATTTCATGAGGATTAGGCAGGAATTGTATGATAAAATTGATGATGTATAATCTCATGACTTGGAACAGAGCTTTGATGCACCTTAATTACTGAATTTTAGGACAAAGGAAGCAAGAAGAAACCACATTAGTAGCCATGTTAATCTAATTAACGTGACCACTAACGTGGAATGGGACAAGCTTGTAGCGTTAATGGAAAAAGTGATCGCCAATAACGTCTTCGAAGCCATCATAGCCCACGTTAGTTGCCATGTTAACTACATTAACGTGGTAGCTAATGTAGAGGAGGAAGAGAAGCTCCAACGTTAGTGGTAAAAGTGGTTGCCGCTAACGTTCCACAAAGGCACAATGAAGCCACGTTAAGAGTCACGTTAATCCAATTAACGTGAACTCTAACATGGGATGAACAACTAATCACCAATGTTAGTGACACTCACCTTTGTCACTAACGTTGGACCAACTCAAAGTGCCCACGTTAGTGGTCATGTTAAGACCACTAACGTGAGAGATAACGTGGAGCTAAGCATAATAAGCCAATGTTAGTGACACTCACCTTTGTCACTAATGTTGGCAATGGCAATCACTACCACGTTAGTGGCCACGTTAATCTAATTAACGTGAACTCTAACGTGGGAGGGAGGGGCGTTTGGAGCGTTAGTGACAAAGGTAAGTGTCACTAACGCTCTCGAAGCTTAGGCATGCCCACGTTAGGAGTCACGTTAGTTATACTAATGTGAACTCTAACGTAGGGAAAGGGAGCAAAAGGCAACGTTATTGGAAAAGGTGATTCCCAATAACGCTTGCAAAGGACCAAGAAGCAACGTTAGTGGTCACGTTAGTACCACTAACGTTGAAGTTAAGATTGATCATTTTGGGTTGGAACATTAGTGGAAAAGGTGATTGTCACTAACGTTCTCGAACCCACATCCCCACTTAACGTTAATGCCACTAACATCCTAACTAACGCCCATGCCTAACTCACACTTTTCTGCAAACAAAGCTAAGCCCATTGAAGATTGTAACTGCTTCAACTCAAGATCAAAGGCCCAAATCCAAGACTTGAAGAACTCACTAGAAGATCAAGAAGAATAGTATATATAGGGGTAGTTTTGAACTGTAAGGGAGCTTGGCACTTTTGGAAAACTAGACTCTGTATATTTACTTTCTGCATGTATTCTGTTCTACCCTTTTTCAATTCCATTTTCAGAGCTATGAACAACTAAACCCCTTTCATTGGGTTAGGGAGCTCTGTTGTAATTTGATGGATCAATTATAGTTTTCATTCCTCTTCCTCTTTCTTTTCCCTTGATTTACAAGAAAGCTTTCGATCTTAAACTAATTGGTTAGTTGTCTTGGAAAAGAAACTCTCCATAATTGGATCTCCTCTGAGCCTTGGAAAAGGGATGAGGAGATCATGATAGAAATGCTTTCTCATGTTGAACCAAATTGGGGTTTGGGCGGATATAGTGACATGTAATCCTCCCAACACTTTGATTTGGAAATACATGTGGTATAATCAGTGACCATACTTCATCTCTTCCCATGAGCAATTAAATCAAGGAACTGGGCAATTGTTCAAGCTTAGAGATATTGGATTGCCAAGGAATTGGGTCCAATCACTTAAGATTGCCAAGGAGATCAATGAATGCATTGATTGAGGAAGAGATGAGAATGAACTTGATCCGGAGAATGCAACATCTCCTAAGCCCAATGAATCCCCATCTCAGATCTTACCCATTCTCTTTACTTTCTGCCTTTTATTTCCATGTTCATCTTCCCAAATCCCCATTTAAGATTCTGCACTTTATTTTCTGCAATTTACTTTTCTGCCATTTAATTTCCTGCAAATCTCAACTACATTCTGTCTAGCTCAACTAGCACACTCTTCCAACTAAAGTTGCTTGACCAATCAATCCCTGTGGGATTTGACCTCACTCTATTGTGAGTTTTTACTTGACAACAATTCGGTATACTTGCCGAAGGGAAATTTATTGAGAGACAAGTTTTCGTGCATCACGTTTATGGCGTCGTTGCCGGGGTTGATTTTGTATCGACAATGATTAAGTTGGAAGTTCACTAGAGTGAACATTTTTTTTATTGTTTAATTTTCCTAGTCAATTACTCTTATTTTCAATTAATTTTCTTCCTCATCCCCTATCCCCTCGTTGTTTTCTTTTTCTTTGAATTTACTTGCAATTCTGCTTACTAACCCACTAACTGTTTGATAATTTGCACCACCCACACTAACAATCACTCTAACAAAAATAATCACTCCATTTTATTTTCTGCTGTGTGCTCTGTTAGTTGTATGATAGGGAGAAGAAGTGGGACTTCAACTCCCTTTGATTCCGAACCTAAGAGGACCCTCCGTAGATTGAGGAGGGAAGCAAGAGGGAAAAGAGTTGTTGGTGCTGAGAAAGAGGAAGAGTACTTTGAAACAAACATGGAGGAGAACATGGAAAATAACCATGAAGAAGAAGCTCACAACCATGCCAGAGAAGGCCCTGTGAATCATGCTGGGCAAGAAAGAAGAGTATTAGGCTCTTACATCAATTCCAACCCAGGAAATTGTGGAAGTAGCACCCAAAAGCCAACCATACATGCCAATAACTTTGAATTGAAACCCCAGCTCATCACCCTTGTTCAGAACAATTGCTCATTTAGAGGAAGTGCCCAAGAGGATCCCAATCAACATCTAACCACCTTCTTGAGAATATGTGACACCGTGAAGTCTAATGGTGTTCATCCGGATGTCTATAGATTGCTTTTGTTCCCATTCTCACTCAAGGACAAAGCATCTAAATAGCTAGAATCTTTCCCAAAGGAGAGCTTAACGAATTGGGAAGACGTGGTGAACAAATTTTTGGCAAGATTCTACCCTTCTCAAAGAATCAACAGGCTGAGAGATGAGGTACAAACCTTCAAGCAACAAGATGGTGAAACTCTCTATGAGGCATGGGAGAGGTTTAAGGACTTAACAAGGAGATGCCCTCCAAACATGTTCAATGAATGGGTTCAACTACACATCTTCTATGAAAGTCTTTCTTATAAGTCAAAGAAGGTCGTAGATCATTCATCAAGGGGCTCTCTAAACAAGAAGAAAACCATTGAAGAAGTCATAGATGTCATTGAGACTGTCGCTGAGAATGACTACTTCTATGCTTCTGAAAGAAGCAACACTCGAGGAATAATGGAGCTGAATCACATGGATGCACTGCTGGCTCAAAACAAGATGATCACCAAGCAGTTAGCGGATCTTACCAAGAAGGTGGAAGAAAACCAAGTTGCAGTTGTCATCACTTCATCGCCAGCTCAAGAAGGAATGAATGCAGGAGAAGAAGTTGACTGGGAACAAGCCAACTATGTTGGAAACTCACCCAGACAGACCCATGATCCATATTTTAAAACTTATAATTCTGGTTGGAGAAACCACCCTAACTTTGGGTGGGGAAATCAACAAGACCAAGGCCAAGACCAGAGACGCCACAACTACAATCCCAACAATAATGCAACTCACCAACATACCTCACAAAGATCCTATCAATACCCACCTAATCACCCTTCTCAACCACCTAACCTCAACCCACCATCACTAACCGAGGATAGACTTTCCAGAATTGAGACTCTACTTGAAGACATATGTAAAGAAGTCCAAGACAACAGGGTGTTCAAGGATGAAGTGCGAGCCAACATAAAAAACCAGGTAGACACCATCAAGAGGCTGGAGTCCCAAGTGGGATATCTATCTCAACAGTTTCCCAAACCCACTGATAGTTTTCCAAGTGACACAGAGAAGAACCCAAGAGGATAAACAAAGAAAGTAAGGTGGGAAGAATGCAAGATGATCACTATAAGTGATGAGAGAAGTGTGGAGGAGGTGCACACACGAACGAAACATCTCCAAGACATTCCAAGGTGAAATCATGAAGAAAGAAACCATGCACCCCATCCCACACACAGGGAAGAACTACAGAAAGGGAAGACCCTAAACTCATATGCACCTTTTTCCCAAAGGCTCAAAGGTGGTGTAGCAAGGAGAATGTATTCAAGGTTCCTCGACATGTTTGCATCTCTTGATGTAAATATACCGTTCATTAAGGCCCTCCAGCAAATGCCCTCCTACAACAAGTACATAAAGGAGCTGCTGGCCAAAAAGAGTTCATTGAAGGGTGGGCAAACAATAAAGATGAACAGGGAGTGCAGTTCTTTCATTCAAACAGAGCCACCTACAAAGAAGAAGGATCTAGAGAGTTTTTACATTCCCTGTGCTATAGGAGAGACAATGATTGATAAAGTGCTTTGTGACCTGGGAGCAAGTATCAACTTAATGCCTCTGTCCCTCATGAAAAAGTTTAAAATCAATGAGCTAACACCCACAGACGTAATCATCAAGTTGGCTGACTAAACTCAAACACAAGCGATAGGAGTGGTTGAAAACATATTAGTGAAGGTTGGGAACTACTTCCTGCCCACAGACTTTGTTAACCTGGAGATGGACGAGAATCCCATCCATCCCATCATCCTGGGGAGGCCATTCTTAGCCACAGCCAGGGCGCTTATAGATGTAGAGTGAGGAGAGCTAGTATTGAGGATACACAATGAACAGCACACCTTCAACATTTTTCAAACCCTCACAAGAAGTAGATCATGATAACAAAGAGTCAAAGGAAGTGCACAATAAGGAGCTGATGGAAGAGACAAGCACGGGAGCACAAGCACCACACCGGAGACTCATTATGGTTGACAAGTAATGTGGTCGGAAAGAACAACAGCCAAGTGTGATCCAAAAAGAACTAGAATCACCGGAATCATATGAGACAAGCAACAAAACCCTTCTGAAAAAAGAAACCACAATGAGCAAAGTGACATCAAGGAACACAAGGAAAAAGGGCCCAAGGGGATGGAGAAACAAGAAGATCCCTACAGAGGATTTCGCTCCAGGAGATGAAGTGGTTTCTACCTATATTTCACCTATCCCACCTCATCTCCCCACCTTCCCATCGCAGCTACCTCAAGTGTACACCATCAACAAAATCTTGTCCTTAGAACATGTGGAGCTTCTTAACAAAGCCAATGGAGACAAATTCACTGCAAGAGGGGAAGATTTGAAGCACCACCAACCATCCTGACAAAGGCTAAACGTCAAGCTAATGACGCTAAAGAAGGCTTCATGGGAGGAAACCCATGTTCTATACCCTTTCCTTTTTAATCTTTAATAGTAGTTAATAAGATAAAATTCATGAATTCTAAACCAACTTTGACAAACACTATAAGAACCCCTGCATGCAGCATATAATACATGACAAGTTTGGTGTTCAAGGCTTGAACACACTCCAGAATATGAGATTCTTATCGAATCTTGTTGCACCATATGATTACAAACAAGTTTGGTGTCACCAATGTTGCATGCATGGGTATTTGATTGGTCGGTTGGTTTGCATTCATGAATGGCTCTTAGTTAGTCAAAAGCAAAAAAAATGGGGGGAGGCTAGCCTCCAAATTTATTTTACTGCCACAATTTAAATTAATTCTTCTTTTCTTTTGTCTCGCAAGGAATTGGGAAGGAATATTAGAGGAACTTGATGGGACAACCAATTGAAGGAGGGTTCGGCCACTTCACCCACGGAACTACACACTTGTCTTCAAGGGGTGCACCTTGGGAAGTGTCACCATGCAACATTGGGAGTTGGATGGCCTTGGAGACCGAACCAATCAATTCACAAATGTGGTGATCCTTGTGCTCATCCAATGCCAAACCCCAACCGTCCACTATTAAGCCACACCATCAACCCACACCCTTCAATCTCATCATTCCCCTATATAACCCCCACTCTACACCCACTCAATATGCAATTATCCTCTCAATTTATCTCTCTTCTTTCTTCCGAACACACACACACACTCAACATCCTCACACACCAATTCCCACTCATGGCATCATCAAGCTCTAAAAGAAGAAAAGGGAAGGAGCCTATAGAGCAACCCCCTTTTGATGAGAAGAAATTTAGAACCTTTCACCATGCATTAAAATTTGGGTGGATAGCTGAGAAAGAGATCATCTATGAGATAGGCTTTCAAGTTACGAAAACTGAGTGCCCTGAAATCACAGAGAAGGTGGAAAAGAGAAGATGAGAGCTCCTCACTAATCTGGTCACAAGAGTGAACGCAACTCTTGTAAGAGAGTTTTATGCAAATGCGGTCAGGCATGATAAGGCAGATGAATCCTGCATAAGCTTCGTAAGAGGGATGACGGTGGATTTCAGTCCCATGAGCATAATGAGGGTGTTAAAGCTACGAACCATACCATTTGCGAAAGAGAGCTATCAATCCAGGATAGATAGCTGTCTCGATTATGACTAGATTGTGAAAGACATCTGCGTGCAAGGAGCAGATTGGGAAAGAGATTCCCATAGGAAACCCATGTTTATAAAAAGAGGAGACCTTCTTCCTGAGGATAAGGGGTGGTTCAAAATTGTAAGGAGATCCATCCTCCCGGCCGAAAATAACTCAGAGGTAAACCTTAAGAGGGTAACAATGGTGCAATGCATAATGAAGGTAGGAGAGATCAAGGTTCACGAACTCAGAGCCCAAGGCATTCGAAAGTTCGCTGAGAAAAGTGATTCTAGAGGAAGGTTAGGCTACCCCAGTACCATTTTCCGTCTTTGCACAAAGGCTAGGGTGGTGTTCAAAGATGAAAACTCCGAGTTGATAAAATTCGGCATCCCAATTACCCTTCGACGGATGCATGCCATTGCACCTCCCCTACCTCAACGAAGACTAAGAAAGAGGCCAGCCCATCAAGTGGAAGAATGACGAAATCCGGAGGAACAAGGCCCAGCCACTTTAGACATGTATCAATTACAAGAAGCTATTGATGGCTTGTCTAGGCAATACATGGAGAATCAAGGGGCACAGAAGGAGCTTCAAATGCAAATAATGGACCGCCAAGAAGAATCACTCTCTAGATGGATGAATCAACAAGGGGAGTGGCAAAAATAATTGATGGAGCAGCAATTGGAACAAGGGAGACAGTGGGGTGAATCCTTCCACAACTTGAACCAAAAGCAAGATCAACAACAAGAAGCCATCCAGAAGCTAATTAACATCCAAGCACACCAAGGTGCACACATTCATGAGATGCATCGGAAACAAAGAGAACAGGCAGATCTTTTCGATGAATACAGAGCGTTCTCGGAAGGAGTATATATGAGTGAAACCGGTTACCACATAAACACTCAAGCCAGGCTCGGATACTTAGTCGGACAACTACCTGTATTGCACCCTGGGATCACAAGGTATGAGGATGTAAAGGATGAATTAACACGAGTGGAACGAGAAAGAGCAAAAAAGAGTCATAAATCAGTGAGGAAGGCACTGGAAGATTGGAAAACAGCCAGAATGAATCGGATGCAAGGAAATGCAAGTGGACATAAAGAGGACAAACAAGAGAGAGGACATGAGCATTTCGATAAGTGAAAGGTGGTGGAGTTCCCTCTTTGTTTTATCTTTTTCAAGCTTTAAATAAGGAAAATCATGTATGAAATAGAACATGCTTCCATAGTAGCTTAGGAATTTTTAATTCTACCTTTAAATTTTCAATGTTTATGTTTAAGTGTGTTGGTCTAGGCCATAGCTTTCATTTTCATCTTGCTTATATGTATGCTTTTCCTTCTAAGTCAATTAGAAAGAAAATGTTATAAAAAACAAGAGTGGAGTTATCTTATGAAGTAAATTCTTAAGTTTGTGGTATGGTCATTGATCAGCTAAGTTGGTTCACCTACAAGGTGTATAGGCAACTCTGTGCTCTAAACCACATGCTTGAAGAACATTCTATGAGACTAACTAAACAATAAGATCCCAATAAGAAAAGAGAAAGAGCAATAAGAGTTGAAAAGGAAAGAAAAACAATAAGAGATAATGCAAGGAACCAAGGGTTTGAATATTGAGGCATGTGTATGTTCATGTGCAATGGATATGCTTGGATGAATAAGCTCTTAGGGGTGCCTTATCACTTGGTAAGTTGGGTTAACTAATCCGGGATTATCAGCTGAAAGTCCACTATCAAGAGTAACCCTTGCTATAGAGCACTTAGTAACCCAAAGAGGTTCTGGACACCAAGGTCTCAAGAAAAAAAATAAAAAACCATGTGCCTGTGGTGTGTATGTATAGAGGAAAGAGACTTCAGAGAGTAAGTCCTTAGGGGTGTCTCAACACCTAGCACCTTGAACCAACTGGTTTGAGAGTGTTGGCTGAAAGCTTATCATAAAGAGTCGCCCTCTTACAGAGCACTTAGCCTAAGATGAATGCAATAAAACTTGGAAAAGAAGGAAGGATCAACAATTAGGAAGTCTCAAAGGATGCAATCAAGTGAGTGCTCAAGGGCATGATAAGGGCCTGAAAACCAGTAAAGGAATGAACCTAAGTTGCTATGCATGAAACCCCATAAACCAGGAATTTGACTTCTATAATGATAACTTGTTATTCTTGTTCTTTCATTCTTTTCTTTCCCATGTTTCAGTACTTGCTTAGGGACAAGCAAGCCTTAAGTTTGGTGTTGTGATGCCAGGGCATCTTGGCCTATTTCACTGACCTTTTCTTTACTGTTTTAGGGTAGTTTCATGCATTTTCTTAGTAAATAAGGCAAGTTTTGGATGAAAATACACTTACATGTCTTGCATTTTCTTTACTGTTTTAGGGCATAATCTCATGACTTGGAATAGAGCTTTGATGCACCTTAATTGTTGGATTTCAAGACAAAGAAAGCAAGAAGAAACCACGTTAGTAGCCACGTTAATCTAATTAACGTGACCACTAACGTGGAATGGGACAAGCTTGTAGTGTTAATGGAAAAAGTGATCGCCAATAACGCCTTCAAAGCCATCATAGCCCACGTTAGTTGCCACGCTAACTACATTAATGTGGTATCTAACGTAGAAGAGGAAGAGAAGCTCCAACATTAGTGGTAAAAGTGGTTGCCACTAACGTTCACAAAGGCACAATGAAGCCACGTTAAGAGTCACGTTAATCCAATTAACGTGAACTCTAACGTGGGAAGAAGAACCAATCACCAACGTTAGCGACACTCACCTTTGTCACTAACGTTGGACCAACTCAAAGTGCCCACGTTAGTGGTCACGTTAAGACCACTAACGTGAGAGATAACGTAGAGCTAAGCATGATAAGCCAACGTTAGTTGATGAGCGGATAATTTATACGCTTTTTGGCATTGTTTTTAGGTATTTTCAGTAGGATCTAGCTACTTTTAAGTATGTTTTCATTAGTTTTTATGAAAAATTCACATTTCTAGACTTTACTATGATTTTGTGTGTTTTTCTGTAATTTCAGGTATTTTCTGGCTGAAATTGAGGGACCTGAGCAAAAATCTGATAGGAGGCTGACAAAGGACTGCTGATGTTGTTGGATTCTGACCTCCCTGCACTCGAAATGAATTTTCTGGAGCTACAAAACTACAAATGGCATGTTTTTAACGGCGTTGGAAAGTAGACAACTAGAGCTTTCCAACAATATATAATAGTCAATATTTATTCGAATCAAGACGACTCAAAGTGGCCTTCAACGCTAGTTCCATGCTGCATACTGGAGTAAAACGCCAGAAACACGTTACAACTTGGCGTTTAACTCCAGAAGAAGCCTCTACATGTGTAAAGCTCAAACTTAGCCCAAGCACACACCAAAGTGGGCCCCAAAAGTGGATTTCTGTATTTAGACTTATTTCTGTGAACCCTAGTAACTAGTCTAGTATAAATAGGACATTTTACTATTGTATTAGACATCTTTGGATTATTTTTGGATTACCTTATGATCCTTTGATCACGTTTATGGGGACTGGCCATTCGGCCATGCCTGGACCATCACTAATGTATTTTCAATGGTGGAGTTTCTACACACCATAGATTAAGGGTGTGGAGCTCTTCTGTACCTTGAGTTTTAATGCAATTACTACTATTTTCTATTCAATTCAGCTTATTCTTGTTCTAAGATATTCGTTGCACTTCAACCTAATGAATGTGATGATTCGTGACACTCATCATCATTCTCACTTATGAACGCATGACTAACAACCACTTCTGTTCTACCTTAGAACGAGCGAGTATCTCTTGGATTCCTTAATCAGAATCTTCGTTGTATAAGCTAGAACCCTTTGGGGGCCATTCTTGAGAATCCGGAAAGTCTAAACCTTGTCTGTGGTATTTTGAGTAGGATTCAGGGATTGAATGACTGTGATGAGCTTCAAACTCACGATTGTTGGGCGTAGTGACAGACACAAAAGAATCAATGGATTCTATTCCGACATGATCGAGAACCGACAGATGATTAGCCGCGCTGTGACAAGAGGATTTGGACCTTTTTCACTGAGAGGATGGGAAGTAGCCATTAACAACGGTGATGCCCTACATACAACTTGCCATGGAAAGGAGTTTGAATAATTGGATAAAAGTATAAGGAAAGTAGAGATTCAACAGGAACAAGCATCTCTATGCACTTATCTGAAATTCCCACCATTGAATTACATAAGTATCTCTATTTCATTTTATGCTTTATTTATTATTAATTTTGAAACCTTTACAACCATTTGAATCCGCCTGTCTAAGATTTATAAGATGACCATAGCTTGCTTCATACCAACAATCTCCGTGGGATCGACCCTTACTCACGTAAGGTATTACTTGGACGACCCAGTGCAATTATTGGTTAGTTGTGCGGAGTTGTGACAAAGTGTGATTCACGTTTGAGAGTGCTACCAAGATTTTGGCGCCATTGTTGATGATCACAATTTCGTGCACCAAGTTTTTGGCGCCGTTGCCGGGGATTGTTCGAGTTTGGACAACTGACGGTTCATCTTGTTGCTCAGATTAGGTAATTCTCTTTTCAAAAAGTTTTTAAAAATTTTTCAAAAATTTTTTCTTTGTTTGCGTTTTTCAAAAATAATAATAATAATTTTTGAAAAATACAAAAAAAATCATAAAATCATAAAAATAAAAAATATTTTGTGTTTCTTGTTTGAGTCTTGTGTCATATTTTAAGTTTGGTGTCAATTGCATGTTTTCCTTTTTCTTGCAATTTTCGAAAATTCATGCATGTATTCTTCATGATCTTCAAGCTGTTCTTGGTAAGTCTTCTTGTTTGATCTTGATATTTTCTTGTTTTGTGCTTTTTGTTGTTTCTCATATGCATTTTTTAATCCATAGCGTCTAAACACTAAAAATTTCTAAGTTTGGTGTCTTGCCTGTTTTCTTTTCTTGAAAATCTTTCAAAAATAAGTCTTGATGTTCATCTTGAAATTCAAAGTGTTCTTGGTGTTCATCTTGACATTCATAGTGTTCTTGCATGCATCATGTGTTTTGATTCATAATTTTCATGTTATGAGTCATTTTTTGTGTTTTTCTCTCTCATCATTAAAAATTCAAAAATAAAAAAATATCTTTTCCTTATTTTGCTCATAATTTTCGAAAATTTGAGTTGACTTAGTCAAAATTTAAAAAAAAATTAGCTATTTCTTATAAGTCAAGTCAAATTTTCAATTTTAAAAATCTTATCTTTTCAAAACTTTTTCAAAAATCAAATCTTTTTCTTTTTTTATTTAATTTCGAAATTTTTCAACTTTGATTTTCAAAATCTTTTTCTTATCTTTATTTCATAATTTTCGAAAACTTTACTAACAATTAAGAAATCATATCTTTTAATTTCTTGTTAGTCAAGTAATCAATTTTAATTTTAAAAATCAAATCTTTTTCAAAATATCTTTTTCAATCATATCTTTTTAAAATATCTTTTTCAAATCATATCTTTTTCAAAAATTTGATTTCAAAAATATTTTCTAACTTCTTATCTTTTCAAAATTGATTTTCAAATCTTTTTCAACTAACTAATTGACTTTTTGTTTGTTTCTTATCTTTTTCAAAACTATTTAACTACTTTCCTCTCCCTAATTTTTGAAAATCACTTCCATCTTTTTCAAAATTTTCTTAATTAACTAATTATTTCAAATTTTAATTTTAATTTTAATTCTTCTCTTAATTTTCGAAAATCACTAAGCCTTTTTCAAAATTAATTTTCGAAATTCTCCCCCTCTCATCTTCTTCTATCTATTTATTTATCTACTAACACTTCTCTTCATCTCAAGAATTCAAACCTATATTCCCCCTTGTGTTTGGATTCTTAACTCTTTTCTTTCTTCTATTCCTTTCTTCTTCTACTAACTTAAAGAAATCTCTATATTGTGACATAGAGGATTCCTCTTCCTTTTCTATTCTCTTCTCTTTCATATGAGCAGGAATAAGGAAAAAGGCATTATTGTTTAAGCTGATCCTGAACCTGAAAGGATTTTGAAGAGGAAACTAAGAGAAGCTAAATTACAACAAGCCAGAGACAACCTTACTGAAATTTTCAAACAAGAAAAGGATATGGTAGCCGAACCCAACAATAATAATGCAAGGAGGATGCTTGGTGATTATACTACACCTACTTCCAAGTTTGACGGAAGAAGCATCTTAATCCCTGCCATTGAAGCAAACAATTTTGAGCTGAAACCTCAACTAGTTGCTCTAATGCAACAGAACTGCAAATTCCATGGACTTCCATCAGAAGATCCCTATCAATTTTTAACTGAATTTTTACAGATCTGTGAGACTGTTAAGACTAATGGAGTAGATCCTGAAGTCTATAGGCTCATGCTTTTCCCTTTTGATGTAAGAGACAGGGCTAGAACATGGTTGGACTCTCAACCTAAAGATAGCCTGGACTCTTGGGATAAGCTGGTCACGGCCTT
The DNA here is from genome assembly GCF_014773155.1 of Arachis stenosperma. Classification (NCBI taxonomy): domain Eukaryota; kingdom Viridiplantae; phylum Streptophyta; class Magnoliopsida; order Fabales; family Fabaceae; genus Arachis; species Arachis stenosperma. Next base: position 64,617,326 of record NC_080380.1, read on the forward strand.
CTTTGCTAAGTTCTTTCCTCCTCAAAAGCTGAGCAAGCTTAGAGTGGATGTTCAGACCTTCAAACAAAAAGATGGTGAATCCCTCTATGAAGCTTGGGAAAGATACAAGCAGATAACCAAAAGGTGTACTTCTGACATGCTTTCAGAGTGGACCATTCTGGATATATTCTATTATGGTCTATCTGAGTTTTCTAAGATGTCACTGGACCATTCTGTAGGTGGATCCATTCACCTAAAGAAAACACCTGCAGAAGCTCAAGAACTTATTGACATGGTTGCAAATAACCAATTCATGTAAACTTCTGAGAGGAATTCTGTGAATAATGGGACGCCTCAGAGGAAGGGAGTTATTGAGATTGATGCTCTGAATGCCATATTGGCTCAGAATAAAATGTTGACTCAGAAAGTCAACAAGATTTCTCAAAGTCTAAATGGATGGCAAAATGCATCCAACAATACTAAAGAGGCATCTTCTAAAGAAGAAGCCTATGATCCTAAGAACCCTGCAATGGCAGAGGTAAATTACATGGGTGAACCTTATGGAAACACCTATAATTCCTCATGGAGAAATCATCCAAATTTCTCATGGAAGGATCAACAGAAGCCTCAACAAGGCTTTAATAATGGTGGAAGAAACAAGCTTAACAATAGCAAGCCTTTTCCATCATCTTCTCAGCAACAGACAGAGAATTCTGAGCAGAGCTCCTCTAGCTTAGCAAATATAGTCTCATTGATCGGTCTAAGGCCACTTTAAGTTTCATGAGTGAAACAAGGTCATCCATCAGAAATTTGGAGCCACAAGTGGGCCAGCTGAGTAAGAAAATCACTGAAACTCCTCCTAGTACTCTCCCAAGCAATACAGAAGAGAATGCAAAAAGTGAGTGCAAGGCCATTGATATTGTCAATATGGCCGAATTCAAGGAGGAAGGGGAGAACGTGAATCCCAGTGAGGAAGACCTCATGGGACGTCTCTCAAACAACAAGGAGTTTCCTATTGAGGACCTAAAAGAATCTAAGGCTCATATAGAGACCATAGAGATCCCATTAAACCTCCTTCTGCCATTCATGAGCTCTGAAAACTATTCTTCCTCTGAATATGATGAAGATGTAGCTGGAGAGCAAGTTGCTCAATATCTAGGAGCCATCATGAAATTGAATGCCAAGTTGTTTGGTAATAAGACTTGGGAAGGTGAACCTCCCTTGCTCATTATTGAACTAGATACTTGGGTTCAGCAAATTCTACCTCAAAAGAGACAAGATCCTGGTAAATTCTTAATACCATGTACCATGGGTACCATAACCTTTGAGAAGGCTCTGTGTGACCTAGAGTCAGGCATAAATCTTATGCCACTCTCTTTAATAGAGAATCTAGGGATCATTGAGGTACAGCTTGCCATATTCTCATTAGAGATGGCAAGCGGATCACAAAGACAAGCTTATGGATTAGTAGAGGACTTGTTAGTGAAGGTTAAAGGCATCTACATCCCTGCTGATTTCATAATCTTAGACACTAGGAAGGAGGATGATGAATGCATCATCCTTGGAAGACCATTCCTAGCCACAGCAGAAGCTGTGATTGATGTTGATAGAGGAGAGCTAGTCCTTCAATTAAATATGGACTACCTTATGTTTAAAGCTCAAGGATCTTCTTTTGCAACCATGGAGAGGAAGCATGCAAAGCTTCTCTCAATACAGAGTCAAACAAAGCCCCCACAATCAAAATCTAAGTTTGGTGTTGGGAGGCCACAACCAAACTCTAAGTTTGGTATTAAACCCCCACATTTAAACTCTAAGTTTGGTGTTGGGAGTCTACAACATTGACCTGATCACCTGTGAGGCTCCATGAGAGCCCACTGTCAAGCTAGTGACATTAAAGAAGTGCTTATTGGGAGGCAACCCAATTTTTATTTATCTAATTTTGTTTTTATTTTATTGTTCTTTTATGTTTTATTAGGTTCATGATCATGTGGAGTCACAAAACAAATACTAAAATTAAAAATAGAATCAAAAATAGCAGAAGAAATAGCACACCCTGGAGGAAGGGCTTACTAGCATTTAAACGCCAGTAAGAAGAATCTGGCTGGCGTTCAACACCGGAACAGAGCATGGATCTGGCGTTGAACGCCCGAAACATGCAGCAATCTGGCGTTTAAACGCCAGGATTGCACACTGAGGAAAGCTGGCGTTCAACGCCAGAAACATGCTGCAGACTGGCGTTGAACGCCAAAAACAAGCATAGAACTGGCATTTAACGCCAGAAACAAGCATCAATCTGGCGTTAAACGCCAGGATTGCATGCAGAGGACGTTTTACACGCCTCATTGGTGCAAGGATGTAAATCCTTGACACCTCAGGATCTGTGGACCCCACCGGATCCCTACCTACCTCAACTCACCCTCTCTTTCTCTTTCACACAATCCAATAAACACTCTTCCCCAAAACCCTTCACCGATCACCTCAAATCTCTCTTCCCCATCATCTCTTCACCATTCACATCCATCTACTCTTTCCCAAAAACCTCACCTACCTTCAAAATTCAAAATCTCTTTCCCACCCAAACCCACCCTAAATGGCCGAAACTACTCCCTCTCCCTTCACTATATAAACCCCTCTATCCCTCTTCATTTTCACATACCATAACCCTCTCTTCTTAACCTTGGCCGAAACCACACACCTCTCCCTTACCTCCATATTTTCTTCTTTTTCTTCCTCTTCTTTCTTCTTTTGCTCGAGGGCGAGCAATATTCTAAGTTTGGTGTGGTAAAAGCATAGCTTTTTTGTTTTTCCATAAATACTTATGGCACCTAAGGCCGGAGAAACCTCTAGAAAAGGGAAAGGAAAGACAAAATCTTCCACCTCCGAGTCATGGAAGTTGGAGAGATTCATCTCTAAAGCCCATCAAGACCACTTCTATGAAGTTAGGCCAAGAAGAAGGTGATCCTTGAGGTCCCTTTCAAGCTCAAAAAAAATGAGTATTCAGAGATCCGACATGAGATTCAAAAAAGAGGTTGGAAAGTTCTTACCAACCACATTCAACAAGTCAGAATCTTAATGGTTCAAGAGTTCTATGCCAATACATGGATCACTAGGAACCATGATCAAAGTATGAACCCGAATCCAAAGAATTATCTTACAATGGTTCGGGGGAAATACTTAGATTTCAGTCCGAAAAATGTGAGGTTGGCATTCAACTTGCCTATGATGCAAGAAGATGCACGCCCCTACACTTGAAGGGTCAACTTTGATCAAAGGTTGGACCAAGTCCTTATGGACATATGTGTGGAAGGAGCTCAATGGAAAAGAGACTCAAGAGGCAAGCCGGTTCAATTGAGAAGACTGGACCTTAAGCCTATGGCTAGAGGATGGTTGGAGTTCATCCAATGCTCCATTATCCCCACTAGCTACCGATCTGAAGTTACTGTGGATCGGGCCATCATGATCTATAGCATCATGATTGGAGAGGAAGTAGAAATTCATGAAGTCATCTCTCTTGAATTCTACAAAATAGCCGAAAAATCCTCCACCATGGCAAGGCTAGCTTTTCCTCATCTTATTTGCCATCTATACTACTCAGCTGAAGTTATTATAGAAGGAGACATCCTCAAAGAAGAGGACAAGCCCATCACCAAGAAAAGGATGGAGCAAACAAGAGAGGCCATCCATGGATCTCAAGAGATGCATGAGGAAGCTCATCATCAAGGAATCCTTGAGATGCCTCAAGGGATGCACTTTCCTCTCAACAACTATTGGGAACAACTCAACACTTCTCTAGAAGACTTGAGTTATAACATGGACCAACTAAGGGTGGAACACCAATAGCACTCAATCATTCTCCATGAGATTAGAGAAGATCAAAGAGCAATGAGGGAGGAGCAACAAAGGCAAGGAAGAGACATATAAGAGCTCAAGGACATCATTGGTCCTTCAAGAAGAAGGCGCCACCATCACTAAGGTGGACTCATTCCTTGTTCTTATTTCTCTATTTTTCAGTTTTTAAGCTTCATGTTTATCTATGTTTTGTGTCTTTACTTCATGATCATTAGTAACTATGTCTTAAGGCTATGAATAATTCCATGAATCCTTCACCTCTCTTAAATGAAAAATGTTTCTAATACAAAAGAACAAGAAGTACTTGAGTTTCAAATTTATCCTTGAAATTAGTTTAATTATATTGATGTGGTGACATTACTTTTTGTTTTCTGAATGAATGCTTGAACAGTGCATATTTTTTATCTTGTTGTTTATGAATGTTAAAATTGTTGGCTCTTGAAAGAATGATGAATAAGAGAAATGTTATTGATGATCTGAAAAATCATAAAATTGATTCTTGAAGCAAGAAAAAGCAGTGAAGAACAAAGCTTGCAAAAAAAAAAAGTGGCGAAAAAATTATAGAAAGAAAAAGGAAAAGCAAGCAGAAAAAGCCAATAGCCCTTAAAACCAAAAGGCAAGGGTAAAAAGGATCTAAGGCTTTGAGCATCAATGGATAGGAGGGCCCAAGGAAATAAATCCAGCCTAAGTGGCTAAATCAAGCTGTCCCTAACCATGTGCTTGTGGCATGTAGGTCCAAGTGAAAAGCTTGAGACTGAGTGGTTAAAATCATAATCCAAAGCAAAAAGAGTGTGCTTAAGAGCTCTGGACACCTCTAACTGGGGACTTCAGCAAAGCTGAGTCACAATCTAAAAAGGTTCACCCAGTCATGTGTCTGTGGCATTTATGTATCCGGTGGTAATATTGGAAAACAAAGTGCTTAGGGCCACGGCCAAGACTCATAAAAGTAGTTGTGTTCAAGAATCAACATACTTAACTAGGAGAATTAATAACACTATCCGAACTCTGAGTTCCTATAGAAGCCAATCATTCTGAACTTCAAAGAAAAAAGCGAGATGCCAAAACTGTTCAGAAGCAAAAAGCTACAAGTCCCGCTCATCTAATTAGAACTAATCTTCATTGATATTTTGAGATTTATAATATATTCTCTTTTTTTTATCCTATTTGATTTTCCGTTGCTTGGGGACAAACAACAATTTAAGTTTGGTGTTGTGATGAGCGGATAATTTATACGCCTTTTGGCATTGTTTTTAGGTAGTTTTTTGTAGGATCTAACTACTTTTAGGGATATTTTTATTAGTTTTAATGCAAAATTCACATTTCTAGACTTTACTATGAGTTTGTGTGTTTTTCTATGATTTCAGGTATTTTATGACTGAAATTGAGGGACCTGAGCAAAAATCTAATAGGAGGCTGACAAAGGACTGCTGATGCTGTTGGATTCTGACCTCCCTGCACTCAAAATGGATTTTATGGAGATACAGAACTCCAAATGAAGCGCTCTTAATGGCGTTGGAAAGTAGACATCCGGAGCTTTCCAACAATAGATAATAGTCCATACTTTATTCGAATCAAGACGACGCAAAGTGGCGTTCAACGCCAGTTCCATGATGCATTCTGGAGTAAAACGCCAGAAACACGTCACAAACCAGAGTTAAACGCCAAAAACACGTTACAACTTGGCGTTTAACTCCAGAAAAAGCCTCTACACGTGTAAAGCTCAAGCTCAGCCCAAGCACATACCAAATTGGGCCCCGGAAGTGGATTTCTGCATTTAGACTTATTTCTGTGAACCCTAGTAACTAGTCTAGTATAAATAGGACATTTTACTATTGTATTAGACATCTTTGGATTATTTTTGGATTAGCTTATGATCCTTTGATCACGTTTATGGGGGCTGGCCATTCGGCCATGCCTGGACCATCACTTATGTATTTTCAACGGTGGAGTTTTTACACACCATAGATTAAGGGTGTGGAGCTCTGCTGTACCTCGAGTTTTAATGCAATTACTACTATTTTCTATTCAATTCAGCTTATTCTTGTTCTAAGATATTCGTTGCACTTCAACCTGATGGATCTGATGATTCGTGAAACTCATCATCATTCTCACTTATGAACGCGTGACTAACAACCACTTCCGTTCTACCTTAGAATGAGCGAGTATCTCTTGGATTCCTTAATCAGAATCTTCGTGGTATAAGCTAGAACCCTTTGGCGGCCATTCTTGAGAATCCGAAAAGTCTAAACCTTGTCTGTGGTATTTCGAGTAGGATTCAGGGATTGAATGACTGTGACGAGCTTCAAACTAGCGATTGTTGGGCGTAGTGACAGACGCAAAAGAATCAATGGATTCTATTCCGACATGATCGAGATCCGATAGATGATTAGCCGTGCTGTGACAAGAGCATTTGGACCTTTTTCACTGAGAGAATGGGAAGTAGCCATTGACAACGGTGATGCCCTACATACAGCTTGCCATGGAAAGGAGTATGAAGAATCGGATGAAGGCAGTAGGAAAGCAAAGATTCAACAGGAACTAGCATCTCTATGCACTTATCTGAAATTCCCACCATTGAATTACATAAGTATCTCTATTTTATTTTATGCTTTATTTGTTATTAATTTTGAAACCTTTATAACCATTTGAATCTGCCTAACTGAGATTTACAAGATGACCATAGCTTGCTTCATACCAACAATCTCCGTGGGATCGACCCTTACTCACGTAAGGTATTACTTGGACGACACAGTGCACTTGCTGGTTAGTTGTGCGAAGTTGTGACAAAGTGTGATTCATGTTTGAGAGCTCCAAGTCTATTGGCGCCACTGTTGATGATCACAATTTATGCGCACCAAGTTTTTGGCGCCGTTGCCGGAGATTGTTTGAGTTTGGACAACTGACGGTTCATTTTGTTGCTCAGATTAGGTAATTTTCTTTTTAAAAAGATTTAAAAAAATTTTCAAAAAAAAAAATTATTTGTTTTCGTTTTTTTTTTCAAAATTAATTTTCGAAAAACCAAAAAAAAATTTACAAAATAATAAAAATCAAAAAATAATTTTGTGTTTCTTGTTTGAGTCTAGTGTCAATTTTTAAGTTCGGTGTCAATTACATGTTTTTAAAATTTATGCATTTTTTCGAAAAATTCATGCATGGTGTTCTTCATGATCTTCAAGTTGTTCTTGGTAAGTCTTCTTGTTTGATCTTCATATTTTCTTGTTTTGTGTCTTTTGTTGTTTTTCATATGCATTTTTGCATTCATAAGTGTCTAAGCATTAAAAATTTCCATGTTTGGTGTCTTGCATGTTTTCTTTTCTTGAAAATTTTTCAAAAATAAGTTCTTGATGTTCATCATGATCTTCAATATGTTCTTGGTGTTCATCTTGGCATTCACAGTGTTCTTGCATACATTAGTGGTTTTGATCCAAAATTTTTATGTTTTGGGTCATATTTGTGTTTTTCTCTCTCCTCATTAAAAATTCAAAAAAAAATCAAAAAATATATTTTCCTTCTTTTACTCAAAAATTCAAAATCTTTGGGTTGACTTAGTCAAAAAATTTTTAAATAAGTTGTTTCTTGTTAGTCAAGTCAAGATTTCAATTTTAAACATCTTATCTTTTCAAAATTTTTTTCAAAATCAAATCTTTTCTTTTTCCTTTCATTATTTTCGAAAATTTTTAAAATTGGTTTTCAAAATATTTTTCTTATCTTTATTTCAAAATTTCGAAATCTTTACTAATAATTAATGTGATTGATTAAAAAATTTGAAGTTTGTTACTTTCTTGTTAAGAAAGGTTCAATCTTTAAATTCTAGAATCATATCTTTTAGTTCATTGTTAGTCAAGTAATCAATTTTAATTTTAAAAATCAAATCTTTTTCAAAATACATTTCAATCATATCTTTTTAAATCATATCTTTTTCAAAATCAATTTCAAAATCTTTTCTAACTTCTTATCTTTTCAAAATTGATTTTCAAATCTTTTTCAACTAGCTAATTGACTTTTTGTTTGTTTCTTATCTTTTTTCAAAACCACCTAACTACTTTCTTCTCTCTAATTTTTGAAATTAGCTCCCTCTTTTTCAAAATTCTTTTAATTAACTAATTATTTCAAATTTTAATTTTAATTATATTACTTCTCTCAATTTTCAAAAATCAATAACTATTTTTCAAAAACAATTTTCGAATTTCTCTCTATCTCATCTTCTTCTATTTATTTATTTAATTACTAACACTCTTCTCTTCATCTTAAAATTCGAACCCTCTCTTCTCTTCATTCCTATTCTTCTTTTCTTCTACTCACATAAAGGAATCTCTATACTGTGACATAGAGGATTTCTCTTCTTTACTGTTCTCTTTTTTTTTCATATGAGCAGGAGCAAGGACAAGAACATTCTTGTTGAAGCAGATCCTGAACCTGAAAGAACTCTGAAGAAGAAGCTAAGGGAAGCTAAAGCACAACCTTCAGAGAAAACCTTACAGAGAATCTCAAAAAAGCAGAGATTAAGAAGAGATTCAGAAGCAATAGAAGCCTCTCCATACACTTATTTGAAATTCCCACCAATTAATTACATAAGTATCTCTATCTTTATTTTATGCTTTATTTATCTTTATATTCGAAAACCATTATAACCATTTGAATCCGCCTAACTGAGATTTACAAGATGACTATAGCTTGCTTCATACCAACAATCTCCGTGGGATCAACCCTTACTCACTTAAGGTAATACTTGGACGACCTAGTACACTTGCTAGTTAATTGTGTGAAGTTGTGACAAAGTGTGATTCACGTTTGAGAGCTCCAAGTCTATTGGCGCCATTGTTGATGATCACAATTTACGCACACCAATGAATGGGTGTTTAACGCCAGGTTGCTGCCCTTTTCTGGCATTTAAACGCCAGAACTGGCAGCGGAATGGGCATTTAACGCTAGATTGCTGCCCTTTTCTGGGGTTTAAACGCCAGAACTGGCAGCTGAATGGGCGTTTAACGCCATGTTACTTCCTTTTTTGGCGTTTGAACACCAGAGTCATTCTTCTCTGGGCTCTTGCTATCCTCAGTGGGATTTTGGGCAGTAAATTGGTCATCCTCTGTCAGATGTTCCTTTTTGGCTTTCTGCTGCTTTGAGTTGAGGTATTCAATGTCTTTCCACTCCTTAGTTGAACTGCTTGGAATTCTTCTGTTATCTGTTTAGATGACTGCTGTCTTGTATGATCCAATTGTGCTTCCATATTTTTGTTAGCATTTTTAGTATCTTCTAACATTTCTTTGAATTCTGCTAACTTTTTTGTTAGAAGAAGTATACTCTGATTGAGTTCAGCAACTTATTCTGGAGGATTAAGTTCAGTGAATACTACTTTAGCTTCTTCTTTCATAGAAGATTCATCATTTGAATACAGATGCTGATTCCTTGCAACTGTGTCAATGAGCTCTTGAGCCTCTTCAATTGTCTTTCTCATGTGTAGATATCCACCAGCTGAATGGTCTAGAGATGTCTGGGTGACGTTGGGATTTTTGCTAGTAAAGAATTTTATAAAGTCGCATTGTAAGTATAGATTCTGAACCAACAGAAATCCCTTCATACAAACATTTTGGTTGTCACAAGTAACAAACCCCTAAATAAATTGATAACCGAAGTATTTAAACCTCGGGTCGTCTTCTCAAGGAATTGCAGGGAGGTATGTTCTTATTATTAGTTAGGAGTTTGTAAATTGGGGGTTTTAAGAATGAGGGGCAATTATGATAAATGACGAATAAAATAAATAAATGACTATAAAATAAACTCTTGGCAAGGTATGAGAAATTAGAAGTCCTACCCTAGTTATCCTTATCAATTGTGATGAGAATTGGATTTTTCTCCCACTTTGTTAACCTCTAACTATGAAGGTAAGTTAAGTGGATGAATTAATTCGAATCTTCAAATTCCAGTCTTTCCTTGGGAAAAGTTAGAATTATTGGATCTCGAATTAATTCTTGAAGAATTTCAATTTTTAGTCAACAATGAGTTTGATAACTCAAGAGTTACCAATTAATCAACCAAAGCCAAAAGGGAATAAAATCTACTTGAATGAAAATAAATTGGATAAAGCCAAAACATCCAAAACATATAAATCTGAAATACCTCAAATTATATTAAATAATAATGTCAATTCTAACATGGACAATATCATCAGCCAATTGGGCAACATCAATCAAACACAAATAAAAAAATCAGAGTAAATAAAAGTAGAAGAGAAACATAAATTATTGAACCTGATATGAAGAAACAATCCTAATCCTAATAGAAATCCTAATCCTAAATCCTAAGAGAGAGGAGAGAACCTCTCTCTCTAAAAACTACATCTAAGACCTAAAGTTGTGAATTATGAGAGCATGATCATGAATGGATGCATTCCCCCACTTTATAGCCTCTAATCTGTGTTTTTCAGGCCAAAAATTGGGTCAAAAATAGCCCAGAAATTGCCTCATGCGTATTCTGGTACGTTCAGGTCGCAGGCAAGTGACGCGGAGGCGTCGCTCACGCGGCTGCGCGGATTGAAGTTCGCAGATGCGATGCGTCCACGTAGATCACGTGTTCGCGTCGCCTAGCATCAGAGAAACTATGTAATATTTATATCAAATCGAAGCCCCGGATGTTAGCTTTCCAACGCAACTGGAACCGCGTCGTTTGGACCTCTGTAGCTAAAGTTATAGCTGTTTGAGTGCGAAGAGGTTAGGCTGGACAGCTTAGCAGTTTCTCCAACTTCTTGTATTCCTTTCATTTTTGCATTCTTCCTTTCCATCCTCTAAGCCATTCCTGCCCTATAATATCTGAAACACTTAACACACATATCAAGGCATCTAATGGTAATAAGGGAGGATTAAACATAGGGAACTTAAGGCCAAAGAAGCATGTTTTCAATCAAAGCATATAATTAGGAAGGCAAATGTAAAACCATGCAAATAATATGAATAAGTGGGTAAAGAGTTGATAAAATCCACTCAATTAAGGACAAGATAAACCATAAAATAGTGGTTTATCAACCTCCCCACACTTAAACAATAGCATGTCCTCATGCTAAGCTCAAGAGAAACTATAAAGATTAAGAGGAATGGTAGGATGTATGAAATGCAACCTATCTATATGAATGCAACTACATGCAAAAATGTTTCTACCTACTTGGTTAAAAATAAATAAGTTCTCCAAGACAAACATAAATCAGATTTCACTAATTCAAATCATATAAAATAAAGACAAGTAAACTTGTAAGAAGATAGCTCATGAAAGCAGGGAACATAGAATTAAGCATTGAACCCTCACTGGTAGTGTATATCACTCTAATCTCTCTAGTGTATAGGGTAATCACTCTATTCTTCCCTAGTCATGCTTTCTAAACATTTTCCTTCATCTAACTAATCAACAAATATTTAATGTACCAATGCACACACCATGAGGTCTTTTCAAGGTTGTAATGGGGCCAAGGCAAGGGTGAGGATATATGTATGGCTAAGTGATCTATAAATTGAATCTTTGAGTAACCTGAGCTATCACCTAACATACATACATTCTATATAACTTCTAAAATCATGCCTAGCTACCCATAATTCCCGCTTTTGTATAATTCCCATACTCATGTACCGAATTTTTTTTTTATATTTCTTTACTTTTATCACATGTGCATTGATCTTTATTAAAGCTTAATATTGGGGTAATTTATTCCCTTATTCACTTACTTATTTATTGATTTTTTTTGTCTAAAACATAACTTATCAATGCACATGGATTTTCCATTATATATATTTCTATTTTAGTTTTTCATGAGTAGATTCCCAAATTCCCAATATTCAAATAAATTAGAAACATGATACATTCCCTTATTAACCCATGTTCCCACAGTTTCCCCACACTTAGTTGATACATAATCTCTATCTTAAGCTAACCAAAGATTCAATTTGGGATTTTTACTTTTGTTTTTCTGCTTAAGGCTAGTGATGTGGTTATAGAACAGAAGGGGGTTAAAAGGCTCAAGGTGGCTAACAAGGGTGATATAAAGGGTAGGCTTATTTGGGATAAGTGAGCTAAAATCAAATAATGGCCTCAATCATATGCAAACATGTAAATACACTAAATATTGGACATATAGAATGGAACAAAGCAGAGATTGCAATTATAGAGAAGGAAACACACAAGAATAAAAATTTATGGTTAAATAATGTAACCATATAAATAAGCTCAAAATCTCACAGGTTGTGTGTTCTTTGGCTCAAAAATCATATTCCAAATACAACTTCAAACAAGTGTAACAAAAAATTTTATTTAAATTAGTGAAATGTTATAAAAAGTTTCTTGCAAAAGAAATTATTACTTTAACCAAGTGGTAAAATATGCAAAAATCAAACAAATATGCAAATGCAACAATGAACTATCAAATAAAATAAAACATTGGTGTTGAAATAGGAAATAACTAACCCATGGAGATCGGTATCGACCTCCCCACACTTAAAGATTGCACCGTCCTCGGTGCATGCTAAGATGTGCAGGTGGACGGGTTGTTCCAACTGATGCTTTTCTCTAAAGATTGTGCAGATGGACTTGTCTTCTCTCCCCATGTAAACGTCTTCCGCTTCCCTTCCGGGTGGCCATCCTGAAAGAAAATAGGGAAGAAAAGTAACCCAGAAATAAAGATACGAGAGTAAATGAAGTATGGTTGGGTTAATGCCAAATGATAAGGGTCTCATTTACATGGAAGCTTCAACATGTACGTGAGAAAACAATAGAAGCGATGGCATGCCAGTGGGACAAAATGTACAACAATGGGGAAGAGAGTGGGTAATGAAAGACAATGTAAGTTGATGCCAATGTAAAAGGAATACAGGTATAAAAGATTGACATTGACAGAAAATTAACATTACCCAACATTGTAAAACAAGTCACTAAGCATCAAAATGACACCAGAAAAGATGCAACAGTTAAATAAGAAAATCAACACCAAAGGAAAAATAATAAATTTAGAAAAGAAAAGAAAAATATGCACTAAATTAAAATGCAATTAATGAAATATGCAAATAAATTAAGTAAAATAAAATGAATGATAAGAAGAATGAGAAGGGAAAGAAGTGAGTAAGAAAGAAGGGAGGGAAAAATTAGGATTGGGGAAGAAAAGATAAGATATTTGGCAAATTAGGATAAGCTGTGCGGCACAAGCGACGCGGACGCGTGGGGCACGCGGTCGCGTGACTTGCGCTTTAAGTTAATCGACGCGGTAGCGTCGGTCACGCAGTCGCGTGACACATGTTATGCTTCTGGCACGAGTGCAGCCTCGCGCCTGCATAACTCTCTGTTCGAATTATTTTATTTGCCAAATTTGGGGTGACGCGATCGCGTGGGGCATGCGATCGCGTGAGTGGGCTTTAGAAGGGAATGACACGGACGCGTGAGCCATGCGTTCGCGTGGGTAGAATTGTGCGTTCAGCACCAATCCAGTACCACTCTCACACAATAATTCGTTGTGCACCCATTTTACGTCGAAAATCAGGGCACGCGGTCGCGTGGGAGGCCATTATTCCCATGTGACACGGACGCGTCGGCGACGCGGTCGCGTGGGTCGATTTGTGCCTTTGGCACGCCTCCATCCACGCTCCAGCGTGACTCTCTGTTTGTTTTTATTTTCTCCCCTCTCCTTGCGACGCGAACACGTCGCTGATGCGGTCGCGTCGCGTGGCATTTTTTATTTTTTTTTATTTTTTTTATTTAAAAGTATGCAAATGAAGATGCACGAAATGTGCTGATAAAGAGAAGAGTTATTGAATAGAAAAACTAAAAATAAAGAAAAGAACGATCATACCATGGGGTTGTCTCCCACCTAGCACTTTTAGTTAAAGTCCTTAAGTTGGACATTGGATGAGCTTCCTGCTATGGTGGCTTATGCTTGAATTCGTCCAGAAATCTCCACTAGTGCTTGGAATGCTAGTAGCCTCCGGGATCCCAAACTAGGCATGTAAAGCCCTTAAGAAGCTTCAAACAGATTCTTAGGCTCCCGGAGAGACAAATGTCAGAGCAGATTCCAGGATCCCAAATCTTGCTTTTACACCCATTTATGTCGGGATCTGTATCTTTCCAGCTGGGTGATAAGTAATTTGAATTCTCACTGCGGCTACCAAACAGCTTCCTAGATCCATTCAGTTGAGCTTTACACCAACCTTTACGTTTAAATTTTGAGCACACAACCATGTTGAACCTTGCAGGATAAATCTTATCACTAACCATCTTCTTCTTACTCTTAAAGGCACATAGAGCTCTAAGTTGATCATCCGTCTCCAGTAGCCCATATTCAAGTGGAATTAGAAAGCTAAGGGATATGAATTTTACCCACTTGAATGTTGTGAGGGATGATGGCGACTTAGGGGGAGGTGTTTCTAATGAACGTGCAAGCTCCACTCCCATGTGCTCTTCTTTGACAACTACCACCTCTTTGCAAGCTTCTTCAATATCAACCTCTTCCTCTTGGTAGCTTTCTTCTGATTCAATTTCCACTTCATTATTCACCAAGGGCATGGGAGGTTGTGCTTTTTCTTCTTGAATCTCCATCTCTTGATCAACTCTTCCAAGTCTTCAACCATAACATGCCTTTAGGGTTGTACACCCTCCTCAACAACAAATTCAAACTCCTTAGAAGAGGGTTCTGTGACTTGAGGTTCCCGTGGAGGTTTTGCATCTCCTAAATCTTCAACCACTTCTTCCTCTGCAACTATTATGGCTTTCTCCACTTGTTCCAGTACAAAGTCATGCTCCTTATTGTCCACTGTAGTCTCTAGTGTCTCCTTCATGCTACGTTCTTCATTAGATTATCCACATGAAGCCATGGGGGTCCCTTGAGTGTCCGAACGTCCGAAAGGTAATTGACTTATTACTTGCTCCAATTGATGAAGGGTTGCATGAAATTGATCTACTGTTTCCTTGAAATGATCCCTTGACTCTTGCTCCTTATAGTAGTTATCAAACATAAGGGGAAAAAGAAGAAACAAATAAACAAGTAAAAGAAAAATATTTTTTTTTGAAAAATATTTACAATAACTAATAATGAGGCACACGTTTGCAATTCCCCGGCAACGGCGCCATTTTGACGTTGGGATTTTTGCTAGTAAAGATTTTATAAAGTCGCGTTGTAAGTATAGATTCTGAACCAACAGAAATCCCTTCGTACAAACGTTTTGGTTGTCACAAGTAACAAACCCCTAAATAAATTGATAACCAAAGTATTTAAACCTCGGGTCGTCTTCTCAAGGAATTGCAGGGAGGTATGTTCTTATTATTGGTTATGAGTTTGTAAATTGGGGGTTTTAAGAATGAGGGGCAATTATGATAAATGACGAATAAAATAAATAAATGATTATAAAATAAACTCTTGGCAAGGTATGATAAATTAGAAGTCCTATCCTAGTTATCCTTATCAATTGTGATGAGAATTGGATTTTTCTCCCACTTTGTTAACCTCTAACTATGAAGGTAAGTTAAGTGGATGAATTAATTCGAATCTTCAAATTCCAGTCTTTCCTTGGGAAAAGTTAGAATTATTGGATCTCGAATTAATTCCTGAAGAATTCCAATTTTTAGTCAACAATGAGTTTCATAACTCAAGAGTTACCAATTAATCAACCAAAGCCAACAGGGAATAAAATCTACTTGAATGAAAATAAATAGGATAAACCAAAACATCCATAACATATAAATCTGAAATACCTCAAATTATATTAAATAAAAATGTCAATTCTAACATGGACAATATCATCAGCCAATTGGGCAACATCAATCAAACACAAATAAAAATATCAGAGTAAATAAAAGTAGAAGAGAAACATAAATTATTGAACCTGATATGAAGAAACGATCCTAATCCTAATAGAAATCCTAAGAGAGAGGAGAGAACCTCTCTCTCTAAAAACTACATCTAAGACCTAAAATTGTGAATTATGAGAGCATGTTCATGAATGGATGCATTCCCCGACTTTATAGCCTCTAATCTGTGTTTTCCGGGCCGAAAACTGGACCAAAAACAGCCCAGAAATTGCCCCCTGTGTATTCTGGTACGTTCAGGTCGCGGGCAAGTGACGCGGAGGCGTCGCCCACGCGGCCGCGCGGATTGAAGTTCGCAGATGCGATGCGTCCGCGTGGATCACGTGTTCGCATCGCCTAGCGTCAAGGCAACTATGGCATATTATATATAAAATCGAAGCCCTGGACGTTAGCTTTCCAACGCAACTGAAACCGCGTCGTTTCGATCTCTGTAGCTAAAGTTATAGCCATTTGAGTGCGAAGAGGTTAAGCTGGACAGCTTAGCAGTTTCTCCAACTTCTTGCATTCCTTCCATTTTTGCATTCTTCCTTTCCATCCTCTGAGCCATTCCTGCCCTATAATATCTGAAAATACTTAACACACATATCAAGGCATCTAATGGTAATAAGAAAGGATTAAACATAGGGAACTTAAGGCCAAAGAAGCATGTTTTCAATCAAAGCACATAATTAGGAAGGCAAATGTAAAACCATGCAAATAGTATGAATAAGTGGGTAAAGAGTTGATAAAATCCACTCAATTAAGCACAAGATAAACCATAAAATAGTGGTTTATCACTTGGCTTTTTCTATAAGCCCATAGTTGAAGATTTCTAACTGCATCCATTCTGAAAGCATTTCAGAGGGGCATTTCCTTTGCATCTCTCTGTACATCTCCCAAGCATCATAAAGAGATTCATTATCCCATTGTTTGAAGCCTTGGATGTCCAGCCTTAGCTGTGTCATGCTTTTTAGAGGGAAATATTGATTCAGAATTTTTTCTGATAACTGTTTCCATGTTCGTATGCTTGCTTTGGATTAGTTATTCAACCACCTCTTAGCTTGATCGTTTACAGCAAATGGAAACAGTAACAATCTGTAGACATCCTAATCTACTTCCTTATCACGTACTGTGTCAGCAAATTGTAAGAACTATGCCAGAAACTCAGTAGGTTCTTCCTGTGGAAGACTAGAATACTGGCAATTCTGCTGCACCATGATAATGAGCAGAGGGTTTAGCTCAAAATTACTGGCTTTGATGGGGGTATACAGATACTACCCCTATATGAAGTAGTAGTAGGGTTAGCATATGACCCCAGAGTCCTTTTGAACTGTTCATTTCCACTTAGGTCCATGATGGAGAAAGGGAGATGATGTGGATTATAAACAAAGAATTTTTTTTAAATACCGAATTTAAAATAAAATAAAGTAAAATAAATGAGAAATTGAAAACTAAAATAATTAATTAATTAAAAAAATTTTGAAAAATTTTGTAAAATATTTTTTGTAAAATAAAGAGAGAGAAAGTTGTTAGGATGTTTTGAAAAAGATATGTCTAAAAACTGAAGATACTTGTAAGAAAATAAATAAGAAAAAAGATTTGAAAAAGATATGATTTTTTTTTGAAAACATGACAGTTAAGATATGATAAGATAAAATTTTGAAATTGAGATCTGAAATTTTTATTAAGAATTTTAAAAAAAAAAATTTGCTTAAAATCCGTTAGGAAAGATATTTTTTATTTTTGAATTTTAATGAGGAAAGAGAAAAACACACAAAAGACACAAGACTTAGAAATTTTTAGATCTAAAGCTCCTTGTTTTCGAAAATTTGGAGGGAAAACACCAAGGAACACCAAACTTAAAAATTTAAAATCAAAACACAAAGAAGACTCAAGAACACTTTGAAGACTCACAAGAACAACAAGAACAAAATTCAAAGACTCAAGAACATAAAAAGAACACCAAACTTAAAATTTTTAGAAACCTAAAAATAATTTTTGAAAATTAAAGAAAAATAACAAGAAAACACCAAACTTAAAAGTTTGATACAAAATTTAATCAAAGAAAAATTATTTTTTAAAAAGTTTTGAAAGAAAGATACCAAAAAATCGAAAATTACTGTAATTAATAATTATTGGAACTCAAAGAAGTACCAAGTTACCAAGAACATGTAATTCGAAAAAGTGTAAGACGAATAAAAGCATGTAATTGACACCAAACTTAAAACATGAAACAAAACTCAAAGAAAAATTAAGAATTAATAAAGAAAAATAAAATTTTTTGAAAAGAAAATAAAGGACTCAGATTTGATGACTCTATAGCAACAAAAATAAATTATTCCTAATCTAAGCAACAAGATGAACCGTTAGTTGTCCAAACTTGAACAATCCCCGACAACGGCGCCAAAAACTTGGTGCACGAAATTGTAAATCACACTTTTCATAACTCGTACAACTAACCAGCAAGTGCACTGGGTCGTCCAGGTAATACCTTACGTGAGTAAGGGTCGATCCCACGGAAATTGCCGGCTTGAAGCAAGCTATGGTTATCTTATTATTCTTAGTCAAGATATCAATAATGATTCTTAGTTTTATTTGTAAAAAAAATTAGTTGAGAATAGAAGTAGAACGAAAGTGGTTGTCAAGCACACGTTCATACGTTGAGAATGGTGATGAGTGTCACGGATCATCACATTCATCACATTAAAGTACAAGTGAATATCTTAGAACAGAAGCAAGCACGATTGAATGGAAAACAGTAGTAATTGCATTAATTCATAGAGACACAGCAGAGCTCCTCACCCCCAACCATGGCGTTTAGAGACTCATGCTGTCAAAGGTACAATAAGGAATGTAAAAATGTCATGAGGTACAAAATGAATCTCTAAAAGTAATTTTTATACTCAACTAGTAACCTAGGTTTATAGAAAATAAGTAACTAAGTGCAGATAGTGCAGAAATCCACTTCCGGGACCCATTTGGTGTGTGCTTGGGCTGAGCATTGAAACTTCTACGTGCATAGGCCATTCTTGGAGTTAAACGCCAGCTTTGGTTCCAGTTTTGGCGTTTAACTCCAGTTTTGGTGCCAATTTTGGCATTTTACGCCAAAAAAGGGTCTCTAACTAACATTTGGACGCCAGTTTGGGCCATCTACTTTCCAACGCAATTGAGAGCGCTCCAATTGGGCTTCCGTAGCTCCAGAAAATCCACTTCGAGTACAGGATGGTCAGAATCCAACAGCATCTGCAGTCCGTTCTCAGCCTCTGATTCAAATTTTTGCTCAGGTCCCTCAATTTCAGCCAGAAAATACCTGAAATTACAAAAAAATACAAAAACTCATAGTAAAGTCCAGAAATGTGATTTTTGCATAAAAACTAATTAAAATATTATAAAAAGTAACTAAAACATACTAAAAACTATGTAAAAACAATGCCAAAAAGCGTATAAATTATCCGCTCATCATTGTTCTTGGGAATAATTGTGTTGGAATTGTGGTGGTTTTATGTATGGTCCATATGGCTCATAAGTTGGTTGGTATGGTGGATATGGATTGGGGTCATACGAAGGTGTTTGGTAAAATGGGGCTTGTGAGTATGGTTGTGGGCTATATTGAGGAGGGGATTCATAGGTATATTGTGGTGGGTGTTGATTGTCACGAAGAGGTCCACCATAACCATTGTCTTGGTATGCATTATGGAATGGTTGTTGCTCATAGTACATTGGAGGGGGTTGTTGCCAAGAAGGTTGATCAAATCCTTGTGGCTCCTCCCATCTTTGATTGCAAGCCTTTATTGTAATCTCCACTTCCTACAACATAATTGTAACCAAACTTGTAGCCAAAGGGGTGAGAATTCATAGTACCAATTAAAAACAAAAACTAATAAAAATAAGCAACAAAGTCCTAAAAATAACAAAAACTAACAAACAAGCAAAAATAACCAATAATAGGGCACATGTTTGCAATTTTTCAAGCAACGGCGCCATAAAATTTATGGAGGAAAAATCGTCGGTAAAGAATTTCATAAGAATGATCGCGTTGCAAGTATAGATCTAAATCGACAATTAAACCTGAATCAAATTTAATTTGTTTGTCACTTAAGCAAACCCAATAAAAATCAACCTAAGTATTTAAACCTCGGTTCGTCTCTCAAGGAATTGGAGGGAAGTGAACTTATAATTGGTTATGAAAAAGTATATTTTTGGGGTTTCTGTAATAAGAAATGAGAATCTAAAATAGCAAGGAAATAAAATAATAACTAAGAAAAAGTCCTAGCAAGGATTGAGAACTGGAATTCCAAACCTCATTATCATCATCAATTGTGATGGTAATTGCAAATTGCCCTCACTTAGTTAACCTCTAACAATTGAAGGTAAGTCAAGTGAGCAATTCAACTTGAGTTTACAAGTCCTAATCAAAGACTAAAGTTAGTGAAGCTCAAGCCAATGAGCAACTTTCAATCGCCAACCAACAAGAGACTTTGACAATTCAAGAGTCTCCAAATTACTCAATCTAAGCTAAGAATACCAAAAATCTAATTTAAAATCCCACCAAGAATTTTATCAAACACCTAGTAGGCACAAAATAAAAACATAGAAAAGTAATAAGAGAATATTCAATTTAAACAACCAATCGCAAGGAATCAATAACAACAAATGAAGAAAGAAGCAATAAACATAAAATACCTCAAATTACATTAAAAAGAAATTGAATCTAATATGAAGAATTCATAAACTGAAGTAGCAAAATAAGGAAATCACAAAAACAAATAGATAAGTAAAGTGCTAGAATAATAGAATGTAGTAGAGAAACTAAATTGAAGCAACATGGAAATCTGAATTCGAGAAGAAATAAAACTAAAATCCTAAAACTTAGAGAGAAGAGAGAGCCTCTCTCTCTAAAAAACTACATCTAAACCTAACTAATGTGAATGAATGTTGAATGAATGATTCCCCCCATTCTATTCCACTCTGCAGCCTCTAATCTGTGTTTTTGACCATGAAACTGGGCCAAAAACAGCACAGAAATCGCCCCCATTGTTTTCTGATATCTGCAGCACGTGACACTTTGTCACGTGTACGCGCCAGTCACGTGTACGCATCACTAAACTAAATCCTGGTCACTCGTACGCGTATCCATGCGTACATGTCGCTTGCCTTCTGCACTAGTCACGCGTACGTGTCGCCCAGGCGCACGCGTCGCTGCCAGAATCTGAAATGCTTGATTTCTTGCGTTCCTTCCACTTTTACATGCTTCCTTTCCATCCTCCAACCTAGTTCTGCCCTTTAAACCCTGAAAACACTAAGCAAACATATCATGGCATCGAATGGTAATAAAGGATAATTAAAATTAGTAAATTTAAGGCCAAAGAAGCATGTTTTCAATCATAGTACAAAATTAAGAAGGAAAATGTAAAACGTGCAATTTCTATGAATAAGTATGAAAATAATGGATAAAATCCACTAAATTAAGCACAAGATGAACTGTAAAATTGCGGTTTATCAAACTCCTAGCCCTAGACGCCGGGTCATGGCATTTAGCGCCACCTTCACAGAATGCTTGCACACTTTACGAGGCTTGTGGCGCTAAACGTGGAGTTGTGTTATTTAGTGCCAACTTGACAGCATCAAAATTCTTCTTTTTTTCTCTGCACAAACTCTGTGTAAGATCAGAATGTGTCTGGGGATGTGAAATTGCAAGAAAACAAAAGTGAAATGTAAAGACTATTGAAGGAACCTTACAGAAAAGTAAACTCTGAGTAAGATCAGAATGTCTCTGGGGATGTGAAATTGCAAGAGTGCTTTCTAGATAAGAATTCTAACCTTTATTCCTTCTAAACTTTGACTATGTATAGCCCCTTTCAACCAATCATATCATCACGCTCTCCATATGTGAGAAAACTAAATGTAATTATTTTCGCCACATAAATGATGTAACAACCATTTTCAACTGCCTTAATTACTAACCTCTCTATTTCTTTGATCACGAAATCATGTCCTTGACATGCATTTTCGATCAATCCGCCTTGTTCATTGATGACCTTTCTTCGATGAGTGATAGAGCGATTATCGTTGGTTAGGAATTTCATAACATAATTCCATTGATAGTATAGTTCCCAACCAACAAACAATCCTCAATCAAAGTTTAATTTTAGGTTGTCACAAGTCCAACCCAATAAAAGTAACTGAGAGTATTAGTCCTGGGTCGTTCTCCCTAGGAATCACAATCGAGTGCTCAATTATTGGTTATGAGTATCATGGGGGTTGGGTTGATAAAATAAGAAATTAAAAAGGCAACAAAAGTAAAGCAAGCAACTAAAGAAAACAAGTAATAAAGAGAGACATTCATGGCAAGGATTGAGAATCAAGGCTTTCTATCCTAGTCATTAATCATCATTCAATAATTAACAAGAGCTAATCCTATTAAGTCATCTTCAATATCAGAGGAAGGTACAATGTTATCGTCAACATAGGAAGAAAGTCAAATAGGACTAGTTAATCTCAATCCAAAAGTCTTAATCAACTCACTAATTGAATTAGCAAGAGATTAGAGTCAATGAAAACAATATTAACTAACACCCCTAGATCACCAAAATAAATTGGGTATTAATGACTCAAGATTGCCTAATTTCTCTTTCCAAACTAAGAATGCTCGAAAACTACTCTAACATCCCCAAGCATTTTGTCAAACACTTGGAAGGCATAAAAGAAAAGCATGGTAAATTGCAAGAAATAATAAATTCTACTACTACCTAATGCAAGAAATTAAGAATAACAACTCAAGAAAGCATTTAAGAAAATCCAAATCCAACAAGAGTGCATCAACATAAAAGAGGGCATAAAAAGGGAAATTAACACTACAACTAAGAGAATGAAGGTGTAAGAACAAGAAATTGTAAAGAAAATATGATGAAACAAGAATTAAACCCTAAATTTAAGAGAGACTAACCTAATTCTACCCTAATTCTAGAGAGAAGAGGGAGCTTCTCTCTCTAGAAACCAACCTAAAGCATGATCCTAAACTAATCAATTGCTCCCCCTTTGACCCATCTTGAATTATGCATGATATAGTCTCAAAGATGAGTTGGATTTGGGCCTGGAAAGCTCAGAAATCGCTCCCAGCATATTCACTTTAATGAGGTCACGTGACCAACGTCACACGTGCGCGTGGATGACACGTGTGTGTTGCTTGAAGATTCTCTGGTAACGCGTGCGCGTGGGTGACGTGTGTGCGTCGCTGGCGAATTTCCTTCTCATGCGTATGCGTGGGTGATGCGTGCGCGTGGCCTTGTGTTCAGCAAATTCTCATTTTTTCATGAATTATCCACTGTGCTTGCTTTTCCCTTCACTTCTTCCATCCATTCCTTGTCCTATAAACCTGAAATCACTCAACAAACATATCAACGAATCAAATGGAGTTAAAGTGAATTAAATTTAGATATTTTAAGGCCTAAAAAGCCTATTTTCACTCTTAAGCACAAAATTAGGGAGAATTACAAAAGCATGCTATTTTATTGAATAAATGTGAGATAAGTTGATAAAATCTCCTAAATTCAACACAACATAAACCACAAAATTGGGGTTTATCAAACCTCCCCACACTTAAACCAAGCATTTCCTCATGAAAAACTCAAGAAAGAGACAAAGGGTATTAACATTTCTTCAATGCAAACTATCTGTATGCAATCTATCTACATGCAATCTATCTAAATGAATGCAACTGCTTGGTAAAAATAAATCAATCTTCAAGAATACATATATGAATACAAGGGCTAAAGGTATTAACAACCAAGTCGAATCCACAATTGAATTGACTTATTGAAAAAGATTTTACAAACTTGTAAGAAAAGAGATGATCATAGCTGAGAACATGTAATTGAGCATCGAACCCTCACCAGATGTGTATCCGCTCTAGTCACTCAAGTGTATAGGGTTGATTCACTCAATTCTCCTATAATCATGCTTTCCAAGATTTGTTTTACATCTAACAATGAACAATTATTTCATGCATGTATACAAATATCATGAGGACTTATCCACGGGTTGTAATGGGTCTGGGGTAAAGGTAAGGATGCATATGGCCAAGTGAGCTTGAAATTTGAATCTTAGATTAACCTAAGCTCTTACCTAACCTATAGGACAACCTATACAATTTTAATACAATACCTAACTACCCATAATTCTCACTTTTTCGCACACTCATGCATTCTCTTCTTCATCATAACTCATATGCAATGTTATTATTACTTTACTTTGGGGCATTTTGTCCCCTTTTTATTGCTTTTCTTTTTTCTTCTTTTTCTTTTTCTATTTTTTTCTTTTTATTTTTCTTTTCTTTTTCTCATTTTTTTCAACTAGAATATATACAAGAACATCAATGCATATGGTTTACGAGATAAGCCTCAAAGTGGTCCCTGAAGTTGCACTCGAGCCTCATAGTAGTCCCTGAACTTAAAAGTTACCCATATTCGTCCCTGAAGTTGCACTCTGGGACTCAGATTCATCCTTTCGGCATATTCTGTCTACCTGGCACCACCGGAAATCTGATCTGGACTCTTTCGTGACACGCTGGCCAGGTAACGGCTAGCTGATATGGATTAGTAAACTTTTATGGTGCAATTTGGTCCCTAAATCAAAATTAAAAATTTTAATCTCCAAATTTAATCACCATTCCCTTCTCTACAGTCATCCCTCTTTTCTCTATAGGCATAGATCTTCATATCCCAAATAACAACAACTAGAGTCTTCTTAACAACCATTATTTGAACATGTTTAACCGCTTTTATCCCCTTTTTTGTAAGAAAGATGGTGAAATTATAACATAAAAAAAAGTTATGTGATATATATAATTAAATAAATAATGCAAAGTTTAGTTTCTAGAATTGTGAACGTTCATAAAAATTTGTTGACTTTTAAAAATGATTAAATTGATTCCTAAATTCATAAATTGTGAATCTCAACTCATCTCTAATGCTAATATAAAATGTTAAAATGATAGCATGACATTTGCAAACAAAAAGATGATATGATTAATATTTTAATATGATCAAATTAGTGTCTTAAATTAGTTAATTATAATTATTTTGCTTAATTAGTTTTTTATTAATTAGAGACTAAAATAATAAATATTAAATTAAGTAAATTTTTTCTATGTTTTTGTTTCTCTAATATTACCCTTAATTAATTTGGAATACCTATTTAATTATAATAAAATCTTAGACACGTCATTTTAATGGAGATGTCATACGATTTGAAATGCCATAATATAACAATTTATATTAATACTATGTGAATGACAGTTAAATTAGGATGATGCATGGTTATTTTGGAACAGGATTCGAAAAGAAATGTAATGTCATATATAATAATAAAATTGACTTTTAATTCTGTAAATACAAGAGATAGATTTTTGTAAAATCATATAAAAATATAAAATTGAATTTTGGAAAATATTTTAATTAAACTAGAATTAAATGAGTGCATAAAATGTTAAATACAAAGACATAGTATGTGACTTTTAATTAACATAACATATGGATGCTTTCAATGAAGTTGTAATTTGTAGTCTCTTTCACATCCATATGGAGAAGAGAAGAGAAGAAAAGAAAAGAGAGGGGTTACTATTATAGGAAGAGAATAATAATTAAATTTGGTGATTAAATTTTTTAATTTTGATTTAGGGACCAAATTGCACCATAAAAGTTTACTAATCCACGTTAACTAGCCATTACCAGGCCAGTGTGTCACGAAAGAGTCCAGATCAGCTTTCCGGTAGTGCCATGTGGATGAAATGTGCTGGAAGGACGAATTTAAGTCCTGGAGTGCAACTTCAGGGACGGATATGAGTAACTATTAAGTTCAAGGACTACTATGAGACTCGAGTGCAACTTCAGGGACCACTTTGATGCTTATCCCTATGGTTTACACATTTAATGCATGAGTATGTACCCAATTCTCAAGATTTTCAACAAAAATATAAAAACACACTTTTACCTCAACCAATGTTCTCAAATCTTCTCAAATTTCCCACAATTGAATGATGAACACCTTCACTAGCCTAAGCTAATCAAAGATCCGAACAAGGGACATTTATTATTTTTTGCTTTAAGGCTTGTAATGTGCTAAAATTAAAAACAAATGAGTTTAGCATAGGCTCAAAGTTGGCTAACAATGGAAGAGAACAGGTAAGATCATTTGGGTAAGTGAGCTATTTGAAATGATGGCCTCGATCATATAAGTGCATTCATACACAAAATAATCGACATAGAGAATCAAACAAATCAAAGATTACAATCATTGAAAGAAAATAATCACACACAAGAAGGAAAATAGTGTTTATAAGATGTAACCACACAGTTAGGCTCAAAACTCACACGCTTATGTGTTCTTAGCTCAAAAATCATGTTACACAATATATAATTCAAGCAAGTTCTAATTTTTTTTTAAATCAATTGGCGTGCCCTATGGATAAAATCCTTGAAAATTTTCATTATTTTGACTAAGCTTATTATATATATATATATATGCAAACCAAGAAAATGCAACTAAAAATTCTAAAAGACCTAAAAATAAAATGCGAAATTGTTGGGATTAGAAATTGTCACCCAAAAATGCCGATTAGTCGGACGGCCTCCCCACACTTAAAAGCTTGCATCGTCATCGGTGCAATCAAAGATGAGCAAGAAGGTATGGCGACTTTCTGGATTGCCACCTTCAGCTGGTGGATCAACCGGCTGTTGCGTGTTCTTTCTTTTGCTTTCGTTTTTGCTTATGATAACTCACCCCTGAAAAAAAGAAAATAACACAGTAAGATGAGAAAATTGCAAAAGCAAGGAAGTGTAAATTATTGAAATGAGGTAAGAACCACTAGAATGGAGTGAGTTAATTTGTGTGACATTAAGGGAGAGTAGTGTGTGAGTTCTAAGTTGCATGCGGTTTATAATGCACACACTAGCATAGAGGGCTATATCACAATTACACAAAATAAGTAAGCTCTTCACTCATTCTAGTGTGCTTAAGATACTTCGAAGAGAGTTTGTAGGTTAAGACAACCAAACAAGCAATGAAGAAGCATAAAAGCATTCAAGCAATTAATCAAGCTATTGTGAATTGGATAATGAATGGACATTGATTGGTGTGTAAGTAAACTTAGGGAACCAAATGAAATATAAAGCTCACACATCAACCAATGACAAGTGGGTGCTATGGAACTTAGGAAAAAGAAGATAGAAGTGAAAATCAATCACATAGCAAGAATGGTCAACAAAGCTTAGAAAGCTCAAAAATATGTCACTAGGTAAGCATATGATCCAATTTCACAATTCCAAAATATCAATGCATAAAATAGGTGATGTGAATAAAGATCAATAAAAAACAAGCATCACCTAACAGAAAATGCATTGACTATGTATAATTGCCTAATAATAGATAACGAAACAAATCACATGGTGGCCAAGAATGCAATTCAAAATATTTAAAGTGCTTGGTATGCAAACACATTTAGCATTAAGAACTCAAAACCATGCAATAATTTATAACCTCAATAAGGAGATCTAACAATGAATATTAACAAAATGATGTTAAAATAACATCTTATCAATAATCAGTAGCAATAGATAGCAAACAAGATTAATAATCCAACACTTATCATGAAAAATAGAATATTAAACAAAAATTAAACTAACTAACTAAATAATTAAAAGAGATGGTGATAGATGGTGATTGGTAGTGTTGGATGATGGTTGAAGAAGAGAAAGAAAAGAAAAGAAGAGGAATGAAGAAAAAAATGGAGAGAAGAGAAGAAAAGAAGGTGGGTGAAACAGGGCAGTCCACGCGTGCGCATCAGGTCACACGTATGCTAGAATGGCAACAATAGGTCGCGACGGGTACGCATCATCATCGAGCAGACAGTGCAGAGAGAGACAGATGACGCATACGCGTGGGCCAGAATTGTGCTAAAGGCACAATTTCAGCACACAACCCGCACAACTCTCGGGTTTTTGTCCTGCGTCTGAAAATTTTGGAGATCACGCGTACGCGTGGGTGAGGTGTACGCGTGAGGTGTTGCAAACTTGGGGGTCACGCGTACGCGTTGCAGGGTGCTCTCTTTTCCAAAATTTTCTAATTTCTTACACCAAACCAAGCATTCCAAACATCTAAACAGCTACCAAAACACCATAAATCCTTATTTAACATACTAGACTACCAACTAAACTCAACAAACCAAAATAAACATGAAATTAAACTTATTTACCAATATGTACAAAAGAGAAATATAAAAAAGATGTTACCATGGTGGGGTGTCTCCAACCTATCACTTTTATTTATTGTCCTTAAGTTGGACTTTTGGGGAGCTTTCATCAAGGTGGTTTATGCTTGAATTCATCCTTGAACTTCCACCAATACTTGAGTCTCCAATAAGCTCCATCATTCAAAATTAATAGCTCCAGGCATTGATGGAGTTCTTCACAAACCATGAGCTCCCAAAATTGATCCTTTTTTTGTAATCCGGGATCCCACACTTTGTTTTAACACCCATCTTCAAGTTGGTCACCATGATTCCATCCGGGTGGTAGGCAAGCCGAATTCTCACTTAGGCACCAAACTACCTGATGAAGGATTTTTGTGTTGGTATAGAATTTCACGAAAATAGCTACGTTAAAAGTATAGTTCTAAACCAAAAATGAATCTTCTCATCGAAATTTAATATGGTTATCACTAGTTCAACCCCAATAAAATAACTGAGAGTATTAATCCCGAGTTGTTCTTTCTATAAATTACAATGAAGTGCTTTATTATTGGCTATGAAGGAATGTTTTGGGGTTTTTGTAGTAAGAGACAAGAAATATAAGTAACAAAGGGAAATAAGCTAACAACTAAGAATGCTCTTGGCAATGAATGAGAACTGGAGGTCCTATCCTCGTTATCATCAACAATTGTGATAAGAATTGTTCATTGCTCTTACTTAGTTAACCTCTAACTATGTAGGAATGTCAAGTGGATACAATCAACTTGATTCCACAAGTCCTAGTCAAATCCTAAGGAAAGACTAGCTTTAGTGGCATTCAAATTAACTAGCAACTTCCAATTATTAATCAACAAGAGAGTTTGATAACTCAAGCATCTCCAATTACTCAACTCAAGCCAAGAGGAGAAAAATCTAACTCATAATTAAAAGAAACATTTCATCAAACACATAGAGGGCAATAAAAATAAATATCATAAATTGCAAGAATTAAAGGAAGCTATAACTACAAAGGCAAGAGATCAACAATACGAAACTAAAGCAAATAAAAGAAGACATGGAAATCATAAATTGCATTAAAAGGAAATGGGAATCAACAAAAGAGTTCATAAACTAAAATTGACAAAATAAAGGAATTAACAAAAGAAGTAAAATGCTAGAACAAGTAAAAGTAAAAGGAAAATTAAAGCAAGGGAGGAATGAGATCTAGATCTAAAAGGAAGAAAACTAAGATCCTCGTAGACGTAAGGGTCCTCGAACTCATAGAAGATCACGCCCATCTCCATATGAAGGGGAGGAAGGGAGAAAAGGGGTAAGAACTGGGGAGTTCTTAGTAGGGTCGGGGTTGTTAGTTACGTTCATTTATTCGTTTTCGATTAGCAGATGGATATTAGAATACAATAATGTAGTAAATAGAAGTTAAAAATAGATAGAAAAACAAAGAATAGAACACAAGCAGAAGAATAAGAAGATAAAGCACAGACATAACACTCGAGCAAACAAACATAAAGAAATAGATCAAACGCAAGTAGGAATGCAACTGAGAATAATGCGCAGACAAGAATGATGCATGTCTAGTCCTAGTGCAGGTAATGAGCTCATTTGTCGGTTTCTACCCGCTCCCGACGTAACCCAGCATTACCAGTCGGATATGGCTTTCCTGTTGGCTATATCCCTGTGTACAGGAAATAACCCCTCTGCCACCACAGGGTCCACTGCACGCAGGAAATAACACATCTGCCACTGCAGGGATGTATGTCGAAACACCTTCTGTATACAGAAAATAACCCCTCCGCCACTACAGAAATGGAACAGGTGGTCACGGTACTTTGTAGCAGGAAATAACCCCTCTGCCTTACAGAAATAAAATATGGATCTGTACCGCAGGAAAGCGTTTCTCAGTGGCTGCACCATTATCTATCTGACTGCCATAATGCAGCAGATGAACATATAGATATCTCTGAGGTTGCCTTAATGCAACAAATGACCTCTCAATAGGTCCTCTGCTCTTTATCATATTACTCTCTTCGCTTTGTCTCTTTATTCTGCTCTGTTTGTTGTTTTCTCTGCGCTTCTTTACTTTATTCTGCTTTATCTGTTTAACGTATGTATTTACAGCTTATGTAAATTTCGGTATAAATAGTTAGCCCGTCCCAAGTATAGGTTCATTAAGTCTATACTGAAACAGTTTAACTTTTCATATAATACCTAATCCCAGTCGCAACTCAAGGACTAACTATGTTGCCCTAGTTTGTTCACTAGCCTCTGTCTGTTTTTCTATCGTTAAAACTTTACAGACTTTTTCTTCGATCTTTTATATTTTCTTCAACTTTTATCTTTCTTTTATCTTTGCCTCACTAATATGTTCTTACCACTCCCTAAGTGTTTTATGAAGGTAATTATGAGATTCTGCGCTTAAAATTGTCTTTTGAAAGCTTTTATAGAAAACTGCTTTTTTCGCATTATTTTATTATTTTTATTAAAATATTATTTTAATTAAATATTATTATTTAATATTTTATTATTATTTATTATTTTATTATTAATTTTCGAAAATTAACTTACCTTTTACTTTTAACCTTTAAAATTCACTTTTTACCACCCGTAACTTTTAATATTTCTACTTTAACCACCCTAACTTTCAGAAATTACTAAACAACCCCTTAAACACCAAAAATTTTACTTCCATGCCCTTTTTAAGATCTAAGGCCTGTTCTTCATTGTTCTTCATCACACTCAAAGTGTTCTTCATGTTCTTCATAAATTCTTCAAATTCTTTCTCTGTTTTTACCCGTTTTTCAGTCTTTTCAGCAACCGATTTTTACTATAATTCATAATAAATTAGCAGCCACTAAAACCCTATCTTTTCTACATGATTTCAACACAAATTGAACCTCAATTTAAGCCTAGGGTTTCATTTTTCCAGCTGCTCCAAGAACATGAACATAAAGCTTGAATTTCATCAAATTTCATCAAAATTTCACCAAATTTTCACCAAGAATCAATCATATATGCAACCAATTTTTAGCACAGCCAAATTATACAACATTCACACAACTCAAAAACAAATAATCAAGATTAATTTCGTGGCACCCTACCTGGTTTTGCTGCTCCTAATTCAATTAGATTTTCAGGTGGTCCTTAAGCACTTTTTCCTCCTAAATCACATTAAGAAAACACATATTTAAGCATGTTTCCTTGAAACCGAATCAAAAGAGAGATGGTGCAGCCAACTCACCTTGATTCTAGCCTTGACAAGTCATATGATCATGTAGAGAAAGAAGAGAGGATCATTTTGGTCGGATTGGAATTTTGATTTGAGTTTTAGTTCAGCAGAAATCAAGCTTTGAAGATTTGGAACTAAGAACTTTTCTCTCTTTTTCTCTCTACCTATTTTCGGCCACAAAGTGAAAATGAGCCAGCCTTGGGGGTTTTCGGGGTGTAGGGTGAGTTATGATTGGTTGGCTTGGAGGTGGATTAAAATAATATTAAAATATCTCAGGTGTATAACTACTAAAACTAGATGTATCGGAACACTTGTAAAAACATCTCTAAAAATTATTTTCTGAGATACTAGCATAAATGACACTAGTAACATATTTATTATAAGAATAAAACATGAATAATGAGGCCTTAGCATTGCTAAAGTCATCAGAGAGTGCTGGTGTTAAGTTGCACCAGTAAATTGTGAACCCGGTTAAACCGATTTTCTGTTTTTAACTAAAACTGACCAGGTAACCTTATAATATCATTCAAGAAGCTTCTAATACTCATATAATGATGATATTACCCTATTATCTCTCTTCTCTCATGAATCGAGTCCGGTTCGTCAAACTGAGACTGCTTACGAAAAACTGGATGAAAACTCCTAACCGATACAGTTAAAAAACTATGTTCTTCGTGACTGCATTATTGAGCTTGCCTCATAAAGGGTTCTAGCTTAAAGATGACATAATGACAATGAGGATTTAGATACTTGATAATATATCAGAGCTTCTCCCCTTACTGATCCTCCGGAGTTCTCTGTACTTTCAGAAAAGATCTCGCGTACTTGAAAACCGAGGTTGTTACAACTTTAGTGAGGCACGTGCCGCTCATCATGCATACGCGTCATCCACGCATACGCGTCACTTTGAAGATGCATTGGTCACGCGTACGCGTCATGTGAAGTATGGCGCGATCACGCGCACGCGTCGTCCATACGTGCACGTCGGCAGCAGCTACTCAAATCTCCATTTTCTTGTGTTCCTTCCACTTTTGCATGCTTCCTTTCCATCCTCTAAGTCATTCCTGCCTTATAAGAGAGGATTAGAACTTAGTAACTTATGACCTAGAAAGCAATTTGTCATACTTAAGCACAAATTAGGAAAGAATCTTAAAACCATGCTATTTCA
This sequence comes from Arachis stenosperma, assembly GCF_014773155.1. Lineage (NCBI taxonomy): Eukaryota > Viridiplantae > Streptophyta > Magnoliopsida > Fabales > Fabaceae > Arachis > Arachis stenosperma. Next base: position 64,649,600 of record NC_080380.1, read on the forward strand.
TTGAATAAATGAGGAATAAGTTGATAAATTTCACTAAATTAAGCACAAGATAAACCACAAAATTGGGGTTTATCAACCTCCCCACACTTAAACAAAAGCATGTCCTCATGCTAAGCTCAAGAGAGGCTATAAAGGGATGAAGAAGGATGGTAGGATTTATTAAATGCAACATGCAATGCAACCTAACTATATGAATGCAACTCAATATTTCTACCTACTTGGTTAAAAGTAAATCAATCTCCAAGAACATATATAAGCAAGTAGGGCTAAGATAGTTTGCTAACTCATGAAGTCCACTAATTCAAATTTCAAAATGAAGTACAAATAAACTTGCAAGAAGAAAGCTCATGAAAGCTGGGAACAAGGAATTGAGTATCGAACCCTCACCGGATGTGTATCCGCTCTAATCGCTCCAGTGTATAGGGTTGATCGGCTCAATTCTCCTCTAATTATGCTTTCTAAGATTGTTTTTTCATCTAACAATCAACAATTATTTAATGCATGAATACATATATCATAAGGGCTTATCCATAGGTTGTAATGGGGTTATGGTCAAGGTAAGGTTATATTTGGTCAAGTGGACTAAAATTTGAATCTTTGATTAACTTAAACTTCCCACCTATCCTAACACAACCTATACAATTTCAAAGCTAACCTAACTACCCATTCTTCACTTTTTCACACATTCATGCATTCTCTTTTTGATCACCACACAGACGCATTGATTTTTATTGCTTTACTTTAGGGCATTTATGTCTGCTTTATATTGCTTTCTTTTTCTTTTCTTTTCTTTTTCTATTTTTTTTCTTTGGTATATATGTATATTTTTTTTCTATTTATTTTTTTCCTTTACCATTTTTGTTTTTCAAACTAAAATATATATAGGATCATCAATGCACATGTTTTATAAGGCAAATCAAAGATTACAATCATAGAAAAAGAATAATGCACACAAGAAGAAAAATAGTGGTTATATGATGTAATAATGCCAGGGCATCTTGGCTAGTTTTACTAGCCTTTTCTTTATATGTTTTAGGTAGTTTCATGCATTTTCTTAGGTAATAAGAAAGCTTTTGGGTGAATATGCACTTACATCTTGATTCAAGTAACCATTGTGAATTTTACATGGTTTCATGAGAATAATGCATGAATTGAATCACAAATTAGATGATGCATGATGAGCGGATAATTTATACGCTTTTTGGCATTGTTTTTAGTATGTTTTTAGTATGTTTTAATTAGCTTTTATTATATTTTTATTAGTTTTAAGTTAAAATTTACTTTTCTGGACTTTACTATGAGTTTGTGTGTTTTTCTGTGATTTCAGGTATTTTCTGGCTGAAATTGAGGGTCCTGAGCAAAAATCTGATTCAGAGGCTGAAAAGGACTGCAGATGCTGTTGGATTCTGACCTCCCTGCACTCGAAGTGGATTTTCTGGGGCTACAGAGGTCCAATTGGCGCGCTCTCAACAGCTTTGGAAAGTAGACATCCTGGGCTTTCCAGCAATGTATAATAGTTTATACTTTGCCCGAGATTTGATGGTCCAAACCGGCGTTGCAAATCAGCTTTAGAATTCCCGGCGTTTAACGCTGGAACTGGCATAAAAATTGGAGTTAAACGCCCAAACTGGCACAAAAGCTGGCGTTTAACTCCAAGAAGAGTCTCTACACGAAAATGCTTCAATGCTCAGCCCAAGTACACACCAAGTGGGCCCGGAAGTGGATTTTTCTGTCATTTACTCATTTCTGTAAACCCTAGGTTACTAGTTCACTATTAATAAGATCTTTTGACATTGTATCTGGACATCATGACACTTTACACGTTTCTCATTGTATGTTCTACAGCATGAGTCTCTAAACCCCATTGTTGGGGGTGAGGAGCTCTGTTGTGTCTTGATGGATTAATGCAATTACTACTGTTTTTCATTCAATCATGCTTGCTTCTATTCTAAGATATCACTTGTTCCTAAACTTGATGAATGTGATGATCCGTGACACTCATCATCATTCTCACCTATGAACGTGTGCCTGACAACCACCTCCGTTCTACCTTAGATTGAGTAGATATCTCTTGGATTCCTTAATCAGAATCTTCGTGGTATAAGCTAGAATTGATGGCGGCATTCAAGAGAATCCGGAAGGTCTAAACCTTGTCTGTGGTATTCTGAGTAGGATTCAAGGATTGAATGACTGTGACGAGCTTCAAACTCCTGAGGGCTGGGCGTTAGTGACAGACGCAAAAGAATCACTGGATTCTATTCCAACCTGATTGAGAACCGACAGATGATTAGCCATGCTGTGACAGAGCGCGTTGAACATTTTCACTGAGAGGATGGGAGGTAGCCATTGACAACGGTGAAACCCTACATACAGCTTGCCATGGAAGGAGCCTTGCGTGTTTGAAGAAGAAGACAGTAGGAAAGCAGAGATTCAGAAGACAGAGCATCTCCAAAACCTCAACATGTTTCCCATTACTGCAAAACAAGTACTTATTTCATGTTCTTTTGCTTTTTACAATCAACCCTGATAATTATTGATATCCTGACTAAGAGTTACAAGATAACCATAGCTTGCTTCAAGCCGACAATCTCCGTGGGATCGATCCTTACTCACGTAAGGTATTACTTGGACGACCCAGTGCACTTTCTGGTTAGTTGTGCGGGATTGCAAAAGTGTGATTGCAATTTCGTGCACCAAGGCATATCTTATGATCTAGAGCAAAGCTTTGATGCACCTTGTTTGTTTGATTTCGGGCCAAAAGAAGTAGAGAAGAGCCACGTTAGTGGCTACGTTAGTGCCACTAATATGGTCATTAACGTGGAAGGGGAGCAAGCTTGCAACGTTAGTGGTGAAGTTAACACCACTAACGCCTTCAAAGGCCAATTTAACCCACGTTAGTTACGACGTTAGTTTCACTAACATGGAAGAAAGGAGAAGCTCCAACGTTAGTGGTGAAGTTAACACCACTAACATTAGAAAGGCCAATGGACACCCACGTTAAGAGTCACGTTAATTACACTAACGTGGGCGTTAACGTGGAGCAAAAAGAGACGCCAATGTTAGTGACACTAACTTTGTCACTAACGTTGGAAAGGACTAAGATGACCCATGTTAGTGGCCACGTCAACGCCACTAACGTGGGCATTAACGTGGAGTGCAAGGAGGAGCCAACGTTAGTGACACTAACTTTGTCACTAACGTTGGACAAGGCCAAGATTATCCACGTTAGTGGCCATGTTAACGCCACTAATGTGGGTATTAACGTGGAGCAAGGGGAGAAGAGCCAACGTTAGTGACACTAACTTTGTCACTAATGTTGGAGATGGCCAATAAACCCACGTTAGTGGCCACGTTAGTGCCACTAACTTAGATGGGAAGGAATTTTGTAACGTTAGTGACAAAGTTAGTGTCACTAACGTCTTCGAGTAATGGTATGCCCATGTTAATGGCCATGTTAGCACCACTAACTTGGGGCATTAACGTGGAAGAAGGAATGATTGTAGCATTAATGGTAGAGCTAACACCAATAACGCTATCGAAAGTTAAAGAGGCAACGTTAGTGGTCACGTTAGTGGCACTAACATTGGGGTTAACGTAGCTCAGGATGGTTGGGACGTTAGTGACAAAGTTAGCGTAACTAACGTCTTCGAACCATAATTTATACTTAACGTTAACCCCATTAATGCCTTAACTAACGTGAATCATACTTGACTCAACATCTTTTAGCAAGCTGACCTAAGCCCACTGAGATTGTAACTGCTTCAATTAAAGATCAAATGCCCAGATCCAAGACTTGCAGAGCTAACTGAAGATCAGAGAAGTAGTATATATAGGGGTAGTTTTGAACTAGAAAGGGGACTAGGATCTGGGGATCCAAATTTGTAATCACTCTGTATTTTACTTTCTCTGGAATTCAATTTACTTTTCAATGCACTTTTCATTTTTACTTTCCATTCCTATAGCTATGAACAACTAAACCCCTCTTCATTGGGTTAGCAAGCTCTCTTGTAATTCAATGGATCAATAATAGCTTTCATCTTCTTCTTCTTTCTTTTTTCTTGATTTTACTAGAATGCTTTCGATCTTAATTCAATTGAACAAGTTGTCTAGACACAGAAGCTGTTCATATTTGGGTTTCATCTTAACCTTGAGAGAGGAATGAGGAGATCATGCTAGAAATGCTTTTTCATGCTAGATTAGGTTGGGGGTTGGATGTATATCGTGACATGTATCCTACCAATACTTTAATCTATGAAGGTGTGTGGTATAATCAGTGACCAAACTTCATCTCTTCCCATGAGCAATTAAATCAAGACGTTGGGCAATTGTTCAAGCTTAAAGAGATTGGATTGCCAAGACATTGGGATCTAATCACTTAAGATTGCCAAGAAAGTCAATGAATGCATTGATTGAGGAAGAGATGAGAATGAACTTGATCCGGAGAATGCAACATCTCCTATGCACAATGAACTTCCCCACTTCTGATCTTACCAATTCTCTTTAATTTTTGTTATTTACTTTGGTAATCCTCTTTCTTGGACCTTGTTCAGGTTTCTTTTAGGGATTACCTTTTGTAACTTTATATCTTGGGCCGACTTCATCATGTCGGGCCTTGTCGAGTTACTTGGTAATCCTCTTTCTTGGACCTTGTTCAGGTCTCTTTCATGGTTTACCTTTTGTAACTTTTTCGTAGGAATCCGACTTCATCATGTCGGGCTCTTCTAAGTTATAGTAATTCTCTTTTATAGGGTTGGCCAGACCTCTTTCTAGGGCTTTACTTATAACTTGGTTTGTTGTGGCTTGTCCGACTTTTTTATGCCGGCCAGTCTTCAAGTTATTTTATAGCAATCCATTTTATTAGGACCTCGTCAGGTCCTTTCTATGGATCACTTTCTATTACTTCTTGCATTATTATGTTTTCATCTTTGCCGATTTCGTAGAGTTCGGGTTTTAACCCTCGTTTGGTCGACCTTTTAATGAATTTGGTTTTCATCTTTGGTCTTTATCGTAATCGCGCAGTGAATTTGGTTTTCACTTTCTGTCGATTTGTAGCTTTATAATCGGGCGATGAATGTTTCGAAATAATGCGGCTTGAGCATTTGTAGAAAATCTGAACAGATTTTATTAAAAGAAAATGCAAATATATACATGCGGGGGTTAATTTCCTAAGTCGGGTGATTTGTAGGTCTTGGTCTTGGAGTCACGTTAAAAAACCTTTTCAGGAAAAAGAGTGCGCCTTGTCCCAAGGTCCTTTATCATCCTTAACTATAGTACCTTCTTAGGTTGCAGGCGTGCCATGACCTAGGAAGCTCGCTCCCGTCGAGTTCGGAAAGCCTGTAGTAGCCCTTTCCCAGCACTTCTATGACTCGGTTGGGTCCTTTCCAGTTTTCTGTCAGCTTTCCTTCTCCAGGTCGAGTTGTTCTAATGTCGTTTCGGATTAGAATGAGGTCATCCTCAGCAAAGGATCACTTTATTACCTTTCGATTGTATCTGGAAGCCATTCGTCATTTTAATGCCTCTTCCCTTATCCGAGCTCTTTCTTAGACTTCCGGAAGTAGGTTGAGCTCTTCCCTTTGAAGTTGGGAGTTGGCTTCTTCACTATAGTGGATCACTCTAGGCGGCCTTTCTTCAATCTCTACTGGGATCTTTTCCTCCATTCCATACGCTAATCGGAAGGGTGATTCCTTTGTGGTGGAATGTGGCATTATTCGATATGCCCATAGGACCTGTGGGAGCTCTTCAGCCCAGGCTACCTTTGCATCTTGTAATCTCCATTTTAACCCTACTAATATGATTTTGTTAGCAGCTTTAGCTTGCCCATTGGCTTGGGGGTGTTCGACAGAGGTGAATTGTTATTATATATTCAAGTCGGCCGCTAGTTTTCTGAAGCGTGCATCTGTTAACTGGGTACCATTGTCTGTAGTGATGGAGTATGGAACTCCAAACCTTGTGACGATGTTTCTATATAGAAATTTTCGACTTCTTTGAGCAGTGGCGTTAGCTAGGGGTTCTGCCTCAATCCATTTTGTGAAGTAGTCTATTCCTACTATGAGGAATTTGACTTGTCCTGGTCCTTGGGAAAAAGGTCCGAGGAGATCAAGTCCCTATTTTGCGAATGGCCAGGGTGAAGTTACGCTGATGAGTTCCTCTGGCGGGGCGCTGTGGCAGTTGGCATGTTTTTGACATGGTGAGCATGTCCTCACAAATTCTATGGCTTCTTTTTGTAGGGTTGGCCAATAAAATCCTGTCCGAAGTACTTTTTTGGCAAGTGCCTGCGCTCTGAGGTGATTGCCACAAATGCCACTGTGTATTTCTTCTAGGACTTCCCTTGATCGGCACTATGATCGGCACGCATTTTAGTAGTGGTATTGACATCCCTCTTTTATAAAGAGTATTATTTATGATGGTATATGGTGCACGAAATTGCAATCACACTTTTGCAATCCCGCACAACTAACCAGCAAGTGCACTGGGTCGTCCAAGTAATACCTTGCGTGAGCAAGGGTCGATCCCACGGAGATTGTCGGCTTGAAGCAAGCTATGGTTATCTTGTAACTCTTAGTCAGGATATCAGAAATTATCAGGATTGATTGTGAAAAGCAAAAGAACATGAAATAGGTACTTGTTTTGCAGTAATGGAGAATAGGTTGAGACTTTGGAGATGCTCCATCTTCTGAATCTCTGCTTTCCTATTGTCTCCTTCATCAAACACGCAAGGCTCCTTCCATGGCAAGCTGTATGTAGGGTTTCACCGTTGTCAGTGGCTACCTCCCATCCTTTCAGTGAAAATGTTCCTATGCTCTGTCACAGCATGGCTAATCATCTGTCGGTTCTCGTTCAGGCCGGAATAGAATCCATTGATTCTTTTGCGTCTGTCACTAACGCCCCGCCTGCTAGGAGTTTGAAGCACGTCACAGTCATTCAATCATTGAATCCTACTCAGAATACCACAGACAAGGTTTAGACCTTCCGGATTCTCTTGAATACCGCCATCAGTTCTAGCTTATACCACGAAGATTCCGATTAAAGAATCCAAGAGATATCTACTTAATCTAAAATAGAACGGCGGTGGTTGTCAGGCACACGTTCATAGTTGAGAATGATGATGAGTGTCACAGATCATCACATTCATCCGGGTTAAGAGCAAGTGATATCTTAGAATGGAAGCAAGCATGATTGAATAAGAAACAGTAGTAATTGCATTAATCCATCAAGACACAGCAGAGCTCCTCACCCCCAACCATGGGGTTTAGAGACTCATGCCGTAGAAGGTACACAAAGAAACGTGTAAAGTGTCATGAGGTACTGATACAATGTTCAAAAGATCCTATTAATAGTAAACTAGTAACCTAAGGTTTTACAGAAATGAGTAAATGACAGAAAAATCCACTTCCGGGCCCACTTGGTGTGTTCTTGGGCTGAGCATTGAAGCTTTCATGTGTAGAGACCTTTTCTGGAGTTAAACGCCAGCTTTCATGCCAGTTTGGGCGTTTAACTCCAAGTTTTATGCCAGTTCCAGCGTTAAACGCTGGAATTTCTAAGGCTGATTTGCCACGCCGGTTTGGGCCATCAAATCTTGGGCAAAGTATGGACTATCATATATTGCTGGAAAGCCCAGGATGTCTACTTTCCAATGCCGTTGAGAGCGCGTCAATTGGGCTTCTGTAGCTCCGGAAAATCCACTTCGAGTGCAGGGAGGTCAGAATCCAACAGCATCTGAAGTCCTTTTCAGTCTCTGAATCAGATTTTTGCTCAGGACCCTCAATTTCAGCCAGAAAATACCTGAAATCACAGAAAAACACACAAAATCATAGTAATGTCCAGAAAAGTGAATTTTAACTAAAAACTACTAAAAATATACTAAAAACTAACTAAAAGATACTAAAAACATACTAAAAACAATGCCAAAAAAGGTACAAATTATCCGCTCATCACAACACCAAACTTAAATTGTTGCTTGTCCCCAAGCAACTGAAAATCAAAATAGAATAAAGAGAAGAGAATATACTATAGATTCCAAAATATCAAAGAAACATAGTTCCAATTAGATGAGCGGGACTAGTAGCTTTTTGCCCCCGAACAGTTTTGGCATCTCACTCTATCCTTTGAAGTTCAGAATGATTGGCATCTATGAGAACTCAGAACTCAGGTAGTGTTGTTGATTTTCTTAGTTAAGTATAATGATTCTTGAACATAGCTAGTGTATGAGTCTTGGCTGTGGCCCAAAGCACTCTGTCTTCCAGTATTACCACCGGATACATACATGCCACAGACACATAATTGGGTGAACCTTTTCAGATTGTGACCCAGCTTTGCTAGAGTCCCCAATTAGAGGTGTCCAAGGTTCTTAAGCACACTCTTGTTGCCTTGGATCACAACTTTATTCCCTCCTTTCTTCTTTCTCTTTTTTTTTTCGAATTTTTTTTTTGTATCCACTGCTTTTTCTTGCTTCAAGAATCAATTTGATGATTTTTCAGATCCTCAATAACAGTTCTCTTTCTCCTCATTCTTTCAAGAGCCAACAATTTTAACATTCTCAAAACAACAAATTCAAAAGACATATGCACTGTTCAAGCATTCATTCAGAAAACAAAAAGTATTGTCACCACATCAAACTAATTCAACTAGTTTCAGAGATAAATTCGAAATCCTGTACTTCTTGTTCTTTTGTGATTAAAGCATTTTTCATTTAAGAGAGGTGATGGATTCATAGGACATTCATATCTTTAAGGCATGAACTTTAAATTTTATTAATTATGAATTAAGAACAAGACTCAAAAATAGATATAGGATTAGACTAGAAAATAAAAAAAAACGCAAAAATAGGCTCCTAATGATAGAGGTTTTCACAGAGTTAGGACTCAACAAACTTGATTCTGAGAAGTGGATGCTCCCTCAGCTTGAGAGGAGAGCTTTTGGCGTTTCATCTCTTGGAGTTCACGCCCCTGCTTCTCTTGTTCCTTCAGCAATTTGCAGAGCATGCAGTTCTGATTCTGCTGTTCTTCCTTCAGTTGCTCCATAGTTTCTTGCAACTTTGTGATAGATGCTTCTAGGCTGGTCCAGTAGTCAATTCTTGGGAATTCAGGGAGGAATTCCTGTGCCCTCCTTTTGATAGAGTTGTCTTGCACTTGTCCTTCCATTGACTTCTTGGTGATTAGGTGTTCAATGGGTATGAACTCATCTACTCCCATCTTCACCCCAGCCTCTTTACTGAGCAAGGAGATCAAGCTTGGGTAAGCCAATTTGGCTTCAGTGGAATTCTTATTTGCAATTGTGTAGATCTCACAAGCAATCACATGATGAACCTCCACTTCTTTTCCATGCATAATGCAATGAATCATCACTGCTCTCTTGATGGTGACCTCTTGCAATTGGGTAGTGGGTAGTATGGAACGCCCAATAAAGTCTAGCCAACCTCTTGCAATTGGTTTGAGGTCTCCCCTCTTTAGTTGGTTTGGGACACCCTTAGAATTGGTTATCCACTTAGTTCCAGGGAGGCATATGTCCTCTAGAACTTGATCCAACCCTTTATCTGCTCTCACCATCCTCCTATTAAAGGATTCAGGATCATCTTGCAGTTGAGGAAGTTTGAAGATTTCTCTTATTTTGTCCAGATGGAAGTACATAACTTTCCCTCTGACCATGGTTCTGTAGGTATGGTAAGCAGTTCCAGTCATTCTCTGCTTATCTGTTAGCCACAGATTTGAGTAGAATTCCTGAACCATGTTCCTTCCAACCTTTATTTCAGGATTGGTTAGAACTTCCCATCCTCTGTTTCGAATTTGCTCTTGGATCCCCGGATATTCATCTTCTTTCAGATCAAATTTAACTTCTGGGATCACTGACCTCAGACCCATTATTTTGTGATAATGGTCTTCATGTTCTTTGGTTAAGAACTTCTCTTGATTCCAAAGATTCTTTGGATTAGTCTCTTTCTTTCCTCTTAAATTGGTTTGTTTTCCCTTAGGAGCCATGATCTTGATGAATCTTGGCTTAGTGATCACGGAAAAGCACACCAAACTTAGAGGTTTGCTTGTCCTCAAGCAAAAGAAAGGAAAGAAGAGAGAGGGAGGAAGAGGAAATTCGAATGGTGTGGTGGAGAGAGGGAGCCAAACGTGTATTTATAAGGTGGGGAGGGGAGTTTTCGAAAAAAAAGAGAGAAATTTGAAAGGGGGTTTGAGAAGATATGGAAAGAAATTGAGAAAAGGGTGAATTTTTTTGAACAAAATTTGGGAATGATTTGAGAGATTTGAAGAGTGATTTTAGATTTTTGAAAATTTGAAAGTGAATGATGAGAGACTGAAATGTATTTTTGTAGAAAAATATGGGTAAGAAAAGGAAAGTTTGAAAAAATCTGATTTGAAAACAAAATTGTGGTCCCCCCACCTTTCTGGCGTTAAACGCCCAGAATGGCACCCATTTTGGCGTTTAACGCCCAATTGATGCCCCTTTTGGGCGTTTAACGCCCAGCCAGGTGCCCTGGCTGGCGTTAAATGCCAGAAATCCTTTATCACTGGGCGTTTTTCTGAACGCCCAGGATGCTGCACACCTGGCGTTAAACGCCCAGAATGGTGCCCATTCTGGCGTTTAACGCCAAAAATGGCACCATTCCTGGCGTTAAACGCCCAGAATGATACCCATTCTGGCGTTTAACGCCCAAAATGCCCCTTACTGGTGTTTTTTCGCCAGTAAGCTCTTTTTCTCTGCTTTTTGAGCTGAATCCTTCTGTAACTCTGTGAATTCCTTCATTTTTGATACTTGCCTCTGTAAGAACTAATCATATAACTTCCTAATGACTGGGTTGCCTCCCAGCAAGCGCTTCTTTACTGTCTTTAGCTGGACCTTTACTGAGAATCACTCAAGTCTCAGTTTTGAGCATTCCTGCTCAAAATTGCCTTCAAGATAATGCTTGATTCTCTGTCCATTAACAATGAACTTTTTGTCAGAATCAATATCCTGAAGCTCAACATATCCATATGGTGACACTCCTGTAATCACATACGGACCCCTCCATCGGGATTTGAGTTTTCCTGGAAACAGTCTGAGCCTAGAGTTGAAGAGCAGAACTTTTTGTCCTGGCTCAAAGACTCTGGTTGACAACTTCTTGTCATGCCATTTCTTTGCCTTTTCCTTATAAATTTTTGCATTTTCAAAGGCATTGAGTCTAAACTCCTCTAGCTCATTTAGCTGAAGCAGTCTCGTTTCACCAGCTAACTGTGCATCCATGTTTAGGAATCTGGTTGCCCAGTAGGCTTTATGTTCCAGTTCCACGGGCAAATGACAGGCCTTCCCATACACCAGTTGGTATGGAGAGGTTCCTATAGGAGTCTTGAATGCTGTTCTGTATGCCCACAGAGCATCATCCAAGCTCTTTGCCCAATCCTTTCTTCGGGCTATTACAGTTCGTTCTAGGATTCTTTTTAGCTCTCTGTTAGAGACTTCAGCTTGCCCATTTGTCTGTGGATGATACGGAGTAGCCACTTTATGGCTAATCCCATATCTGACCATAGCAGAGTATAGCTGTTTATTACAGAAATGAGTGCCCCCGTCACTGATTAGCACTCTGGGAACACCAAACCTGCTAAAGATGTGTTTCTGGAGGAATTTCAGCACGGTTTTGGTATCATTAGTGGGTGTGGCAATTGCTTCTACCCACTTAGATACATAGTCCACTGCCACCAGAATGTAAGTGTTTGAGTATGATGGTGGGAATGGACCCATAAAGTCAATTCCCCATACATCAAACAATTCTATCTCTAATATCCCTTGTTGAGGCATGGCATATCCGTGAGGCAGGTTACCAGCTCTTTGGCAACTGTCACAGTTACGCACAAACTCTCGGGAATCTTTGTAGAGAGTAGGCCAGTAGAAGCCACACTGGAGGACTTTAGTGGCTGTTCGCTCACTTCCAAAATGTCCTCCATACTGTGATCCATGACAATGCCATAGGATCCTTTGTGCTTCTTCCCTGGGTACACATCTGCGGATCACTCCATCAGCACATCTCTTAAAGAGATATGGTTCATCCCAGAGGTAGTACTTGGCATCTGAAATTAATTTCTTTCTTTGCACACTGCTGTACTCCTTGGGTATGAACCTCACAGCTTTATAATTTGCAATATCTGCAAACCATGGAGCTTCCTGAATGGCAAAGAGTTGCTCATCTGGAAAAGTCTCAGAGATCTCAGTAGAAGGGAGGGACGCCCCAGCTACTGGTTCTATTCGGGACAGATGATCAGCTACTTGGTTCTCTGTCCCTTTTCTGTCTCTTATTTCTATATCAAACTCTTGCAGAAGCAACACCCATCTGATGAGCCTGGGTTTTGAATTCTGCTTTGTGAGTAAGTATTTAAGAGCAGCATGGTCAGTGTACACAACCACTTTGGATCCCACTAGATAGGATCTAAACTCGTCAATGGCATAGACCACTGCAAAATTCTTTTTCTGTGGTTGTGTAGTTCTTCTGTGCGTCATTTAGAACACGGCTGGCATAATAAATGACGTGCAGAAGCTTGTTATGCCTCTGTCCCAACACTGCACCAATGGCATGATCACTGGCATCACACATTAATTCAAATGGTAATGCCCAATCTGGTGCAGAGATGACTGGTGCTGTGACCAGTTTAGCTTTCAGGGTCTCAAATGCCTGCAGACACTGTGTGTCAAACACAAATGGTGTGTCAGTAGCTAGCAGATTACTCAGAGGTTTTGCAATTTTCGAAAAATCCTTTATAAACCTTCTGTAGAATCCTGCATGCCCCAGAAAGCTTCTGATTGCCTTAACATTGGCAGGTGGTGGTAATTTTTCAATTACCTCTACCTTTGCCTTATCCACCTCTATTCCCCTGCTTGAAATTTTGTGCCCAAGGACAATTCCTTCAGTCACCATAAAGTGACATTTCTCCCAGTTTAAAACCAGGTTAGTCTCTTGGCACCTTTTCAGGACAAGTGCTAGGTGATTAAGACAGGAGCTGAATGAGTCTCCATATACTGAAAAGTCATCCATGAAGACTTCCAGAAATTTCTCTACCATATCTGAGAAGATAGAGAGCATGCACCTCTGAAAGGTTGCAAGTGCATTGCACAGACCAAAAGGCATCCTTCTGTAGGCAAACACGCCAGAAGGGCAGGTAAATGCTGTTTTCTCTTGGTCCTGAGGATCTACTGCAATTTGGTTGTAGCCTGAATAGCCGTCCAAAAAGCAGTAATAATCATGACCAGCTAGTCTTTCTAGCATTTGGTCTATGAATGGTAAAGGAAAATGATCCTTTCTGGTGGCTGTATTGAGCCTTCTGTAGTCAATACACATACGCCACCCTGTGACTGTTCTTGTAGGAACCAGTTCATTTTTTTCATTATGAACCACTGTCATGCCTCCCTTTTTGGGGACAACTTGGACAGGGCTCACCCAGGGGCTATCAGAAATAGGATAAATAATCCCAGCCTCTAGTAATTTAGTGACCTCTTTCTGCACCACCTCCTTCATGGCTGGATTTAGCCTCCTCTGTGGTTGGACCACTGGTTTGGCATTATCCTCCAACAGGATCTTGTGCATGCATCTAGCTGGGCTAATGCCCTTAAGATCACTTATGGACCACCCAAGAGCTGTCTTGTGTGTCCTTAGCACTTGAATCAGTGCTTCCTCTTCCTGTGGATTCAAAGCAGAGCTTATAATCACTGGAAAAGTGTCACCCTCTCCCAGAAATGCATACTTCAGGGATGGTGGTAGAGGTTTGAGTTCAGGTTTGGGAGGTTTATCTTCCTCCTGAGGAATTTTCGAAAATTCCTTTGTTTCCTCTGGTTCTTCTTGATCAGGTTGGGCATCTTTGAAGATGTCCTCGAGCTCTGATTCTAGGCTTTCAGTCATATTGATCTCTTCTACCAGAGAGTCAATAATGTCAGCGCCCATGCAGTCATTTGGTGAGTCTGGATGCTGCATAGCTTTCACAGCATTCAACTTGAACTCATCCTCATTGACTCTCAGGGTTACTTCCCCTTTTTGTACATCAATGAGAGTTCGTCCAGTTGCTAGGAAAGGTCTTCCTAGAATGAGAGTTGCACTTTTGTGCTCCTCCATTTCCAGCACCACAAAGTCAGTTGGAAAGGCAAACGGCCCAACCTTGACGATCATGTCCTCTATTATGCCTGATGGATGTTTGATAGAGCCATCAGCAAGTTGGAGGCATATCCTGGTTGGTTTGACTTCTCCAGCCAATCCAAGCTTTCTGATAGTGGATGCAGGTATTAGATTGATGCTTGCTCCAAGATCACATAGGGCTGTCTTGGTGCAAGCACCTTCTAATGTGCATGGTATCATAAAGCTCCCAGGATCTTGAAGCTTTTCTGGTAAGCTTTTCAAAATGACTGCACTGCATTCTTCAGTGAGAAACACTTTTTTAGTTTCTCTCCAATCCTTCTTATGACTTAAGATCTCTTTCATGAACTTAGCATAAGAAGGTATTTGCTCAAGTGCCTCTGCAAACGGAATCTTTATTTCAAGAGTCCTTAGATAGTCTGCAAAGCGGGCAAATTGCTTATCCTGTTCCGCCTTGCGGAGTTTCTGAGGATAAGGCATCTTGGCTTGATATTCTTCAACCTTAGATGCTGCAGGTTTATTCCTTACAGAAGTGGTTGAAGAAGCCTTGTTAGAGGGATAATTATCAGCACTCTCAGGTGTCTGATCCTCCCTTGGCGTTTGAACGCCAGGATTGGGTGGGAAATGGGCGTTTAACGCCAGCTTTTCCCCCTTTTCTGGCGTTTGAACGCCAGAACTGGGCAAGGAATGGGCGTTTAACGCCAGCTTTCCTTCCCTTTCTGGCGTTTGAACGCCAATAACATTCCTCTCTGGGCTCTTATTGTCCTCAGAGGGATTTTGAACAGTGGTTTGGTTATCCTCTGTCATTTGTTCCTTGTTTGGCTTTTTGCTCTTTTGAGCAGTGGTATTCAGTGTTTTCCCACTCCTCAATTGAACTGCTTGACATTCCTCTGTTATCTGTTTAGATATTTGCTGTTTTGCTTGATTCAACTGTAGTTCTATGCTCTTGTTAGCAACTTTAGTTTCATGGAGCATTTCTTTAAATTCTGCTAACTGTTCTGTCATCAGGAGCAATTGTTGATTAAGCTCAATTATCTGTTCTTGATGATTAGGGTTAGTGACTACTGCCATGACTTCCTCTTTTGGAGAGAACTCATTGCTAGAGTATAAATATTGGTTCCTAGCAACAGTGTCTATAAGCTCTTGAGCTTCTTCAATTGTCTTCCTCATGTGTATAGATCCACCAGCTGAGTGGTCTAAAGACATCTGAGCTTTCTCTGTAAGCCCATAGTAGAAGATGTCTAACTGTACCCACTCTGAAAACATTTCAGAGGGGCATTTTCTAAGCATACCTCTATACCTCTCCCATGCATTATAAAGGGATTCATTATCCTCTTGTTTAAAGCCTTGGATGTCCAGCCTTAGCTGTGTCATCCTCTTTGGAGGGTAAAAATGATTCAGGAATTTGTCTGATAACTGTTTCCATGTCTTTATACTTGCTGTAGGTTGGTTATTCAACCACCTTTTAGCTTGATCTTTTACAGCAAATGGAAACAGTAATAGTCTGTAGACATCCTGATCCACCTCTTTATCATGTACTGTGTCAGCAATTTGTAAGAATTGTGCCAGAAACTCAGTAGGTTCTTCCTGTGGAAGACCGGAATACTGGCAATTTTGCTGCACTATGATAATGAGTTGAGGGTTTAGCTCAAAGCTGCTTGCTTTGATGGGAGGTGTACAGATGCTACTCCCATATGCAGCTGTAATGGGGTTAGCATATGACCCCAGAGTCCTTTTGGACTGATTAATCCCACTTAAGTCCATAATGGACAAAAGGGAAACGATAATGATTGCAAAAAGATAAATTTTGTTTTTTTGTTTTTTTTGTTTTTGAATTAAACGAAAAAAATAGAATAAAATAAAAGTAAATTAAGATAAAAATTCGAAAATCAAGAAGTAAATAAGATCAAAGCAAATTGAAAACTGAATCAATTAGTTAATTAAAAAGATTTTGAAAACAGCAATTAAGAAGATATGATTGAAAAGTTTTTATGAAAAAGATTTGATTTTTGAAATGAGGAAAGAGAAAAACAACAAAATGACACCAAACTTAAAACTTTTAGAAAATCAAACACTAATTTTCGAAAATTTTTAAGGGAAAAACACAAAGAGGACACCAAACTTAGAATTTTTATGAATCAAAAAGGGACTAAGAACATGCAAATTCGAAAATAAAAACAAAAGCATGCAATTGACACCAAACTTAAAATATGAAACTAGACTCAACTAAAAGATTCTAAACCAACAAAAACAACATAGTCCTAATCTAAGCAACAAGATAAGCCGTCAGTTGTCCAAACTCGAACAATCCCCGGCAACGGCGCCAAAAATTTGGTGCACGAAATTGCAATCACACTTTTGCAATCCCGCACAACTAACCAGCAAGTGCACTGGGTCGTCCAAGTAATACCTTGCGTGAGCAAGGGTCGATCCCACGGAGATTGTCGGCTTGAAGCAAGCTATGGTTATCTTGTAACTCTTAGTCAGGATATCAGAAATTATCAGGATTGATTGTGAAAAGCAAAAGAACATGAAATAGGTACTTGTTTTGCAGTAATGGAGAATAGGTTGAGGCTTTGGAGATGCTCCATCTTCTGAATCTCTGCTTTCCTACTGTCTCCTTCATCAAACACGCAAGGCTCCTTCCATGGCAAGCTGTATGTAGGGTTTCACCGTTGTCAGTGGCTACCTCCCATCCTCTCAGTGAAAATGTTCCTATGCTCTGTCACAGCATGGCTAATCATCTGTCGGTTCTCGTTCAGGCCGGAATAGAATCCATTGATTCTTTTGCGTCTGTCACTAACGCCCCACCTGCTAGGAGTTTGAAGCACGTCACAGTCATTCAATCATTGAATCCTACTCAGAATACCACAGACAAGGTTTAGACCTTCCGGATTCTCTTGAATGCCGCCATCAGTTCTAGCTTATACCACGAAGATTCCGATTAAAGAATCCAAGAGATATCTACTTAATCTAAAATAGAACGGAGGTGGTTGTCAAGCACACGTTCATAGTTGAGAATGATGATGAGTGTCACAGATCATCACATTCATCCGGGTTAAGAGCAAGTGATATCTTAGAATGGAAGCAAGCATGATTGAATAAGAAACAGTAGTAATTGCATTAATCCATCAAGACACAGCAGAGCTCCTCACCCCCAACCATGGGGTTTAGAGACTCATGCCGTAGAAGGTACACAAAGAAACGTGTAAAGTGTCATGAAGTACTGATACAATGTTCAAAAGATCCTATTAATAGTAAACTAGTAACCTAAGGTTTTACAGAAATGAGTAAATGACAGAAAAATCCACTTCCGGGCCCACTTGGTGTGTGCTTGGGCTGAGCATTGAAGCTTTCATGTGTAGAGACCTTTTCTGGAGTTAAACGCCAGCTTTCATGCCAGTTTGGGCGTTTAACTCCAAGTTTTATGCCAGTTCCAGCGTTAAACGCTGGAATTTCTGAGGCTGATTTGCCACGCCGGTTTGGGCCATCAAATCTTGGGCAAAGTATGGACTATCATATATTGCGGGAAATCCCAGGATGTCTACTTTCCAATGCCATTGAGAGCGCGCCAATTGGGCTTCTGTAGCTCCGGAAAATCCACTTCGAGTGCCGGGAGGTCAGAATCCAACAGCATCTGCAGTCCTTTTCAGTCTCTGAATCAGATTTTTGCTCAGGACCCTCAATTTCAGCCAGAAAATACCTGAAATCACAGAAAAACACACAAACTCATAGTAAAGTCCAGAAAAGTGAATTTTAACTAAAAACTACTAAAAATATACTAAAAACTAACTAAAAGATACTAAAAACATACTAAAAACAATGCCAAAAAAGGTACAAATTATCCGCTCATCAGTATAGTATTGTGCCTCCCATTTTAACCTCTTTGCCTCTTTTTCCTCTGTGGGGAGCGCTTCTATTTTGAGGTAGTTAATTATGGGAGTCATCCATCCCTTATCGCAACCTGTTATGGCTAGGACTTTTTCTTCTTCTGAGATTGATGGATTCTGTAGAATTTCTTGGATGAGGCTTCTATTGTTGCCCCTTGGTTTGGTGCTGGCTAGTTTTGAGAGTGCGTCAGCTCGGGTATTCTGTTCTCAGGGTATGTGATGGATCTCATATTCTCCGAGTTGTCCGAGCTGTTTCTTGGTTTTGTCTAAGTACTTTTTCATAGTGGGGTCTTTGGCTTGGTAGCTTCCTGCTATTTGTAAAGTAACTACCTGTGAGTCACTGAAGATGATAAGTTTTTTAGCTCCAACCTCCCTAGCCAGCTTCAAACCAGCTAGTAGTGCCTCATATTCCGCATGATTGTTTGAGGCAGGGAACCCTGGTCGCTTTCAATTATCACACCCGCGCCGCTTCCCGTTTTGTTTGAGGAACCATCCACATAGAGATTCCATTCTGTGGGGATTTCCGGTGTGTCTTTGAATTCCGCAATGAAATCAGCCAGATATTACGATTTGATGGCCGTCCGAGCTTCGTATTGAAGATCGAATTCGGACAACTCGACTGCCCATTGCAAGATTCTGCCTGCCAAGCCAGTTTTCTGTAAGATTCTTTTTGTGGGCTGGTTGGTCCAAATTTTAATGGTGTGGGCTTGAAAGTATGGGCGAAGTCATCGTGGTGTTAGTATGATATCATAAGCAAATTTTTCTATTTTCTGATAGTTCAGCTCAGATCCTTGTAATGCTTTGCTGATGAAGTATACGGGCTGTTGCCCGCTGTCGTCTTCTCGAACTAGCGCTGAGGCTACCGCTTGACTTCCTACTGCGAGGTATAATACGAGTGGTTCTCCTTCCTGTGGCCGAGTTAGGATAGATGGCTGTCCCATGAACTTTTTGAAATCTTGGGAGGCCTGCTCGCACTCCGTTGTCCATTCGAACTTCTTTCCTTTTCTTAGAGTAGCGTAGAAGGGAAGAGATCTTATTGCTGATCCGGCTAGAAATCTGGAAAAGGCTACTAACCTTCGATTGAGTTGTTGTACCTCTTTGACACAAGTCGTACTTTTCATGTCGAGTATGGCCCTGCATTTATCCGGGTTTGACTCAATTCCTCTCTGTGTGATCATAAAACCCAGGAATTTACCAGCTTCTACTGCGAAGGTGCTTTTTGCGGGATTGAGTCGCATGCCATGTCATCTTATAGTGTTGAATACTTGTGTCAGGTCAGATAATAATATCTCTTCGTTTTGCGTCTTTACTAGCATGTCGTCCACGTAGACTTCCAAGACTTTTCCGATATGATCCGAAAAAACCTTGTTCATTAATCTTTGGTAAGTGGCTCCCGCATTTTTAAGACCAAAGGGCATGACAATGTAGCAGTAATTTGCCTTTGGGATTAAGAATGAGGTTTTTTCTTGGTCGGGTGGGTACATTGGGATTTGGTTATATCCCGAGTATGCGTCCATAAAAGAGAGGTATTTATATCCGGAGGAGGCATCTACCAGTGCGTCGATGCTTGGGAGTGGATAAGAATCTTTTGGGCAGGCCTTGTTGACTTTTTTACCAATACGACACTAGCAAGCCATAGCGGGTATTTGACTTCTCTTATGAAACCTACCTCCAGTAGAGCTCGCCCCTGTTCTTCCATAGTTTGAGAGCGTTATGGTCCTAGCTTTCTACGCCTTTGTTGTACCGGCTGAGATCCTGGGTAGACTGCTAGCTTGTGGCACATTAGCTTGGGATCTATGCCTGGCATGTCTGCGGCCTTCCACGCAAAGAGGTCGACGTTGTCTCGTAGAAACTATATGAGTGATTCTTTTATGTCTCCTTTCAGGAGTGCCAATATTGGTCGTTTGGTCCGGGGTATCCCCGATCTGGATTTTCTCTATTTTACCTTCAGGTTGTGGGAGAGCTCTTCCCGCATGTGAACTCCACCGAGCTCAATTGTGTGGAATTCTTCTCCTCTACCTCTGAGGTTTAGATTTTTGTTGTAACAGCGGCACGCCATCTTCTGATCTACTTTTATCGTACCTATCCCTCCTGCAGTTGGGAACTTCATGCATAGATGCAGAGTCGAGACTATTGTGCCGAGTTGATTTAACGTTGTCCGACCTATTAGGGCATTGTAGGCTGAACTTACATCGACTACGATGTAATCTATTTTGAGTGTTCTTGACTGACTTCCTTTTCTGAAAGTTGTGTGGAGCGAGATGTATCCCATCGGTTGAACTGGGGTATCTCCTAGCCCAAACAGGCTGTCCGGATATGTTCTGAGTTCTTTTTCTTCCAGGCCGAGTTTGTCGAAGGCAGTTTTAAATAAGATATCAGTGGAGCTCCCCTGGTCTATCAACGTGCGGTGAAGATTTGCGTTGCTAGTATAATAGTGATGACCATGGGATCGTCATGCCTTGATGTGATACCGGATGCGTCTTCCTTGGTAAAAGTAATCGCCGGGATGTCGGGTGCTTCCTCCTTTCCTGCGACGTGATATACGTCTTTGAGATGTCTTTTGCGAGATGATTTAGAGATTCCTCCCCCGGCAAATCCGCCATGTATCATGTGGACATGTCTTTCTGGTGTTCGAGATGATCGCGCAGTTGGTCCGACATCTTCTGCTCTTCTTCTTTTTCTTTGCTCATTGTCATGGGTGGCCAGATATCGATCTAGCTTTCCTTCTCGTATGAGCTTTTCTATGATACTTTTTAAGTCGAAATACTCATTGGTGGAGTGCCCGCGGATCCGATGGTATTCACAATATTCGGCCCGGTTTCCTCCTCCTTTTTTGCCTTTGAGTGGCCGAGCTGGTGGTATTTTTTTCCGTGTTGCAAACCCCTCTATATACATCCACAAGAGATACCTGAAGAGGGGCGTAATTGTGGTATTTTTTTATTTTCTCTCCATGTCAATCTTCCTTCTTTCTGGAATCTTTGTCTTTATCCCGGGGTGAATCCGGCCTTCGAGTTCTCTCCTAATCGGGAGTTTTCCTCCATGTTGATTTACTTTTCCGCTCGTTCCTGCACCTTATTCAGAGATGTGGGGTATTTCTTTGATATAAATTGACTAAAGGGCCCTTCTCGTAAGCCATTAATGAGGCCCATAATAGCGGCTTCCGTTGGTAGGTTCTGTATGTCCATGCATGTCTTGTTAAATCTTTCCATGTAATTGCGAAGGGTTTTCTGTTCTCTTTGTCTGATTCCCAGTAAGCTCGGAGCATGTTTAGCTTTGTATTTTTGGATGGAGAATCTGGCCAGGAATTTTTTAGCCATGTCGTCGAAACTTGAGATGGACCTAGGAGGGAGGTTGTCGAACCATCTAATTGCTGTTTTGTCAAAGTAGTTGGAAAGGCTTTGCAACGAACTGCATCTGAGGCGTCGGTGAAGTACATTCTACTTCTGAAATTGCTGAGATGATGGCCGGGATCTGTAATACCGTCGTATAAGGTCATGTCTGGGAGTTTAAAGTCCTTTGGGATTTTCGTCTTCATGATCTCCTTGGTGAATGGGTCTTGCTCCTTGCGGGAGCCATCTTCGGGAGTAGATCAGCTGGCTTTAGTCTTGACATTGGCTTCAAGTTTTAGGAGTTTGTTCTCCAATTCCCGACGTCGCCTTATTTCCCTTTGTAGGTCTTTCTCAGCCTCTCGTTGACGTAGGGCTTCTTCTTCAAGTTGTTTTAACCGGTCTTGAAATGCATCCATGGCTCCCTCATTTGGGGAGTTCTTCTTGTTGTTGATTTGGGAAGTATCTTTTGGTGTGGTGTCTGCATTTTTATGCGGTGTTCTTTCCTCTAGATCTGAAGTGTGGTCGTTGTCATGGTCGTCCGCCATGGTGATGGGATGACTTCCAGCTTCCCTGGTAACGGTGCCAATATTCCGAGTGTTACCTGAAACTGTAGGTCGATCTCGGATGAGATCTTCTGTTCTGGTCAGAGCTGTTGTGTCCGACCTGTTTGACTTGATGGTGGTGCTGTTGCTTCGTCCCTAGAGGGTGGGGGGTAACTGCAAGGGACTTCGATGCTTAAGTTTGCAAGGGTATTAAGCAGGTATTGAGTAGAATCAGAGTATGAGTTATACCTGGGTGCTCTAGTGTATTTATAATGGTGTAGAGTGACCTCTTTAGATGAGATAAGTTAGTTATCTTATCTTATCTTATCTTATCTTTGACTGGGGTCCTCGTATCTTCAAGGGAACTGCCATTCTCTCTGTATGCTTGGGCTGCCTTTGGATTTTGGGTCGTGTTCCTCTATTTGAGCTTTTCTAGTAGTTTAGCCAAGCTCTTTGAAAAGAGGTCGGCTTGTCCTGACCTAAGGAGGTCGGTCGCTTTGTCGGTAGAACATCCCGGGTCGAACAACTTGACCCAGGGTATGAACAAAAATCAAATTCATCAAAAGGTCAACCAAACAAGGATCAAACCTGACTTCGACAAAATTGGCAAAGATGAAAAAGTGACAAAATAGAATAATGCAAGAAGTTATCGAAAGTGACCCATAGAAAGGACCTGACGAGGTCTTAATAAAATGTGTTGCTAAAAGTAACTTAAAAGACAGGCCGACATAGAGAAGTCAGACCAGTTGATCACAATAACCAAAGTTATAAAAAGTCCATCCCTGGAAAGAGGCATGACCAGCCCTAATAAAGAGGATTACTAAAATTAACTTAGAAGGGACCGACGCATAGAAGTCGGCCCCAAAATCCAAAAGTTATAAAAAGTAATCCCTGAAAGAGACTTGACAAAGGTCCAAGAAAGAGTATTACTAAAAATAACTTAGAAGGGACCGACGCAAAGAAGTCGGCCCCAAAATCCAAAAGTTATAAAAATTAATCCCTGAAAGAGAACAGACAAAGGTCCAGAAAGAGGATTACTAAAAATAACTTAGAAGGGATTGACGCAAAGAAGTCGGCCCCAAAATCAAAAAGTTATAAAAAGTAATCCCTGAAAGAGACCTGACAAAGGTCCAAGAAAGAGGATTACTAAAAATAACGTAGAAGGGACCGACATGATAAAGTCGGCCTCTCAAAAATGAGTTATAAAAAGTAATTCATAACAGAGACCTAACAAAGGTCCACACAAAATGGATTACTAGAAATAACGTCATACCGAAGTGAGGAAGTTGACATACAAGTTGAATCCAAACATCTACAACCTCAAAAAGAATCAAGCCACAAGTATGAAAATACAAAGGCAATCCAAAGAGGTCGGACAATAAGGCTCCAACACTCCCAAAAAACCTAAAAAGGTACCAGACAGATGTAGGCAAACATGTCATAAAAAGCACAAGTTATAATAATAACAAACTCAAAAGGCCACCAAAATCAGCCCTAAGAGCTTGAAAACTACTTTGTTTTTCAAAATAAAGTTGCTAAACAAGCAACAAAGAAAGTAGCAAAAAGTCAGAACCACAATTTACAAAATATAAAGAGTTTAAAAGCCCACAAGCTGGGCTATCTACACAAATATCCAGAATAATCATCGAGGATCCAAAGACTTCTCAGCGGCATCAACACGGGATGAAGGAGGACGAGTCTGAAAGGGCACTACATCTACTGTTCCATCATCTCGGTTCCGAATTTGAACATCGGGATCAGACTCCAGTTGAGCGACTTCAGCCGAAGTAGAGGAGGGCGGAATATTAGAAGTCTTTGCAGAAGAAACAACAGGAGGGCCGACATTATCATCATCATCAGGATCAACAGGAACAATCTTACCATCCCTAACAATGTTGTCAAGCTCCGACGCAAGAACTCGAACTTGCTCCTTCAGATTCTCATAAGAAGCATTAACACTGCCTACAAGGTGACCTTGGAGTTCGGTATAATCAGCCCGGACAGATTTCAAGCTGTTCCTGAGATCCATCATCTCTCTATAGGTGGTAACATAGCTCTCCTTATATTTCAACGCTGTGTCCTCAGCTAATCTCACAGAGGCTGCCAGACCAATAGCATGAGTCTTCTCCCTCTCCAACTTCTTCTCCCGCTTGGTCACTTTCACCTCTAGCTCCTCTTTTAAACCCTTAATCCGGTCAAACTCCGACTTGGCTTCCTCCATAAAGGCCTTTGTAGCATGGATAGAAAGATCTTGAGTGGTCTGGTATAAAGCTGCTCCCATGTGTGCCAATTTAATGCCACTATGAGTGATAAAATCCAAAATGATGAAGAATGGATACATCATCAGTAGGCATGACACCATAAGGAGTAATCTGTTGATCAACAAACCCGACAGCATCGAAGTCAGGAGCATCCAGATTAAAAGGCTCGACAGTCCAGGGTATTTTTGGAGGAGGAGCAGCCGTAGGAGAAGAAACAGTTGCAGAAGCCTGGGGAGGATCGAGCACATGGACCCGAGGGGTAGGGATCATCCTCCTCGGTCCAGGAGAGCTCAGTACCGATGGCTTGGACAAAGCATGAGAAGATCCCTCCCCAGCCACCCTAGCTGAGATATTCTGAGCCGCAGTAGCCTTCCTCACCTTCTTAAAGGCCTTCATCGAGTCATTATTTTTGGCCATCTCTAAAAAATAAAATACAACAGTTTACAAGCCAGAAAAGAAGAAGAAAGCAAAGTAAAGTGGAGCAAAATATAATACCCAGCACAGTTTGGATTAAGGACGGATCCCCCAAAAATTTCTTGGTATCAAGATGGGGAGGCTCCCCCCAAATATCCTCCAAGACAGTCATAAAAGCCTGCTCAACCTCGTCCAACATTTCCCAAGTATACCTAGACATCACTACATTCTTCTGCCATTCTAAAGGAAAGTGGGGCTCGCCATTCTCATCCAAAAAGAAAGGACGAGCTCCTTCAACAGCTCGGATCTTAAAAAAAATAATTCTTAAAATCCCGGAAGGACTCATCATACATGGAACAAATTTTATGTCCCTGGGACAACCTAAAAGAAATCCAATAAGCTTTCTTTTTGGTAGTCCCAAGCTTGGTCAACACAAAGAGATACAGAAAAAGAGTTTGAGAAGGCATAACACTAAATTCTTGACAAACCAACTGAAAAATCTTAATGAAAAATTCTTGGCTAACCTTGCCAAAGTGGAGGGCTTGTCAGCCACCTTGTATAGTTCTAGAGGTATGATCTCATAAACTTCCACTTCCTTTCCAATCATGATGATATGGATCATGATAGCCTGATCCACAGTTACTTCGGATCGGTTGCAAGTAGGAATGATAGAGCGTTGGATGAACTATAACCATCCTCTAGCCATGGGTTTGAGGTCAAGCCTTCTCAGTTGAACTGGCTTGCCTTTGGAGTCTCTCTTCCATTGGGCTCCTTCTACACAGATGTCCATGAGGACTTGGTCCAACCTTTAATCAAAGTTGATCCTTCTTGTGAAAGGATGAAGATTTCCTTGCATCATTGGCAAGTTAAATGCCAACCTCACATTTTCTGGACTGAAATCTAAGTATTTCCCCTGAACCATTGTGAGCCAATTCTTTGGGTTCAGGTTCATACTTTGATCATTGTTCTTAGTGATCCATGCATTAGCATAGAACTCTTGAACCATTAAGATTCTGACTTCTTGGATGGGATTGGTGAGAGCTTCCCAACCTCTTCTCCGAATCTCTTGTCGGATGTCTGGATATTCACTCTTTTTGAGGTTGAAAGGGACCTCGGGGATTACCTTTTTCTTTGCCACAACTTTATAGAAGTTGTCTTGATAGACCTTTGAGATGAATCTTTCCATCTCCCATGACTCAGAGGTGGAAGCAATTACCTTTCCTTTCCTCTTTCTAGAGGTTTCTCCGGCCTTAGGTGCCATAAATGGTTATGGAAAAATAAAAAGCAATGCTTTTACCACACCAAACTTAAAAGGTTTGCTCATCCTCGAGCAAAAGAAGAAAGAAAGAAGGGGAAGAAGAAGAAAATAGAGGAGATGGATGGAGATAGTGAATTTGGCCAAGGGGGTATAAGGTGTTTGGATGTGTGAAATTGAAGGAGGGATGAGGGATATTTATAGGGAAAGAGAGGGAGAGTGGCCAAAAAAAATTGGGTGGGTTTGGGAGGGAAAAGTGTTTGAATTTGAAAAGTGACGTAGGTGGGGATTTAGGGGAAGAGGGATGGAGGTGATTGGTGAAGAGAATGTAGGGAAGAGCATAGGATTTGATAGGTGAGTGGTGTTTGGGGTAGAGTGTTATAGAGATGTGTGAGGGGGAGAGAGAGAGATGTGGGGTAGGTGGGGATCCTGTGGGGTCCACAGATCCTGAGGGGTCAAGGACTTCTCATCCCTGCTCCATTTAGGCGTGCAAAAACACCCTTAGAGTGCAATTCTGGTGTTTAACGCCAGACTGCTGCCTATTTATGGCGTTAAATGCCAGCTTTAATACCTTTCCTAGCATTTAATGCCAAGCTGTTGCTTGTCTCTGGCGTTTAACGCCAACTTGATGCTCTGTTCTGGCGTTAAATGCCAGTCTGGTGCCCATTTCTGGTGTTAAACGCCCAGAATGGTGCCAGACTGGGCGTTTAACACCCATTCTGCTACTCTTACTCGTGTTTAAAC
This sequence comes from Arachis stenosperma, assembly GCF_014773155.1. Taxonomy (NCBI): domain Eukaryota; kingdom Viridiplantae; phylum Streptophyta; class Magnoliopsida; order Fabales; family Fabaceae; genus Arachis; species Arachis stenosperma. The sequence continues at coordinate 64,676,130 of NC_080380.1, forward strand.
GCCAATAAGCTTATCCTCTAGGATATGCTATTTTTAATGTTGTTTTTGAATTTGCTTTGATTTTTGCATTTATTTTTGTGACTCCACATGATCATCAACCTAAAGAAATCATGAAATAACATAGATAAATAAAAATTGGGTTGCCTCCTAATAAGCGCTTCTTTAATGTGAATAGCTTGACAGTGGGCTCTCATGGAACCTCACAGATAATCAGAGCATAGTTGGGGCCTCCCAACACCAAACTTAGAGTTTGGTTGTGGCCTCTCAACACCAAACTTAGAGTTTGGTTGTGGCCTCCCAACACCAAACTTAGAGTTTGAATGTGGGGGCTTTGTTTGACTCTATATTGAGAGAAGCCTTTCATGCTTCCTCTCCATGTGTATAGAAGGAGAACCTTGAGTCTTGAATACAAGGTAGTCCTCATTCAATTGAAAGACCAACTCTCCTCTGTCAACATCAATCACAGCTTTTGCTGTGGCTAGGAAAGGTCTGCCAAGGATGATGGATTCATCCTCATCTTTCCCAGTGTCTAGGATTATGAAATCAGTAGGGATGTAAAGGCCTTCAACCTTTACTAGCACGTCCTCTACTTGTAACAACCCTGGTTTTCGAATACGCGAGATCTTTTCTGAAAGTACGAAGAACTCCGAAGGATTAGTAAGGAAAGAAGCTCTGATATATCATCAAGTATCTCAATCCTCATTTTCATTATGCCATCTTTAAGTTAGAACCTTTTTCGAGGCAAGCTTGATAATGCAGTCACGAAGAACATAGTTTTTGAACCATATCGGTCAGGAGTTTTGATCCGATTTTTCGTAAATAGTCTCAGTTTGATGAACCGGAATTGATTCATGTGATAAGGGGTATAATAGGGTAATATTATCATTATATTAGTATTATAAGCTTCTTGAATAATATTATAAGGTTACCTGGTTAGTTTTAGTTAAAAACAGAAAATCGGTTTAACCGGATTTACGGTTTACTGGTGCAGCTTAGCACCAGCACTCTCTGATGACTTTAGCAATGCTAAGGCCTCATCATCCATGTTTTATTCTCACAATAAATATGTTACTAGTGTCATTTATGCTAGTAGCTCAGAAAATAATTTTTAGAGATGTTTTTACAAGTGTTCCGATACATCTAGTTTTAGTAGTTACACACCTGAGATATTTTAATATTATTTTAATCCACCTCCAAGCCAACCAATCACAACTCACCCTACACCCCCAAGACACTCCAAGGCTGGTCATTTACTCCCTTTTGGCCGAAAATAACAAGAGAGAAAAGAGAGAAACTTTCATGAACTCTTAATCTTCAAAGCTTGATTTCTTCTGAACTAAAACTCAAATCAAAATTCCGATTTCACCAAAATGATCCTCTCTTCTTCCTCTACATAACCATGTAACTTATCAAGGCTGGAAATAAGGTGAGATGGCTGTTCCTTTCCCCTTTAAATTCGGTTTTCAAGGAAACATGCTTAAACATGTGTTTTCTTGATGTTCTTCCTTAGGAATCATGCTTAACTTGACTTGAGGGCCAAGAAATGTTAATTTCCAGCAAGTTTAAGGTGAGATATCCATTCCCAACGTGCTGAGAGAGATTTGGTCAGTTGAGGGTTTGTGGATTTAAAGTTGTTCTTGATGTGATTTAGGAGGAAAAAGTGCTTTAAGAACACTTCAAAGAGTAACCAGATTTGGAGCAGCAAATCAAGGTAGAGTGTCACGAAATTAATCTTGATTATTTGTGTTTGAGTTTTGTGAATGTTGTATGATTTGACTGTGCTAAAAATTTATTGCATATATGATTGATTATTGGTGAAAATTTGGTGAAATTTTGATGAAATTTGATGAAATTCAAGCATAGAGTTGATGTTCTTGGAAATGCTGGAAAAACGAAACCCTAGAGCTTAAATTGAGGTTCAATTTGTGTTAAAATCATGTAGAAAAGATGGGGTTTTAGTGGTTGGGAATTTATTTTGAATTTTGGTAAAAATTGGTTGCTGAAAAGATTGAAAAATGGGTAAAAACAGAGAAAGAATCTGAAGAATATACGAAGAACATGAAGAACACTTTGAGTGTGATGAAGAACAATGAAGAACAGGTTTTAGATCTTAGAAAGGGCAAGGAAGTAATTATTTTGGTGTTTGAGGGGTTATTTGGTAATTTCTAAAAGTTAGGGTGGTTAGAGTAGAAATATTAAAAGTTACGGGTGGTAAAAAGTAAATTTTAAAGGTTAAAAATAAAAGGTAAGGTAATTTTAAAGGTTTCTGTAAAAGCTTTAGAAAGACAACTTTAAGCGCAGAATCTCATAATTACCTTTATAAAATACTTAGGGAGTGGTAATAACATGATAGTGAGGCAAAGATAAAGGAAAGATAAGAAGTTAAAGAAAAGATAAAAACCAAAGAAAAGTCTGTAAAGTCTTAATGACAAAAAAACAGACAAAATTAGTGAACGAACTAGGGCAACATAGTTAGTCCTTGAGTTGCGACTAGGGTTAGGTATTATATGAAAAGTTAAATTGTTTCAATATAGACTTAATGAACCTATACTTGGGACAGGCTAACTATTCATACCGAAATTTACATAAGCTTTAAATACATACATTAAACAGAGAAATCAGAGAAAAGTAAAGAGATACAGAGAAGAGAGTAATTAGAGCAGAGTAAAGAGAAAAAGAGAAAAGAGTAGTATGATAAAAAGCAGAGGACCTGTTGAAGGGTCATTTATTGCTTAAAGCAACCCAACAGGTGCTTGTTTGTTTATTTGTTGCATTAAGGCAACTCCAAAGTTATTTGTTTGTTCATCTGCTGCATTGAAGGAGTCAGATAGATGGTGGTGCGACCACTGAGAACGCTTTCTTGCGATACAGATGCATATTTTAATTCTGTAAGGCAGAGGGGTTATTTCCTGCTACAGAAGTACCGTGACCACCTGTTCCATTTCTGTAGTGGCAGAGGGGTTATTTCTTGTATATAAAAGGTGTGTCGGCATACATCCCTGCAGTGACAGATGTGTTATTTCCTGCATGCAGTGGACCCTGTGGTGGCAGAGGGGTTATTTCCTGTACACAGGGGTATAGCCAACTGGAAAGCCATACCCGTTTCAGCTGCTTCGGGTTATGTCGGAAGCGGGTAGAAACCGACAGATGAGCTCATTACCTGCACTAGGGTTAGACATGCATCATACTTTGTTGTGCATTTTCTCTATTATGATTGTTGCATAAATGTACGCTTTCTTTGTTTGTATTCTATTCTCCGTGTTTGTGTCTGTATTTTACTTTCTTGTATTCTTCTATTTTTTATCTATTTTCTGTTTTACTATATTCTGTTATTCGTCTTCCAAACAACACAGAATTAATGAACTTAACTAATAACCCCGACCTTACTAAGAACTCCCCAGTTCTTACCCCTTCTCTCTCCCTTCCCCCTTCAGATGGAAGCATGAGTACCCTTCCGTAGTTCACTGATGACCATTCGCAAGAAGAGGATTTCGCTCTAGGTAGTCTTCTGAGTCTAGGGTGAATCTCGTTCTCTGTTTATATGTGTATACTGTGAGACCAGCCACTGTCTACACCCCGTTTGTACGTGAACTTTAACCTAAATCCTGTGTACGAGACTCCTGCTATGTGGCTACTTGATGAGGTACCAAAGAGACGTCCTATGGCAATGTCTGATCGTGTAGAGGAGTAGCATATTTTGTTCTACCTTTTGATGACGTTCCACCTGACTTGAGTTTTGAAGGCTTAGAACATTTTTTCACTCACTTTAGTAGTTTAGAGGGACTAGGTGAGTATAGAGTATAGGCTAGCCTGGGTTCCAGCTTAGGGACATCTTGAACAGGTCAGGGCATGGGATGTTGTATGTATATATATGTATATAGATATTATTTAGTTATATCTAGGGGTGTTCTAACTAAAGATCTTTACTCTAATAAAGGCTGGTTCACGGAATGTTATCAACTGCTTGAGATGTATTTATGTATGGTTGTTTATAACTATTTTATCTGTTATTACTTGTGAATTGATTATGAATGATTCTGTTTGTTAATCTAAACATTTTCAAAAAAAATGTACCTCACAAAATAACTACAATTTTAATAATGAATTAGGCTCATATAATACATAATAGATAATAATTAGGAAGACAAGTTGGTAACGCTCAGTTTCCGGTATGATCTAGACATACTGAAAATTGGGTCGTTACACTACTAGTCCATAAACCTTTTTCATGGATTTGTCTGCCATCTCTAGTGAGATTCTTGCAGCTTGAACCTCAAAGATTCTCAGTTTTTCCATGACAGAGAGTGGCATGAGGTTTATACCTGACCCCAAGTCACACAGAGCTTTCTCAAAGGTCATGGTGCCTATGGTACAAGGTATTAATAACCTTCCAGGATCCTCTTTCTTTTGAGGTAATGTCTGCCTAATCAAGTTATTCAGTTCATTGGTGAGCAAGGGGGGTTCATCCACCCAAGTCTCATTACCAAATAACTTGGCATTCAACTTCATGATTGCTCTAAGGTACTTAGCAACTTGCTCTTCAGTAATATCTTCATCCTCATCAGAGGAGGAATAGTCATCAGAACTCATGAATGGCAGAAGTAGGTTCAATGGAATCTCTATGGTCTGTAGATGAGCCTCAGATTCCTTAGGTTCCTCAACTGGGAACTCCTTTTTGTCCAGAGGACGTCCCATGAGGTCTTCCTCACTGGGATTTACGTCCTCATCCTCCTCTCTAGGTTTGGCCACACCAAGTAAGGTTATGGCCTTGCACTCTCTTTTTGGATTCCCTTCTGTATTGCTTGGAAGAGTACTAGGAGGAGTTTCAGTGACTCTTTTACTGAGCTGGCCCACTTGTGCCTCCAAATTTCTAATGGAGGACCTTGTTTCACTCATAAAACTTAGAGTCACCTTATATAGATCAGAGACTATGTTTGCTAAGCTAGAGGGGCTCTGCTCAGAATTCTCTGTCTGTTGCTGAGAGGATGATTGAAAAGGCTTGCTATTGCTAAACCTGTTTCTTCCACCATTATTAAAGCCTTGTTGAGGCTTTTGTTGATCCTTCCATGAGAAATTTGGATGATTTCTCCATGAGGGATTATAGGTGTTTCCATAGGCTTCACCCATGTAATTCACCACTACCATTGCAGGGTTATCAGGATCATAAGCTTCTTCTTTAGAAGATGCTTCTTTAGTACTGTTGGATGCATTTTGCAATCCATTCAGACTCTAAGAAATGATATTGACTTGCTGAGTCAACATGTTGTTCTGAGCCAATATGGCATTCAGAGCATCAATTTCAAGAACTCCCTTCTTCTGAGGCGTCCTATTATTCACAGGATTCCTTTCAGAGGTGCACATGAACTGATTATTTGCAACCATTTCAATGAGTTCCTGAGCTTCTGCAGATGTTTTCTTCAAGTGAATAGATCCACCTGCAGAATGGTCCAATGACATCTTAGACAATTCAAACAAACCATCATAGAATATATCCAAGATGGTCCATTCTGAGAGCATGTCAAAAGGACACTTTTTGGTCAGTTGCTTGTATCTTTCCCAAGCTTCATAGAGGGATTCACCTTCTTTCTGCCTGAAGGTTTGAACATCCACTCTAAGCTTGCTCAGCTTTTGTGGAGGAAAGAATTTGGCTAAGAAAGCCGTGACCAGCTTATCCCAAGAGTTCAGGCTATCTCTAGGTTGAGAGTCCAACCATACTCTAGCTCTGTCTCTTACAGCAAAAGGGAAAAGCATAAGCTTGTAGACTTCGGGATCAACTCCATTAGTCTTAACAGTATCACAGAACTGCAAAAATTCAGTTAAGAACTGAAAAGGATCTTCTAATGGAAGTCCATGAAACTTGCAATTCTGTTGCATCAGAGAAACTAATTGAGGCTTTAGCTCAAAATTGTTTGCTCCAATGGCAGGGATTGAGATGCTTCTTCGATGGAAGTTTGAATTTGGTGCAGTGAAGTCACCAAGCATCTTCCTTGCATTATTGTTGGGTTCGGCCATTACTTCTTTTTCAAGATTCTCTGTAAGGTCTTCTCTGGATTATTGTGCTTTAGCTTCTCTTAGCTTCTTCTTTAGAGCCCTTTCAGGTTCAGGGTCAGCTTCAATAAGAATATTCTTGTCTTTGCTCATGCTCATATGAAAAAAAAGTGAACAGAAAAGAAGAGAAATCCTCTATGTCATAGTATAAAGATTCCTTTATGTGAGTAAAAGAAGAGAAGAAGAATAAAAATGAAGAAGGAAGAAGACGAATTCAAACACGGAGAGGGAAGAAAGGGTTTGAATTATGAGTAGAAGATAAGTGTTAGTAGATAAATAAAATAAATAGAAAGAGATGAGAGAGAGAGGGGGAATTCGAATATTAACTAAAAGAGAAGAAAAATATTTTTGATTTTGTTTTAAAATTTAGTTAGAATTCGAAAATTAAGAGAAGAAATAGAATAAATTTAAAATCTAAAACAATTAGTTAATTAAAAAGATTTTTTCGAAAATTGGAGAGAGAAAAGTTGTTAGGTGGTTTTGAAAAAGATAAGAAATAGTAAAACAAACAAAAAGTCAATTAGTTAATTGAAAAAGATTTGAAAATCAATTTTGAAAAGATAAGAAGTTAGAAAAGATATTTTGAAATTAAAGTTTGAAAATGATATGATTTGAAAAAGATATGATTAAAAAGATATGATTGAAATTTATTTTGAAAAAGATTTGAAAAAGAAGTTTTAAAAAAGATTTGATTTTGAAAATTGAAGTTGATGACTTGACTAACAAGAAACTAAAAGATATGATTCTAGAATTTAAAGATTGAACCTTTCTTAACAAGAAAGGAACAAACTTGAAATTTTTGAATCAAAACATTAATTGTTAGTAATAATTTCGAAAAATATGAAATAAAGATAAGAAAAAGATTTTGAAAGGTTTTGAAAAAGATTTTTGAAAATTTTTGAAAAACAAAGGAAAAAAATGATAAATATTTTATTTTAAAAAAGATTTTGAAAAGATAAATTTTTGAAATTGAAATCTTCACATGACTAACAAGAAACAACTTATTTTAAAAATTTTTGACTAAGTCAACCCAAAGATTTCGAAAATTATGAGTAAAATAAGGAAAATATATTTTTTATTTTTGAATTTTAATGAGGAAAGAGAAAAACAACTAAATGAATCAAGACATAAAAATTTTGGATTAAAACAAATGATGCATGCAAGAACACTATGAATGTCAATATGAACACCAAGAACACTTTGAAGATCATGATGAACATCAAGAACTTATTTTTGAAAATTTTTAAGAAAAGATAAACATGTAAGACACCAAACTTAGAAATTTGTAATGTTTAGATACTAATAATTAAAAAATGCATATCAAAAACAACAAAAGACACAAAACAAGAAAATATGAAGACCCAACAAGAAGACTGGTCAAGAACAACTTGAAGATCATGAAGAATGCAATGCATGAATTTTCCAAAAAATGCACAAATTTAAAAAAACATGCAATTGACACCAAACTTAAAAATTGACACTAGACTCAAACAAGAAACACAAAATATTTTTGTTTTAAGGATTTTATTATTTTTTGGAAATTATTTTTAGAAAAACGAAAAAGAAGAAAAAGTTTAAAAGATTTTTGAAAGGTTTTTGAAAATAAAATAATGGTTGAAAAAAAGAAGAAAATTACCTAATCTAAGCAGCAAGATGAATCGTCAGTTGTCCAAACTCGAATAATCCCCAGCAACGGCGCCAAAAACTTGGTGCACGAAATTGTGATCTAAATGGCGCCAACAACTTGGTATGCAAAATTGTAATCTCAACTCTTTTTCACAACTTTGCACAACTAACCAGCAAGTGCACTGGGTCGTCCAAGTAATAAACCTTACGTGAGTAAGGGTCGATCCCACGGAGATTGTCGGCTTGAAGCAAGCTATGGTCATCTTGTAAATCTCAGTAAGGCGGATTCAAATGGTTGTAGAGTTTTGATGATTAAAAGATTAAACATAAAATAAAGATAGAGATACTTATGTAATTCATTGGTGGAAATTTCAGATAAGCGTATGGAGATGCGTTATTCCTTATGAATCTCCGCTTTCCTACTGTCTTCATTCAGTCATTTATTCTCCTTTCCATGGCAAGCTGTATGTAGGGGGATCACCGTTGTCAATGGCTACCGTCCATCCTCTCAGTGAAAATGTTCCAGCTACATGTTACGTACGGCTAATCATCTGTCGGTTCTCACTTGTGTCGGAATAAGATCCAATGATCCTTTTGCCTCTGTCACTATGCCCAACAATCATGAGTTTAAAGCTCGTCACAGTCATCCCATCCCAGATCCTACTCGGAATACCACAGACAAGATTTAGACTTTCTGGATCTCAAGAATGTTGCCAATTGATTCTAGCTTATACCATGAAGACTCTGATCTCAAGGAATTGAAGGCTATGTTGTCAGGAGAGGCAATCAAATGCATGGACCAAGAATCCAAGAGATACAGACTCTAGCTTTCCCAGGTAGAACGGAAGTATTTGTCAGGCACTCGTTCATAAGTGAGAATGGTGATGAGTGTCACAGATCATCACATTCAACAGGTTGAGGTGCGAGTGAACAACTTAGAATAAGAATAAGCTTGAATTGAATAGAAAAACAATAGTACTTTGTATTCATTCATGAGGAACAGCAGAGCTCCACACCTTAAACTATGGTGTGTAGAAACTCCACCGTTGAAAATACATAAGTGAAAATAGGGTAGGCATGGCCGAATGGCCAGCCTCCAAAAATGTGAACAATGGTCCAAAGATATTCCAAAAGATATATGATCTCAATACAATAGTAAAAAGTCCTATTTATACTAAACTAGTTACTAGGGTTTACAGAAATAAGTAAATGATGCAGAAATCTACTTCCGGGCCCACTTGGTGTGTGCTTGGGCTGAGCATTGAAGCTTTCAAGTGTAGAGACTTTTCTTGGAGTTAAACGCCAGCTTTTATGCCAGTTTGGGCGTTTAACTATAGCTTCTATCATATTTCTGGCGTTTAATGCCAGAATAGGGCAGGAAGTTGGCGTTTGAACGCCAGTTTGTGTCGTCAAAACTCGAGCAAAGTATGGACTCTTATATATTTCTGGAAAGCCCTGGAAGTCTACTTTCCAATGCAGTTGAGAGAGCGCCATTTAGGTTTCTGTAACTCTAAAAAATTCACTTCGAGTGCAGGGAGGTCAGAATCCAACAGCATCAGCAGTCCATTTTCAGCCTCTAAATCAGATTTTTGCTCAGGTCCCTCAATTTTAGCCAGAAAATACCTGAAATCACAGAAAAAGACACAAACACATAGTAAAGTCTAGAAATGTGTATTTTGCTTAAAAACTAATAAAAATATACTAAAAAGTAGCTAGATCCTACTAGAAACTATCTAAAAATAATGCCAAAAAGCGTATAAATTATTCGCTCATGACACAGCTACCACAGGGCTAATCATTTGTCAGTTCTCACTTATGTCAGAATAAGATCCATTAATCCTTTTGCACACTGTCACTCTGCCCAACAGTCATGAGTTTGAAGCTCCTCACAGTCATCTCTTCCCAGATCCTACTCAGAATACCAGAGACAAGGTTTAAACTTTTCGGATCTCAGGAATGCTCTCTATTGATTCTAGTCTATACCACAAAGATCCTAATCACGGGGTCAGATGCTCTGTTGTCAGGAGAGATGATGTGAATCCGTGGATAAGAGATCCAAGAGATTATACTCTGGCTGGTGTCCAATGACTACGTTGAATATCATGTAGACCGCCCTGTGGTTGTCAGGCACGCGGATCTTGGCTAAGTAAGTAGTGAAGATAGTGGGTGATTGTCACGGGTCACCCCTTCAGTCTGACATAACTGAATTAAGTACAAGAGTATATCTTGGAGAAGAAGTAGGCATGAATTGAAGGAAAAACAATAGTACTTGCATTAATTCATGAGGAACAGCAGAGCTCCTCACCTTAATCTATGAGGTATAGAAACTCCACCGTTGAAAATACATAAGAGAAAAAGGTCTAGGCATAGCCAAATGGCCAGCCCCCAAAATGGCATAAGAATTCAAAAACAGGGGAAAAAGACCTGATCAAAGGATCGAAAAGTGGTCCAAAGATAAAATACAATAGTTAAAAAGTGCTATTTATACTAAACTAGTAACCTAGGTTTACAAAAAATGAGTAGATAATGCAGAAATCCACTTTCGGGGCCCACCTAGTGTGTGTTTGGGCTGAGCTTTGAAGCTTTCACGTGCATAGGCCATCCTTGGAGTTAAACGCTAGCTTTGGTGCCAGTTTGGGCGTTTAACTCCAGTTCTGGTGCCAATTCTGGCATTTTACGCCAGAAAAAGGGTCTCTGGGTGGCGTTTAAATGCCAGTTTAGGCAATCAAATCTCAGGAAAAGTATAGACAATTATACATTTTTAGAAAGTACAAGATGTCTACTTTCCAACCCAATTGAGAGCGCGCCAATTGGGCTTCTGTAGCTCTAGAAAATCCACTTTGAGTGCAGGGAGGTCAGAATCCAATAGCATCTGCAGTCCTTTCTCAGCCTCTGAATCAGATTTTTTGCTCAGGTCCCTCAATTTCAGCCAGAAAATACCTAAAATCACAGAAAAAACATACAAACTCATAGTAAAGTCCACAAATGTGAATTTTGCATAAAAACTAATAAAAATATACTAAAAAGTGACTAAAACATACTAGAAACTACCTAAAAACAATGCCAAAAAGCGTATAAATTATCCGATCATCAAGGAACCACACAAGCAAGGGAAGCCCATCAAGCCAAGGAGGTAGCGTTTAAAAATTGAGCGCTACGTTAACTTTTTCAACATTTTCGTGCCCATTTGAAGAAAAACAAGGCGCGACACTCCCAAAATGAAGCGGCCAAGGTTCGAAGAAGGAGCGTCACTCCAAGGCATATAACACTACGTTAAGAACTCCTCACTGAGCGCTATGTCTGAACCAAGCAAGGCTGGGTGCATCAACACAACAAGGCATGTGTAGCGCTCAATTCACTAACTTAACTGAGCGCTCCACTGGAGCTTCACAAAATGCACAATGATCTAATTAAATCATGCCATCAGGATCCACTCTTCCTAAAATCCAAAGCAAGCAAAGCCCATCAACATAACTCAAAATCACAAGAAATAGTTAGATTAGGAATTTCATTTTGTAATTTGTTTTTAATTTCAATTTCATTTTTATTTTTTTGTAAAAGCCTATAAAAAGGCATCTGTTTGAATAGAAAGCTCTCTTTTAATTTTCCTGTTTGAATTTGAGAATTGGAAATCAGATCTGTGTTTCTTTTCTTTTCTGTTTCATCTCTCCTCTGCACTTTCTCTTCTGTTTTGATCGAGAGAGCAATTGAGCTATTGGCTTTCTTTCTATTTTTGCTATTTCATTGAAATTGTTAATTTCTTTTGAGGATTTCAGAATTGATCTAAGTCTTCTTGCTGTTTTTAATTCTTCTACATTTCTACATTGCTGTTTTGGTACTGAATTGATCTGTTTCTGAATTTCCTCATCTGAAAGCTCTTTAGTTTACTGCACTTCACATTCTTTAATTATGTTTTAATTCCCAGTAGCCAATTCCTTTTACTTTTCATGCAATTTAATTCCTCTGCAATTGTTCTAAGTTCTGCTTACTGCTTCCTTTAAATTCCCTGCACCCAATTCCCTTTATATTTGATGCCATTTACTTTTCTTGCTCTTTAAGATTCTGCCATTTACCTTTCTTGAAATTTAAGTTTCAATACTTTTACTTTCTTGCACTTTAAGTTTCTGCAAATTTAATTCTTCTGCACTTTTAATTCACTGCAATTTACTTTCTGTTGATTAACTTCACCCAATTCACCAATGTTAGCTTGACTAGACTAATCACCCACTAAAGTTGCTTGATCCATCAATCCCTGTGGGATCGACCTCACTCTAAGGGAGTTATTACTACTTGATGCGACCCGGTAGACTTGCCGATGAGTTTGTATGGAATCATTTTTCCCTCATCAAAAACCAACAGAGCTCCTCCCCGTAGTGAAAATGGGGTATAGTGACTCATAGTTCCAAGTATAAACGGAAATTCAAAACTAAAAATCAAACTAAGCATAGAGAAGGGAAAGAAAAGGAAAACTGGAAGTAAAAGTGAATTGGAAAACAGTGTAGAGTCTCAGCAGAAAGTAAATTAAAAAATGTAAAAATACAAAAGAGATCTAAGAATAAAAAGAGACTGAAAAGTAGATCCAAAAGAAGTCCTCCATCATTCAATATGCCAACTATTTATATTGGTTCAGTGGCTTGTTTAGGTGTACTTTCTAGTGCTTCTGAAGTGGGCCTTTTTATCCTTTAGTCAATATTTGGACCAAATTTAGCTCCAGAAGAACGTAGGGCTCTTTAGGAGAACAGAGCGCTCATGTACCCATGCGTACGCATCACCCACGCGTACGCATGCTTCGGCAATCTGGCATTTTGACGCGTACGTGTACACCCATTCAAGTGCCTATTTATTTGAATAAAATGCATGAAATCAAGCTAAAAATACTTAAACATACTAGCTAATCTAAACAATAATGCGAATGCTTCAGTACTCCTAATTATGTTCTAAAAATTATCTAAGTGAGCTCTCCTGATATGTGTCGAATTTCCCTTTATATAGCACTCCAAAACAACATTCCAGCCTTCCAAAATGGGCTAAGAGGCCTCAGAAATCGTAAAGCACGTGTTTCATTAATGAAATCACGTGCAGGGACCTATGCGTACGCATAGATGTGTGCGCATGTACACTTGCCTGAATGTCGACCTGTGCGTACACACAGGTGCTTGTGCTTTTCCTTATTTTATTCATATGTTCTCCCTACTACATGCTTTATTCCACATTTGCCTAGCCAATCTTGCCCAAATGACCTGAAATCACTTCATAAAACATATCACGGCATCGAATGGCAATAAAGTGTAATTAAATTGCTCAATTTAAGCACAAAATTGCATGTTTTCACATTTAGGATCAAATTAGGGAGAAATCACAAAAGTATGCTATTTTAGTGTATAAGTGTGAGTTTATGTGCTAAAATCCATCCAAAAATGAGTCAAAATATTTCATCAAATATGGATTCATCAATTTCCCCACACTTAAACAATAGCAAGTCCTCATGCTAAACTAACAAAAGGGTAATCAACTTATTACATGCAACTATCTATATGCATGTGAGTATGTATATACTATCTATATCTATATATCTATCTATAGTTTCCTATGAAATTGGTGAAAACAAACAAATAAATTCCCAAGCAAGAGTCTATACATTCAGGGGAAAGCAAGGGAATAGTCTAGTGCAAGCAAAATCTAGAAAATTGATTCAACTCATCAAAATGAAGCAACGAGCAATAATTCATGATAAGAAGTGTGGAAACATAGAATTGAGTAATTGAACCCTCACTCGATATGTGTATGCACTCTAATCACTCGGTGTCTAGGGTTTAATCACTCAAACCTCTTCTTAATCATGATTAATCTTGCTAAGTCAACCCTTAACATCGAAGAGTAAGTCAAGTGAGCAAAATTGTCATTAATCCACAAATCCTAGCTAACTTACCAAATTAATTGGTAAAAAGCTAGCGTTAGTGGAAACAATAACAACTAACAACCCAATAATTATCACTAAATGTTGGACATTACGACTCTAGTAATCCATAAACTCATTTTCCCCACACCAAGGGGTGGAAATTACCCCCATAATCAAAATTGGCATTTCATCGAACACATAGTGGGCATAAATATAAAATATGGCAAAATTGGTAAATTGATGAAAGCTATGAACCATAAATGATCAAATATCAAATAAACAACAAACTTCAAATTCAACAACTAGAAATCCAAAATTGCAAGATTATGTAAATTGGCAATAGAAATGAAAATGAAAGAAAGTGTAGAACAAGTGTAGCAATTAAAATAGAAATTAAAGAAATACTTACAAGGAGATAGCAAAATCCAAGACAAAATTGAACTATAAAATGCTACATTGAAAACCTAATTAAAACCCTAAGAGAGAAAACCTAAAAGAAAACTACCCTAAAACTACTCCTAAAAACTATTCTATGAAGTATGGTAGTGTGTCGTGTGATATGTGATTGCTTCCCCCTTCAAATATGTTCCAAAGCCTTCAAAAATGGGCCAAAGAGCCCCCAAAATGCGAGTCCACGTGACTTTTTAATGGAGGCACGCACTGGTACCTGTGCATATGCACAGGTCTGTGCATAGGCACACTTGCTGATTTTCCTCTTGTGGATGGGCACAAACCTGTGCGTGGGCACAAGTGCTGATTTCTATTCTGCCCTGAGCATGGGCATAGCTTGTGCGTTAGCATAGGTGCTGATTTTGACCCTGCCTTGTGCATGGGAACAGACCTGTGCGTGAGCACAGGTGCTGTTTTTAACCCTTGTGCGTGGGCATAGAAGCTGTGCGTGGGCACAGGCTGAGATGCTTTCCTCCTTTGTTTTTTTCACGTTTTCTCCCTTTTTACATGCTTTCTTTCACTTCTACCAAACCATTCTTGCCTCTAGGACCTGAGATCACTCAACAAACATAACACGGCATCGAATGGAATAAAAGTTGGAATATAATTGCTCAATTTAAGCACAAAAATACATGTTTTCACATTTAGGTTTAATTTAGGTGTCAAACATAAAAGTGAGCTATTTTGGTGAATAAGTGTGAGTTTATGTGATGAAATTCACTCAATTCAAGCTAAAATATATCTTCAAATATGTACTCATCACTCATCCCCTCCAAAATAGCCCAAAGTAATACCGCCACACAGACCTAATGTGAGTGGCATGCGTGCTCGGCAGGATGTAGTCGGCGATGATCTGCTGCTAGATACTCGCCTCAGGATTCAGGTCAGTGCACACAATGCTCTATAGGATTGTATTCTCCCCCTGCTATACTCCCATTTGGCCTCAGGAATGCCAATCTTTTTCAGAACGACGTCCAATAACAGCTTGCCTGATGTCAAGTCTTTCACTATCTAAGGGTAAGCGTCATGGGCCGGAGGAATATGCGGGATCTGCAAGAGGGCCTCTAAAGCATAATCAGAGGTGTCCAGTGTGACACCTCTCAGAAAAATAGTTAGGGCATCCCTCTTATGCAGATTTTCGTAGAAATCTTTGACATGGTGTTCATTAATTTCCACCGGATCGAATCCTACGAACTTCCACTAGTAAAAATTTAGTCTGTCAAGAATTTGATCCGCATATGTCTCCGGTAAGTTTAGCTTTCTCTCGTAGTGAAAGTCTTTTCCATCCACTTTCTTATACTGTTCTAGGGCTTTTGCATTGACAAACGTGTTAGGTTGGGTGCTTAGAGGCACAGGAGGAGGAGGAGGAGTCAAAGGGTTGTCTTTCTCCTTTCCCTTGCGACGCATCCTGAAAAAAACAAAAACAGAATACAACTTAGGAGAAATAGATGAAAATCACAAAAATACAGAGGAAGTAGTCAAATAATGCAAATCAGAGCCAATAAGGTAAACAAGCACTTAATTGAGGGGAAACATGTACAAAATAGCCAAGTTGTCAAAAAAGAAGTGTATTTTTCCACAGTCAAGCAACGTAAGTAACATAAAAGAAAATGAACAACAATTGAAGGACATATATGTCATAGGTGTACAATGGAAGTGAATTAAAGTGAGAGGACTTGAGTATTGCAATTTTGCATTTGAAATTGAAAAGATTTGCAAAAATTGGCACAAAAGGCAATAATCAATGCAACAGTGAAAGCATGCACTAATTCATGTTGAGAGGATAAGAAATAATCACATATACAAAACTTATTGTCCAAAGCAATACTTGATTGAAAAACAGGTTGTATTGCTAAAAAACATGAAGGAACAAGTGAATATGTATGTGGTTATCCATTTTTAACAACTGCATGAACATGCAACAGCATCAATTCACTAAATACCATCAGGTTACGCACTTAAAATGTACCAAATGGAATGATCTTGATGGGGGAAAATTAGATTCCCACATAAACTCACCGGCAAGTATACCGGGTTGCATCAAGTAGTAATAACGCATAAGAGTGAAGTCAATCCCACGAGGATTGATGGATCAAGCAACTTTAGTGAGGTGATTAGTTTAGTCAAGCTAACATTGGTGAATTGAGTGAAATTGAACTGACAGAAGGTAAATTGCATGAAATGTAAAGGGCAGAATGTAAATTACAACAAATGTAAAGGGATTGGGTGCTGGGAAATCAAAGGAAACAGAAATAACAGAGAACAAGATTCATCAAGGATTGGAGATATCATAATCCACAATGAATCAAATAGATCTCAACTTCTTTCTCAATCATATGAATAGATATATGGTGGATTGAAATTAATTGGATCCCAATTCGTTGGCAATCCAGTCTCTCTAATCACAATCAATCTTGCCAATACCTTGATCTAATTGTCTTGAGAAGAAGTTAAGTACATGTCTCTCATCCATAAGCCATACTAACTCTTAAGATCTCAATTCCTCCCGAACACTGTTGATCAAGATAGTAGTGATAGATAGAGCTTCAGTTCTAATGAAGGTGATTCCACTTCCGAGGCTCACACCCACATTCAATTGAGTTAAACCCCCTTCCAGAGTGAATAATTCACAATCAAAATAGAAGACACCCAATAGCTACACAATTGAATTGAGAAGAAGACGAATTTCATTGATTTATTGGAATTACAATAGAGCACCTCCCTCGAATAAAATTGGGGTTTAGTTCATCATTGCTCTAGTACCAAAACAAAGAAAAGAAAAATTGCCAAAAATGAAGAACAAAAAAGAAAATAGATCTAAAAATTCTAGAGAAAATTCCAAAGGAAAGTGAAGAATGCTGAAGAGATCCTAAGTTCCCCCTAGTCAAAAGTCCTTAATGAAGTCAAATTTTCTTCTATTTATACATTTCCTAATTCAGGCATCAAGTGCTTGGAGTGGGCTTTTGGCCTCTATTGAAGTGGGTCAGAATGGGTCCTCAGTTGGTGTGGTTAGGAGATTGCTTCCTATGTGCGTGCGCGTCCCTTGCAATGTTGTACCATCGACACGTGCGTGTACTGCTTGCATGCTTGTCGATACGATCTTCAGCGTCAACCATGCTTGCATGTACCATGCGTGCGTACGTGTCCTTTGTAGCGTTCATTGATGGAACGCGACGTTTGCGCCATGAATGCTCTTCACGCGTGCGCGTCATTGGTGCGTGCGCGTGGATGGTAAAATGTCACTTTTGCGTTCCAGCGTCATGTACGCGTTCGTGCCAGCCACCACTTTTGTCACATCGACACGTGCGTGTCATACACGCGTGTGCATCGGTGACCGATTTCAAATCCCAACTCTGAAAGTATCACAGGCGTTGATTAGCGGATAATTTCTACGCTTTTTGGCATTGTTTTAAGGTAGCTTTTAATAGGTTTTAGTTACCTTTTAGTATATTATTATTAGTTTTTATGGAAAAATCACATTTCTGTACTTTACTATAATTTTGTGTGTTTTTCGATGATTTTAGGTATTTTCTGGCTGAAATTGAGGGACCTGAGCAAAAATCTGATTCAGAGGCTGAAAAAAAGACTTCTGATGCTGTTGAATTCTGACCTCCCTGCGCTCGAAGTTGATTTTTAAGAGCTACTGATTCCCAATTGGCGCGTTCTCAATAAAGTTGAAAAGTAGACATGTTGGGCTTTCTAGCAATGTATAATAGTCTATACTTTTCCTGAGATTTGATTGCCCAAACTGGCGTCCAAACGCCACCCAAAGACCCTTTTTTGGAGTAAAACGCCAGAACTGGCACCCAAACTGGCGTTTAACTCCAGGAATAGCACAAGCACGTGAAAGCTAGGAAGCTCTGCCCAAAAACTCACCAAGTGGGCCCCTGAAGTGCATTTCTGCACTCTCTGCATCTAGTTATTCATTCTCTACAAACCTAGGTTACTAGTATAGTATAAAAACTACTTTTAGAGATTCATTTTGAAACTTATGACATTTTTACATTCCTTATTGTACCTTTAACGGCATGATTCTCTAAACCCCATGGTTGGGGGTGAGGAGCTCTGCTGTGTCTCGATGAATTAATGCAATTACTACTGTTTTCTATTCAATCGTGCTTGCTTCTGTTCTAAGATATTCACTCGTACTTCAATGTGATGAATGTGATGATCCATGACACTCGTCACCATTCTCAACTTATGAACCTGACAACCACTTTCGTTCTACCTGCAACAGCTTGAGTGTGTATCTCTTGGGCTCCTGATTCACGAGTTTGATTGCCTTTCCTGACAACAGAGCATTCAATTCTCTGAGATCAGAACCTTCATGGTAGAGGCTAGAATCAATTGGCAGCATTCCTAAGATCCAGAAAGTCTAAACCTTATCTGTGGTATTCCGAGTAGGATCTAGGAAGGGATGATTGTGACGAGCTTCAAACTCACAATTGTTGGGCGCAGTGACAGTGTGCAAAAGGATCAATGGATCTTATTCCAACACAAGTGAGGACCGACAGATTATTATCCATGTACATGGACCATTTTCACTGAGAGGACGGATAGTAGCCATTCATAATGGTGATCCACCAACATGCAGCTTGCCATGGAAGGAGCCTTGCGTGTTTGAAGAAGAAGGCAGTAGGAAAGCAAAGATTTAGAGGTCAAAGCATCTCTGAAACCTCAACCTGTTCTCCATTTCTGCATAACAAGTATTGTTTATTCCATGCTCTTTTATTTTTTTTTACAAATAAAACTAAGAATCATTATTGTATCCTGACTAAGAATAATAAGATAACCATAGCTTGCTTCAAGCCAGCAATCTCCGTGGGATCGACCCTTACTCGCGTAAGGTATTACTTGGACCACCCAGTGCACTTGCTGGTTAGTTGTGCAGAGTTGCAAAGTGTGATTGCAATTCCGTGCACCAAGTTTTTGGCGCCGTTGCCAGGGATTGTTCGAGTTTGGAGAACTGACAGTTCATCTTGTTGCTTAGATTAGGAAGAATTTATCTTTTTGGTTTAGAGTCACTAACTTTGAGTCCTTTATTTTCTTTTAAAAAAAAATTGTTTCTTGTTTGAATCTTGTGTCAATTGCATGTTTTAATTTTTCTTAAAAATTTTTTCGAAAATCTATTCATTGTGTTCTTTCTTGATCTTCAAGTTGTTCTTGTTTATTTTCCTTGTTTGATCTTTAGCTTTTCTTATTTTGTGTCTTTCCTTGTTTTTCTTGTGCATTTTCGAATTATTAGTGTCAAACTATAAAAATTTTTAAGTTTGGTGTCATTTTATTGTTTTTCTCTTTCCTCATTAAACTCAAAAATATCTTTTCTCTTTATTTTAATTAAATTTTCGAATTTTCCTTTTAAAAAAAATATGATTTTTATTTTAAATTTTGTTTTCTTATCTTAGTTTTAAATTTCAAAATTCAAATCTTTTTCAAAAATCATATCTTTTTCAAAATCTTATCTTATCTTTTCTAATCTCAAATTTTAAAATTATATCTTTTTCAAATCTTTTCTTTTATTTATTTGCTTACAAGTATCTTTAATTTTAAGGCATATCTTTTTCAAAACTTCCTAACTACTTTCTCTCTCTTTATTTTTCGAAAATCATATCCAAAGTTTAGTTTTCTAATTTCTTTTATTTCTTTTTCCCTTCTTAATTTTTGAAACTTACATTCAATTTTTCATTTATTTTATTTTATTTTTTTCTTTTTATTTCGGTTTTCAAAAAAAAAAAGAGAGAAAAATTGTTTATTTGCAATTCACAGCATCTCCCTTTCTCCATCATGGACCTAAGTGAAAATGAACAGTCCAGAAGGACTCTGGGGTCATAGGCTAACACCATTACTGCTTCATATGGAAGTGGTATTTTTATACACTCCATCAGAGTCAGCAATTTTGAGTTAAATCCTTAGCTCATTTTCATGGTGTAGCAAAATTGCCAGTATTCCGGTCTTCCACATGATGAACCTACTGAGTTTCTGGCACAGTTCTTACAAATTGCTAACACAGTATGTGCTAAGGATGTGGATCAGGATGTCTACAGATTATTGCTATTTCCATTTACTGTAAAAGACCAAGCTAAGAGATGGTTAAACAACCAACCCAAGGCCAGCATAAAAACATGGAAACAGTTGTCAGACAAATTCCTGAATCAATATTTCCCTCCAGAAAGGATGACACAGCTAAGGCTGGACATCCAAGGCTTTAAACAAGAGGATAATGAATCTCTTTATGATGCCTGGGAGAGGTACAGAGAGATGCTAAGGAAATGCCCCTCTGAAATGTTTTCAGAGTGGGTGCAGTTAGACATCTTCTACTACGGGCTTACAGCAAAGGCCCAGATATCTCTAGACCACTCAGCTGGAGGATCTATACACATGAGAAAGACAACTGAGGAGGCTCAAGAGCTCATTGATACAGTTGCTAGAAATCAGCATCTGTACTTAAGTAGTGAGTCCTCCATGAAAGAAGAGGCTAAAGCAGTATCCACTGAACTTAGTCCTCTAGAACAAGTTGCTGAACTCAATCAGCAATTACTTGCTCTAATAAAACAGTTAGCAGAATTTAAAGAGATGCTACAAGACACTAAAAATGCTAACAATAATATGGAAGCACAATTGGATCAGACAAGACAACAATTATCTAAACAAATAACAGAAGAGTGCCAAGCTGTTCATCTGAGGAGTGGAAAGACATTGAATGCATCAACTCAATGCAGCAAGAAGCCAAGAAAGGAACAACTAACAGAGGATGATCAAGCCACTGCCCAAAATCCCTCTAAGGACAGTAAGAGCCCAGAGAGGAATGATTTTGGCATTCAAACGCCAGAAAAAGGTGGAAAATTGGCGTTAAATGCCCATCCAGCCCCCAATCCTGGCGTTCAAATGCCAATAAGGGATCAGACACCTGCAGGTGCTGATAACAACCCCCTTAAGCAGGCTTCTCCAACTAATTTTGTAGGAAATAAACCTGTAGTAACTAAGGTTGAAGAATATAAAGCCAATATGCCTTATCCTCAAAAACTCCACCAAGCGGAACAGGATAAATAATTTGCCCGCTTTGCAGACTATCTTATGACTCTTGAAATAAAGATTCCATCTGCAGAGGCACTTGAGCACATACCCTCTTATGCTAAGTTAATGAAAGAGATCTTAAGTCATAAGAAGGTTTGGAGAGAAACTAAAAAAGTTTTCCTCACTGAAGAATGCAGTGCAGTCATTCTGAAAAGCTTACCAAAGAAGCTTAAAGATCCCGGAAGCTTTATGATACCATGCACATTAGAGGGTGCTTGTACCAAGATAGCTCTATGCGATCTTGGGGTGAGTATCAACCTAATACCTACATCCACTATCAAAAAGCTTGGTTTGACTGAAGAAGTCAAACCAACCCGGATATGTCTCCAACTTGCTGACGGTTCTATTAAAATGCCATCAGGCGTAACTGAAGACATAATTGTTAAGGTTGGGCCATTCGCCTTTCCCATTGACTTTGTAGTGTTGGAAATGGAGGAACACAAGAGTGTAACTCTCATTTTAGGAAGACCTTTCCTAGCAACTGGACAAACTCTCATTGATGTCCAAAAAGGGGAAGTGACCCTGAGAGTCAATGAGGATGAGTTTAAGTTGAATGCTGTCAAAGCTATGCATCATCCAGACACATCAAGAGACTGTATGAGCATTTATATTATTGACTCCCTAGTGGAGGAGGTCAATATGACTGAGAGTCTCAAATCAGAGCTAGAGTACATCTTTAAAGATGTTCAGCCTGATTTGGAGGAATCAGAGAATATAAAAGAACCTCTGATAACTCCTCATGAAGAGGAGAAACTTCCTAAGCATGATTTTAATGAGGAAAGAGAAAAACAACTAAATGAATCAAGACATAAAAATTTTGGATTAAAACAAATGATGCATGCAAGAACACTATGAATGTCAATATGAACACCAAGAACACTTTGAAGATCATGATGAACATCAAGAACTTATTTTTGAAAATTTTTAAGAAAAGAAAAACATGGAAGACATTAAACTTAGAAATTTTTAATGTTTAGATACTAATAATTCAAAAATGCATATCAAAAACAACAAAAGACACAAAACAAGAAAATATGAAGACCCAACAAGAAGACTTGTCAAGAACAACTTGAAGATCATGAAGAATGCAATGCATGAATTTTCCAAAAAATGCACAAATTTAAAAAAAACATGCAATTGACACCAAACTTAAAAATTGACACTAGACTCAAACTAGAAACACAAAATATTTTTGTTTTTAGGATTTTATTATTTTTTTTATTTTTTGGAAATTATTTTTAGAAAAACGAAAAAGAAGAAAAAGTTTAAAAGATTTTTGAAAGCTTTTTGAAAATAAAATAATGGTTGAAAAAAAGAGGAAAATTACCTAATCTAAGCAGCAAGATGAATCGTCAGTTGTCCAAACTCGAATAATCCCCAGCAACGGCGCCAAAAACTTGGTGCACGAAATTGTGATCTAAATGGCGCCAACAACTTGGTATGCAAAATTGTAATCTCAACTCTTTTTCACAACTTTGCACAACTAACCAGCAAGTGCAATGGGTCGTCCAAGTAATAAACCTTACGTGAGTAAGGGTCGATCCCACGGAGATTGTCGGCTTGAAGCAAGCTATGGTCATCTTGTAAATCTCAGTAAGGCGGATTCAAATGGTTGTAGAGTTTTGATGATTAAAAGATTAAACATAAAATAAAGATAGAGATACTTATGTAATTCATTGGTGGGAATTTCAGATAAGCGTATGGAGATGCGTTATTCCTTATGAATCTCCGCTTTCTTACTGTCTTCATTCAATCATTCATTCTCCTTTCCATGGTAAGCTGTATGTAGGGGGATCACCGTTGTCAATGGCTACCGTCCATCCTCTCAGTGAAAATGGTCCAGCTACATGTTACGTAGGGCTAATCATCTGTCGGTTCTCACTTGTGTCGGAATAAGATCCAATGATCCTTTTGCCTCTATCACTACGCCCAACAGTCATGAGTTTGAAGCTCGTCACAGTCATCCCATCCCAGATCCTACTCGGAATACCACAGACAAGATTTAGACTTTCTGGATCTCAAGAATGCTGCCAATTGATTCTAGCTTATACCATGAAGACTCTGATCTCAAGGAATTGAAGGCTCTGTTGTCAGGAGGGGCAATCAAATGCATGGACCAAGAATCCAAGTGATACATACTCTAGCATTCCCAGGTAGAACGGAAGTGTTTGTCAGGCACTCGTTCATAAGTGAGAATGGTGATGAGTGTCACAGATCATCACATTCAACAGGTTGAGGTGCGAGTGAACAACTTAGAATAAGAATAAGCTTGAATTGAATAGAAAAACAATAGTACTTTGTATTAATTCATGAGGAACAGCAGAGCTCCACACCTTAATCTATGGTGTGTAGAAACTCCACCGTTGAAAATACATAAGTGAAAATAGGGTAGGCATGGCCGAATGGCCAGCCTCAAAAAATGTGAACAATGGTCCAAAGATATTCCAAAAGATATATGATCTCAATACAATAGTAAAAAGTCCTATTTATACTAAAGTAGTTACTAGGGTTTACAGAAATAAGTAAATGATGCAGAAATCCACTTTCGGGCCCACTTGGTGTGTGCTTGGGCTGAGCATTGAAGCTTTCATGTGTAGAGACTTTTCTTGGAGTTAAACGCCAGTTTTTATGCCAGTTTGGGCGTTTAACTGTAGCTTCTATCATATTTCTGGCGTTTAACGCCAGAATAGGGCAAGAAGTTGGCGTTTGAACGCCAGTTTGTGTCGTCAAAACTCGAGCAAAGTATGGACTATTATATATTTCTGGAAAGACCTGGAAGTCTACTTTCCAACGCAGTTGAGAGAGTGCCATTTAGGTTTCTGTAACTCCAAAAAATCCACTTCGAGTGCAGGGAGGTCAGAATCCAACAGCATCAGCAATCCTTTTTCAGCCTCTAAATCAGATTTTTGCTCAGGTCCCTCAATTTTAGCCAGAAAATACCTGAAATCACAGAAAAACACACAAACACATAGTAAAGTCTAGAAATGTGTATTTTGCTTAAAAACTAATAAAAATATACTAAAAAGTAGCTAGATCCTACAAGAAACTATCTAAAAACAATGCCAAAAAGCGTATAAATTATTCGCTCATGACACAGCTACCACAGGGCTAATCATTTGTCAGTTCTCACTTATGTCAGAATAAGATCCATTAATCCTTTTGCGCACTGTCACTCCGCCCAACAGTCATGAGTTTGAAGCTCCTCACAGTCATCCCTTCCCAGATCCTACTCGGAATACCACAGACAAGGTTTAGACTTTTCGGATCTCAGGAATGTTGTCTATTGAATCTAGCCTATACCACGAAGATCCTAATCACGGGGTCGGATGCTCTGTTGTCAGGAGAGATGATGTGAATCCATGGATCAGAGATCCAAGAGAGTATACTCTGGCTGGTGTCCAATGACTACGTTGAATATCATGTAGACCGCTTTGTGGTTGTCAGGCACGCGGATCTTGGCTAAGTAAGTAGTGAAGATAGTGGGTGATTGTCACGGGTCACCCCTTCAGTCTGACTTAACTGAATTAAGTACAAGAGTATATCTTGGAGAAGAAGTAGGCATGAATTGAAGGAAAAACAATAGTACTTGCATTAATTCATGAGGAACAACAGAGCTCCTCACCTTAATCTATGAGGTGTAGAAACTCCACCGTTGAAAATACATAAGAGAAAAAGGTCTAGGCATGGTCAAATGGCCAGCCCCCCAAATGGCATAAGAATTCAAAAACAGGGGAAAAAGACCTGATCAAAGGATCAAAAAGTGGTCCAAAGATAAAATACAATAGTCAAAAAGTGCTATTTATACTAAACTAGTATCCTAGGTTTACAAAAAATGAGTAGATAGTGCAAAAATCCACTTTCGGGGCCCAACTGGTGTGTGTTTAGGCTGAGCTTTGAAGCTTTCACGTGCATAGGCCATCCTTGGAGTTAAATGCCAGCTTTGGTGCCAGTTTGGGCGTTTAACTCCAGTTCTGGTGCCTGTTCTGGCGTTTTACGCCAGAAAAAGGGTCTTTGGGTGGCGTTTGAACGCCAGTTTAGGCAATCAAATCTCGGGAAAAGTATAGACAATTATACATTTCTGGAAAGCACAAGATGTCTACTTTCCAACCCAATTGAGAGCGCGCCAATTGGGCTTCTGTAGCTCCAGAAAATCCACTTTGAGTGTAGGGAGGTCAGAATCCAACAGCATCTGCAGTCCTTTCTCAGCCTCTGAATCAGATTTTTTGCTCAGGTCCCTCAATTTCAGCCAGAAAATACCTGAAATCACAGAAAAAACATACAAACTCATAGTAAAGTCCACAAATGTGAATTTTGCATAAAAACTAATAAAAATATACTAAAAAGTGACTAAAACATACTAGAAACTACCTAAAAACAATGCCAAAAAGCGTATAAATTATCCGCTCATCAAGGAACCACACAAGCAAGGGAAGCCCATCAAGCCAAGGAGGTAGCGTTTAAAAATTGAGCGCTACGTTAACTCTTTCAACATTTTTGTGGCCCATTTGAAGAAAAACAAGGCGCGACACTCCCAAAATGAAGCGGCCAAGGTTCGAAGAAGGAGCGTCACTCCAAGGCATGTAGCACTACGTTAAGAACTCCTCACTGAGTGCTATGTCTAAACCAAGCAAGGCTGGGTGCATCAACACAACAAGGCATGTGTAGTGCTCAATTCACTAACTTAACTGAGCGCTCCACTAGAGCTTCACAAAATGCACAATGATCCAATTAAATCAAGCCATCAGGATCCACTCTTCCTAAAATCCAAAGCAAGCAAAGCCCATCAACATAACTCAAAATCACAAGAAATAGTTAGATTAGGAATTTTATTTTGTAATTTGTTTTTAATTTCAATTTCATTTTAATTTTTTTGTAAAAGCCTATAAAAAGACATCTGTTCCATTTTAGAAAGAGGTTGGCTCTAATACAGAGTAGTAGGAGTAGTAGTAGAATAGAAAGCTCTCTTTTAATTTTCCTGTTTGAATTTGAGAATTTGAAATCAGATCTGTGTTTCTTTTCTTTTCTGTTTCATCTCTCCTCTGCACTTTCTCTTCTGTTTTGATCGAGAGAGCAATTAAGCTATTGGCTTTCTTTCTGTTTTTGCTATTTCATTGAAATTGTTAATTTCTCTTGAGGATTTCAGAATTGATCTAAGTCTTCTTGCTGTTTTTAATTCTTCTACATTTCTACATTGTTGTTTTGGTACTGAATTGATCTGTTTCTGAATTTCCTCATCTGAAAGCTCTTTAGTTTACTGCACTTCACATTCTTCAATTATGTTTTAATTCCCAGCACCCAATTCCTTTTACTTTTTATGCAATTTAATTTCTCTGCAATTGTTCTAAGTTCTGCTTACTGCTTTCTTTAAATTCCCTGCACCCAATTCCCTTTACATTTGATGCCATTTACTTTTCTTGCTCTTTAAGATTCTGCCATTTACCTTTCTTGAAATTTAAGTTTCAGTACTTTTACTTTCTTGCACTTTAAGTTTCTGCAAATTTAATTCTTCTGCACTTTTAATTCACTGCAATTTACTTTCTGTTGATTAACATCACGCAATTCACCAATGTTAGCTTGACTAGACTAATCACCCACTAAAGTTGCTTGATCCATCAATCCCTGTGGGATCGACCTCACTCTAAGGGAGTTATTACTACTTGATGCGACCCGGTAGACTTGCCGATGAGTTTTTGTGGAATCATTTTTCCCTCATCAAAAACCAACAGAGCTCCTCCCCGTAGTGAAAATGGGGTTTAGTGACTCATAGTTCCAAGTATAAACAGAAATTCAAAACTGAAAATCAAACTAAACATAGAGAAGAGAAAGAGAAGGAAAACTGGAAGTAAAAGTGAATTGTAAAATAGTGTAGAGTCTCAGCAGAAAGTAAATTAAAAAAAGTAAAAACACAAAAGAGATCTAAGAATAAAAAGAGACTGAAAAGTAGATCCAAAAGAAGTCTGCCATCATTCAATATGCCAACTATTTATATTGGTTCAGTGGCTTGTTTAGGTGTACTTTCTAGTGCTTCCGAAGTGGGCCTTTTTATCCTTTAGTCAATTTTTGGACCAAATTTAGCTCCATGAGAACGTAGCGCTCTTTAGGAGAACAGAGCGCTCATTTACCCATGCGTACGCATCACCCACGCGTACGCATGCTTCGGCAATCTGGCATTTCGACGCGTACGTGTACACCCATTCAAGTGCCTATTTATTTGATTAAAATGAATGAAATCAAGCTAAAAATACTTAAACTTACTAGCTAATCTAAACAATAATGCGAATGCTTCAGTACTCCTAATTATGTTCTAAAAATTATCTAAGTGAGCTCTCCTGATATGTGTCAAATTTTGCTTTATATAGCACTCCAAAACAGCATTCCAGCCTTCCAAAATGGGCTAAGAGGCCTCAGAAATCGTAAAGCACGTGTTTCATTAATGAAATCACGTGTAGGGACCTGTGCGTACGCATAGATGTGTGCGCACGTACACTTGCCTAAATGTCGACCTGTGCATACGCACAGGTGCTTGTTGATGTGCGAAAAACGATCCGACACAAAACTCACCGGCAAGTGCACCGGGTCGCATCAAGTAATAATAACTCACGGGAGTGAGGTCGATCCCACAGGGATTGAAGGATTGAGCAATTTTAGTTTAGTGGTTGGTTTAGTCAAGCGAATCAAGATTTGGTTGAGAGATTTGTGATTAACAGAATTTAAATTTTATTTGAAAGTAAAGGGAATGGGTAATTTGCATGAAATTAAAGAGAACTGAAATTTAAAGTGCTGAATCTTAAAGAACAAGAAATTAAATGGCAGAAACTTAGAACGCAAGAAATGTAAATTGCAGAATCTTAAATTGCAAGAAATGTAAATGGCTTGAATTATAAAGGGAATTGGGAATTGGATTTGCAGAAATTAAACAAGGAAAAGTAAATTGCAACAAACAGAGAAGTAGAAGATAACTTGGATTGAATCGGATCTAAAAACAGAAATGTAAATGAGATTGAAAAGCATTAAACAGAGAATGTAAAATTGGAATTCAGATCTCAGGACACAAGAGACTAGATAACCAAGTCTAGATCTCAATGCCTTCCTAGATCCACCAAGAACAATTGCAAAGGAAATGAAGATTGCAGAGAAAGTAGATGAAGAAGCAATTAACCGAAACGGAAATTCAATTGTGCAGTAAAATTAAACAAGATCCCAAGGTGAGATTGAAACAGAAGTTCTTCAATTCTCCACCCAAGATCCGAAGCAAGAAAAGTAAAGAGTATTCAAGCAAGAACAAGGAAGAAGAGAGATCAATTCTCCTCCCAAATTCCCGTGAATTAAAAACAACAATGCTAAAATGTAAAGTGATCTCTCTACTAAGTGTACTACGAATTCTCCAAGGGAAAAACTCCCCTAAAACTTAAATCCTAAGCTATTTATACACTTTCTTCAAATGGTCTTCAAGCCTTGAATTGGGCCTTTGCTCTTGATGGAATTGGGTTGATAGAGGCCTTGGTTGATTGCTCTTGGAGTTTGGAGAAGAACTGAAGTGAACCGGGTTGGGAATCATGAAACCTTGAGTAAAAGTTTGAGTAAAAGTTTGAGGCAAACTTTTACTCAAACATTTTACATCAGCCACCCCATCCTTGCTGCTACCAACGTTTGAGCCAAAGTTTGGGGTCAAACTTTTGCTCAAACGTTGGCCCCCTTATGCACACTCATGGCGCCAACGTTTGCCAAAAAGTTTGAGGCAAACGTTGGCGCAAACTTTTGCTCTCCAGGGTGTGTTGTTGATGGCGCCAATGTTTGCCAAAAAATTTGAGGCAAACGTTGGCTCAAGCTTTTCTCCCAAAAGTTTGCGCAAAAGTTTGAGGCAAACTTTTGTTCAAGCTTTTTGCTCCCTGGTTCGTTTTCACTTATTCCAAAAGTTTGAGCTAAAGTTTGCGGCAAACTTTTGCTCAAACTTTTTGTTCTCTCTTCCTCCTAGCCATTCCTTCTTGCTTCAACCTTTCTCCAAGCTTTCTTCACCTATCATCAATCAACCAAACACATCAAAGCTATGCTCAAAATCATGAGATTGTCATTCTTTCATAATATGTGACAATTATAGCATAAAACCTCATGATATTGCATTAATTCATCTATAGTTGATTAAATCAAAGGAAACATGAAAATCTACCCAATTGGCTTGCTTATGGCTCAAGAAAGTGCATAATTCAATTGAAAATAAAAGAAAAACACTAGTGAAACTAGGCTAAGATGACTTCTCATCACAACACCAAACTTAAAATTTGCTTGTCCCCAAGCAAGAAAGGACTTATGCTCAAAGGTTCTTCCAATTAAGACGGATTGAAGAATAACTTGTCAGGTCCTGTGAGTGAAGTAATTAAGTGACAGTGGGGTGAACTCTAAATCTTATGCTCATGCAAGGGCTTCAGTGCTCACTAGTCCCTACATCTTGGGAGTCTTAGGTCTTAGGATTTCCATCCAAATGGTATCATGGAGATCTCTTTATATGTAATCACCTTGAAGCAGCTTATAGTTTCTTTGCTTTGGCCTTGACTCTAAGTGTCATGTCTCAAAGCGACTCTTTAGATAAGCTTTCAATCAATACTCCTAAACCAGTTGGTTTTAAGGTATTAGGTGTTAAAGCACCCCTAAGGATTTGCTTGCTCAAGCCTCTCTCTTTGACACATCTCAACCACAAGCATTTACTAGGCTAACAACTCTTTGAGTTTTGTTTCTTCTTTCTTTTTCTGCCTAGTAATTGATGCTCAGAGCCTTGGGCCATGTTCCTTTTTTTTTGCTTTTGTATTTTCTTTATTTTCTTTTGTTTTGTTTGCTACTTCTTAGATCAATAAATTTTTGAGAATCTCCACAATACTTCTTTGAACTTCATGTCCTGCCTATGAGCTCCCATGCAAGTTTTCATAAGCATGCAACCTCAATACATAATCACACAACTAGAACCACCACTTCTCCTAATCTTTTGCTTGCCTCAAAACTGTTTAATTCCTCAATCCTTATTTACAAAGAACTATCATGTGATGCATTTTTTTTTACATATTGAGTGCAAACAAGTTTTGGAGAGTATAGTGTTGTAAATGATCAAACATCTTGATTATTGAATTGCAGAAAAACTATACTATGCAGTCAGACAGGGGTATTATGTAAATTTCAATTTAGCAGCATCTGATACAAAATAATCACTGAACAATACAACCTTTTGGAGTTCGCTTGCTGCCCTCCTCCTCATCATCATCATTGCTGGTCTTCACATTTCTCTTTCATTCCCTTGATTGATGATGCTTAATCTTTCCAAAAGCTTGTATGATGCTCTGCAATGATATTGAAAGTTGCTTGTTCCCCAAGCACTTGAAAGAAGAAATGGTTAGCTTGCATGATTTATTTGTGGGCTTTTGAACTTACTTTGGTGTGGGAACACCAAACTTAGTGCCTTGCCAATGGTTCTCATGCATTAAATTAACCATGTGTGATAATTTTTTTTCCTTCATTGTCAAAATCAATAAAACTGAAAACTAGGAAACAGCAAAATAGTTAACTAGTTCGTCTAGATGCTTGAAGCTAGCATTATGCAGAAAGTGAGAATGTATTTTATGATGGAATTTTGGTGGAACACCAAACTTAGAATCCTTCATTCTCCTTTAGATTGTTTTGGTGTGTAACACCAAACTTAGCTTCTTGCAATATAGATAAAACTAATTAGCCCTTTTTATTGAAATAGATATGAAAAGATGGTTACCTCTGGTTGGGTTGCCTCCCAACAAGCGCTCTTTTATTGTCACTAGCTTGACATCCTCTGTGCTTGCTCAGCTCAGATTCTGAGCTTCCTTCTCCTTGGCCCATTGTCCTCCTAAGTGAGGTTTTGCTTTGTGATGCTCATCTTGGATGAGTGATTCTTTTCTTTTAGCCCTCTTCTCACTCATTTCTGTGAGGTTCTTGGCTAATTGTTCCATTTGCCCCTCAATTCTCCCGAGTGAGGCCTCCTAGTGTTTACTTATCATCTCTTGATGTTTCATTATTCTCTCTACTACGATCTCCAGATTGGTGATCCTCTGAGAGTCTTGTGAGATTGGTTGGTTGTAGGGTGTTGGGGGTTGGAAGGGTGGGTAGTGTGGTGGTATGTAGTGATTGTTGTTGGTATGGTGGTGTTTTTGCAGGTTTGGGAAATTGGGGTTGTTGTAGTTGAAGTCCCTTTGTTCCTGATGTTGAGATTCCCTCATTCTTAGATAAGAATGTGGCTTCCATGGTGGAAATTGTGCATTCACTGTAGTAGAATGGAGAAAATCAATTTGTCTAGCTATTGACTCCAATTGTTGCTGAGTTTGCTGATGTAGCTGTTTGCTTTGATTCATGACTGCCTTCATGCCTTCAAGATTCATTATCTCCTTTTCTGAAGTTGCATTCTGTGGGGTCTCAAATGAGTGTTGGTTATTGGCTCTCTTGTCATTGAACTCTGCAGTTCCTTGGCCAGCTGCTGTTGCTTTGAGTATGTCATCTGAGAAGTAATCCACCGCTCTTCTTATTTCTAGGGTTAATCCTTCATAGAACGCTTGGAAACCCACTTTGTCATTTGCTTTCTTGTATCTTTCCCATGCTTTGAACAATGGTTCTTCCTCTCCTTGTATGAATGGATGTATTCCCTCTTTCATCTTGATGTTTTGTTGTGATGAGGAGAATTTGGCTAGAAATTTGGCAACCAAATCATCCCAACTAGTGATACTTCCTTGGGGAAAAGTTTCAAGCCATTGTGCCGCTTCATCCTTCAGTGAAAAAGGAAATAGAAAGAGCTTATAGGCATCATGATTTATACTATCAAAGTTGACAACACCACAGGTCCTCAGAAAAATGGATAGGTGCTGTTTAGGATCCTCCAATGGATTTCCACCATAGGAACAATTGTTCTCTATTAGTGTAATGAGTTGTGGCTTCATGTTGTGGTGTTCTTCTTTCTCAGAAACTCCTTCTTCAATGATATCCTTCCCTCTGGCTGCTCTTCTTTCCTGTGACATATAAATCAACAACGGAACACACAGTGATTCTCTTGAAAATTGAGTGTAGTCAGTTGAGACAAAACTTCAAACAGTTAGTAGGTTAGTCAAAAATTAAAGAAAAAGTGCTTGATCTAGATCTCCACTTCACTTAATCATTGTCAATCTAATCAATCCCCGGCAACGGCGCCAAAAACTTGATGTGCGGAAAACGATCCGACACAAAACTCACCGGCAAGTGCACCGGCTCGCATCAAGCAATAATAACTCACGGGAGTGAGGTCGATCCCACAGGGATTGAAGGATTGAGCAATTTTAGTTTAGTGGTTGGTTTAGTCAAGCGAATCAAGATTTGGTTGAGAGATTTGTGATTAACAGAATTTAAATTGCATGGAAAGTAAAGGGAATGGGTAAATTGCATGAAATTAAAGAGAACTGAAATTTAAAGTGTTGAATCTTAAAGAACAAGAAATTAAATGGCAGAAACTTAGAACGTAAGAAATGTAAATTACAGAATCTTAAATTTCAAGAAATGTAAATGGCTTGAATTATAAAGGGAATTGGGAATTGGATTTGCAGAAATTAAACAAGGAAAAGTAAATTGCAACAAACAGAGAAGTAGAAGATAACTTGGATTGAATCGGATCTAAAAACAGAAATGTAAATGAGATTGAAAAGCATTAAACAGAGAATGTAAAATTGGAATTCAGATCTCAGGACCCAAGAGACTAGATAACCAAGAACAATTACAAAGGAAATGAAGATTGCAGAGACAGTAGATGAAGAAGCAATTAACAGAAACGGAAATTCAATTGTGCAGTAAAATTAAACAAGATCCCAAGATGAGATTGAAACAGAAGTTCTTCAATTCTCCACCCAAGATCCGAAGCAAGAAAAGTAAAGAGTATTCAAGCAAGAACAAGGAAGAAGAGAGATCAATTCTCCTCCCAAATTCCTTTGAATTAAAAACAACAATGCTAAAATGTAAAGTGAGCTCTCTACTAAGTGTATTACGAATTCTCCAAGGGAAAAACTCCCCTAAAACTTAAATCCTAAGCTATTTATACACTTTCTTCAAATGGTCTTCAAGCCTTGAATTGGGCCTTTGCTCTTGATGGAATTGGGTTGATAGAGGCCTTGGTTGATTGCTCTTGGAGTTTGGAGAAGAACCGAAGTGAACCGGGTTGGGAATCATGAAAGCTTGAGTAAAAGTTTGAGTAAAAGTTTGAGGCAAACTTTTACTCAAACTTTTTACATCAGCCACCCCATCCTTGCTGCTACCAACGTTTGAGCCAAAGTTTGGGGTCAAACTTTTGCTCAAACATTGGCCCCCTTATGCACACTCATGGCGCCAACGTTTGCCAAAAAGTTTGAGGCAAACGTTGGCGCAAACTTTTGCTCTCCAGGGTGTGTTGTTGATGGCGCCAACGTTTGCCAAAAAGTTTGAGGCAAACGTTGGCTCAAGCTTTTCTCCCAAAAGTTTGCGCAAAAGTTTGAGGCAAACTTTTGTTCAAGCTTTTTGCTCCCTGGTTCGTTTTCACTTATTCCAAAAGTTTGAGCTAAAGTTTGAGGCAAACTTTTGCTCAAACTTTTTGTTCTCTCTTCCTCCTAGCCATTCCTTCTTGCTTCAACCTTTCTCCAAGCTTTCTTCACCTATCATCAATCAGCCAAACACATCAAAGCTATGCTCAAAATCATGAGATTGTCATTCTTTCATAATATGTGACAATTATAGCATAAAACCTCATGAAATTGCATTAATTCATCTATGGTTGATTAAATCAAAGGAAACATGAAAATCTACCCAATTGGCTTGCTTATGGCTCAAGAAAGTGCATAATTCAATTGAAAATAAAAGAAAAAGACTAGTGAAACTAGGCTAAGATGACTTGTCATCACTTGTGCTTTTCCTTATTTTCTTCATATGTTCTCCCTACTACATCCTTTATTCCACTTTTGCCTAGCCAATCTTGCCCAAATGACCTGAAATCACTTCATAAAACATATCATGGCATCGGATGGCAATAAAGTGTAATTAAATTGCTCAATTTAAGCACAAAATTGCATGTTTTCACATTTAGGATCAAATAAGGGAGAAATCACAAAAGTATGCTATTTTAGTGTATAAGTGTGAGTTTATGTGCTAGAATCCATCCAAAAATGAGTCAAAATATTTCATCAAATATGGATTCATCAATTTCCCCACACTTAAACAATAGCAAGTCCTCATGCTAAACTAACAAGGAAGATAATCAAAAGGGTAATCAACTTATTACATGCAACTATCTATATGCATGTGAGTATGTATATACTATCTATATCTTCTATAGTTTCCTATGAAATTGGTGAAAACAAACAAATAAATTCCCAAGCAAGAGTCTATACATTCAGGGGAAAGCAAGGGAATAGTCTAGTGCAAGCAAAATCTAGAAAATTGATTCAACTCATCAAAATGAAGCAACTAGCAAGAATTCATGATAAAAAGTGTGGAAACATAGAATTGAGTAATTGAACCCTCACTGGATATGTGTATGCACTCTAATCACTCGGTGTCTAGGGTTTAATCACTCAAACCTCTTCTTAATCATGATTTCAAGGATTTGTTCTTCATCTAACAATCAATAAACAAGTGATGCATGAATGCAATTATCATGAGGACTTCATATGGTTATAATGGGGTTAGGGTAAAGGTGGGACAAATTTGGCTAAATGGACTAACATGATTGAATCCTTGATCAGTTTAAGTATCCAAGTCAACCGTTATCAATCCAATAACAAAAATATGCACTCCTAACTTCCCATCATTGCTTTTTTCACTAATACTCACGTATACTTTATCATTTGCATCACATATGCATTTCTTTATTCATCTCTTTTCTCCTTGGGGTAACTTTATCCTCTTTTGAAGATTCTTTTTTTAATGGTAAATGCATATGGTTTAATAGTTCGTACATGATTGCTCCCATTTACCAAAATCTTTAATAAGATACCCAAAACAAACATTTGCAATAATTACCAATGTTTCCTGAAATTCCCCCAGACTTAAATGAAACACACTTCTCAACCTATACTAATCAAGGGTATAATCCAAGGTAAATCATGGGTTTTCACTTTAGGTTGTAATGTGCTAATGTTAAGAACAATGGGGTAAATAAAGCTCAAAGGGGGTTAACAATGGTAAATCCAAATGGTAGGCTATATGGGAAAAGTAAACTTTAATCAAAGATGGCCTCAATCATGCTCAATGCAATTCAAGACATCAATCATAGGAAATAAAGAATCAAGCAAGACCAAGATTGCAATCACAGAAGAGATATAATGCACAATGAACAAAATTAGTGGTTAAAATGTGTAACCACTCAATATAGCTCAAAACTCACAAGGTAATTGTTCTTTACTCTTCTATGTTCCAAAGAAATCATTCAAGCAAGTTTTAAAAATAGTTTTCCAAATCAATTCAATAGAATTCCCTTAAACAGAAATTCTTGGAAAATTTTTGTCGTTTTTCACCAAAATTATTTCCTATATAAATATATGTATGTTGTGATGGATGCAAATTTTCAAAATTTCCTAGTCTTTTTCCTAATTTTCAATAAGCAAAAATTAACATGAACAATTAGGATCAAAATGAACTAGGCATATGCTATTCACATCATCCAATCGCACAATAGTAGATCCTCCCCCACACTTAGATGAAGCACGGTCCTCCGTGCCAGAAATAGACCGGGGGTGATCAACTCTACTAAGCTCCACCGGCTGGCATTGGTGGGTGGTGATGACGCTGGTAGACAATGATGGCATGGGAAGTCTCAGTGCTGGTCTCAGCTGCCGGCTCCTGAACGGCCTGATCAGCTGGCTCTGCTGCCATCTCAACTGTAAGCTTAGCTCCAGCTGCCAGCTCCTCAACTATAGGCAGCTCCACTCTCTGCTCCGGGGGCTCGACTGCCTGGCCAGTTTCAACTGCTGGCTCCTCCGGTGCTTCCTCCTCAGTCTCAGGCTCGGGCTCTGGTGTATCCAGAGGAGGTGGCCCATGGTTTCTACCGTTAAACTTCGCCACGATCCATTGAAAGTGGTGAGTGTTGTGGCACTCGAAATGGTGGAGGGTCTCCAGGATTTCCCGACCCAGCTCATATGGTGTCTGAAGTCGAGGTGTGGGCATAGGAGGTGCAGGAGGTGCTGAGGGCTCTGCTGATACTGATGGTGGCTTAGTAGTCTTCCTCTTCTTCTGTGGCAGTCTCTCATTGTTGTCGTATGCTAAGAATGGTTGTTTACTGATGAGAACAGACGTCCAGTCTGTCAGACGTCGCTCCACCCCAGATAAAGTAGCTAATCTGGTGATCATCGATGGGAAGGGGATGTTGTATTTTTTGCTGTTGGGTCACCTTCCACATCGAGTCTCTAATAAGGGGAAGAACATAGATCCTCTTTGATGGAAAAATTATGCCAATTCAG
This sequence comes from Arachis stenosperma, assembly GCF_014773155.1. Classification (NCBI taxonomy): domain Eukaryota; kingdom Viridiplantae; phylum Streptophyta; class Magnoliopsida; order Fabales; family Fabaceae; genus Arachis; species Arachis stenosperma. Next base: position 64,712,679 of record NC_080380.1, read on the forward strand.
AAAACTAGATAAAGTAATTCCATTGTGAGTATAGTCCAAACAGGCAATGGATCCTCTCAATCAAAATTCAATCCAAGATAATGTCACAATTCAAACCTTTTTAACCGAGAGTATTTAGACTCCCAGGTCGTTCTCCCTAGAAACTAGTGACAACAAGTGCATACAATTTTGGTTGTGAAAGGCAAAGGGAGTTTGCAATGATTGAATGCAAACAAAATAAAGGAAAAAAAGAACGAGACAAAATTGGAATTAACAAACTAATGAAAGAACAAAAGAACTATGTATGTAATATAAACAAGTAAGACTCAAAATTGGTGCAAAGTGGTTTAAAACATAAATGAAACCTTGACTTGGGATGAGTAATGGAATCCCTTCCTTGTCATAAATACAACTATGATAATTATGATAGATTAATCTTGCTAAGTCAACCCTTAACATCGAAGAGTAAGTCAAGTGAGCATAATTGTCATTAATCCACAAATCCTAGCTAACTTACCAAATTAATTGGTAAAAAGCTAGCGTTAGTGAAAACAATAACAACTAACAACCCAATAATTATCACTAAATGTTGGACATTACGACTCTAGTAATCCATAAACTCATTTTCCCCACACCAAGGGGTGGAAATTACCCCCATAATCAAAATTGGCATTTCATCGAACACATAGTGGGCATAAATATAAAATATGGCAAAATTGGTAAATTGATGAAAGCTATGAACCATAAATGATCAAATATCAAATAAACAACAAACATCAAATTCAACAACTAGAAATCCAAAGTTGCAAGATTATGTAAATTGGCAATAGAAATGAAAATGAAAGAACGTGTAGAACAAGTGTAGCAATTAAAATAGAAATTAAAAAAATACTTACAAGGAGATAGCAAAATCTAAGACAAAATTGAACTATAAAATGCTACATTGAAAACCTAATTAAAACCCTAAGAGAGAAAACCTAAAAGAAAACTACCCTAAAACTACTCCTAAAAACTATTCTATGAAGTATGGTAGTGTGTCGTGTGAAATGTGATTGCTTCCCCCTTCAAATATGCTCTAAAGCCTTCAAAAATGGGCCAAAGAGCCCCCAAAATGCGAGTCCACGTGACTTTTTAATGGAGGCACGCACTGGTACCTGTGCGCACGCACAGGTCTGTGCATAGGCACACTTGCTGATTTTCCTCTTGTGGATGGGCACAAACCTGTGCGTGGGCACAAGTGCTGATTTCTATTCTGCCCTGAGCATGGGCATAGCTTGTGCGTTAGCATAGGTGCTGATTTTGACCCTGCCTTGTGCATGGGAACAGACCTGTGCGTGAGCACAGGTGCTGCTTTTAACCCTTGTGCGTGGGCATAGAAGCTGTGCGTGGGCACAGGCTGAGATGCTTTCCTCCTTTGTTTTCTTCACGTTTTCTACCTTTTTACATGCTTTCTTTCACTTCTACCAAACCATTCTTGCCTCTAGGACCTGAGATCACTCAACAAACATAACACGGCATCGAATGGAATAAAAGTTGGAATATAATTGCTCAATTTAAGCACAAAAACACATGTTTTCACATTTAGGTTTAATTTAGGTGTCAAACATAAAAGTGAGCTATTTTGGTGAATAAGTGTGAGTTTATGTGATGAAATTCACTCAATTCAAGCTAAGATATATCTTCAAATATGTACTCATCACTCATCCCCTCCAAGATAGCCCAAAGTAATACCGCCACACAGACCTAATGTGAGTGGCATGCGTGCTCGGCAGGATGTAGTCGGCGATGATCTGCTGCCAGATACTCGCCTCAGGATTCAGGTCAGTGCACACAATGCTCTATAGGATTGTATTCTCCCCCCTGCTATACTCCCATTTGGCCTCAGGAATGCCAATCTTTTTCAGAATGACGTCTAATGATAGCTTGCCTGATGTCAAGTCTTTCACTATCTAAGGGTAAGCGTCACGGGCCGGAGGAATATGCGAGATCTGCAAGAGGGCCTCTAAAGCATAATCAGAGGTGTCCAGTGTGACACCTTTCAGAAAAATAGTTAGGGCATCCCTCTTATGCAGATTTTCGTAGAAATCTTTGACATGGTGTTCATTAGTTTCCACCGGATCGAATCCTACGAACTTCGACTAGTAAAAATTTAGTCTGTCAAGAATTTGATCCGCATATGTCTCCGGTAAGTTTAGCTTTCTCTCGAAGTGAAAGTCTTTCCCATCCACTTTCTTATACTGTTCTTGGGCTTTCGCATTGACAAACGTGTCAGGTTGGGTGCTCAGAGGCACAAGAGGAGGAGGAGTCAAAGGGTTGCCTTTCTCCTTTCCCTTGCGACGCATCCTGAAAAAGACAAAAACAGAATACAACTCAGGAGAAATAGATGAAAATCACAAAAATACAGAGGAAGTAGTCAAATAATGCAAATCAGAGCCAATAAGGTAAACAAGCACTTAATTGAGGGGAAACATGTACAAAATAGCCAAATTGTCAAAAAAGAAGTGTATTTTTCCACAGTCAAGCAACGTAAGTAACATAAAAGAGAATGAACAACAATTGAAGGACGTATATGACATAGGTGTACAATGGAAGTGAATTAAAGTGAGAGGACTTGATTATAGCAATTTTGCATTTGAAATTGGAAAGATTTGCAAAAATTGGCACAAAAGGCAATAATCAATGCAACAGTGAAAGCATGCACTAATTCATGTTGAGAGGATAAGAAATAATCACATATACATAACTTATTGTCCAAAGCAATACTTGATTGAAAAACAGGTTGTATTGCTAAAAAACATGATGGAACAAGTGAATATGTATGTGGTTATCCATTTTTAACAACTGCATGAACATGCAACAGCATTAACTCACTAAATACCATCAGGTTACGCACTTAAAATGTACCAAATGGAATGATCTTGATGGGGGAAAATTAGATTCCCACATAAACTCACCGGCAAGTATACCGGGTTGCATCAAGTAGTAATAACTCATGAGAGTGAAGTCAATCCCACGAGGATTGATGGATCAAGCAACTTTAGTGAGGTGATTAGTTTAGTCAAGCTAACATTGGTGAATTGAGTGAAATTGAACTGATAGAAGGTAAATTGCATGAAATGTAAAGGGCATAATATAAATTACAACAAATGTAAAGGGATTGGGTGCTGGGAAATCAAAGGAAACAGAAATAACAGAGAACAAGATTCATCAAGGATTGGAGATATCATAATCCACAATGAATCAAATAGATCTCAACTTCTTTCTCAATCATATGAATAGATATATGGTGGATTGAAATTAATTGGATCCCAATTCCTTGACAATCCAGTCTCTCTAATCACAATCAATCTTGCCAATACCTTGATCTAATTGTCTTAAGAAGAGGTTAAGTACATGTCTCTCATCCATAAACCATACTAACTCTTAAGATCTCAATTCCTCCCGAACACTGTTGATCAAGATAGTAGTGATGGATAGAGATTTAGTTCTAATGAAGGTGATTCCACTTCCGAGGCTCACACCCACATTCAATTGAGTTAAACCCCCTTCCAGAGTGAATAATTCACAATCAAAATAGAAGATACCCAATAGCTACACAATTGAATTGAGAAGAAGACGAATTTCATTGATTTATTGGAATTACAATAGAGCACCTCCCTCGAATAAAATTGGGGTTTAGTTCATCATTGCTCTAGTACCAAAACAAAGAAAATAAAAATTGCCGAAAATGAAGAACAAAAAAGAAAATAGATCTAAAAATTCTAGAGAAAATTCCAAAGGAAAGTGAAGAATGCTGAAGAGATCCTAAGTTCCCCCTAGTCAAAAGTCCTTAATGAAGTCAAATTTTCTTCTATTTATACATTTCCTAATTCAGGCATCAAGTGCTTGGAGTGGGCTTTTGGCCTCTATTGAAGTGGGTCAGAATGGGTCCTCAGTTGGTGTGGTTAGGAGATTGCTTCCTATGTGCGTGCGCGTCCTTTGCAATGTTGTACCATCGACACGTGCGCGTACTGCATGCATGCTTGTCGATACGATCTTCAGCGTCAACCATGCTTGCATGTACCATGCGTGCGTACGTGTCCTTTGTAGCGTTCATTGATTGAACGCGACGTTTGCGCCATGAATGCTCTTCACGCGTGCGCGTCATTGGTGCGTGCGCGTGGATGGTAAAATGTCACTTTTGCGTTCCAGCGTCATGTACGCGTTCGTGCCAGCCACCACTTTTGTCACATCGACGCGTGCGTGTCATACACGCCTGTGCGTCGGTGACCGATTTCAAATCCCAACTCTGAAAGTATCACAGGCGTTGATTAGCGGATAATTTCTACGCTTTTTGGCATTATTTTAAGGTAGCTTTTAATAGGTTTTAGTTACTTTTTAGTATATTATTATTAGTTTTTATGCAAAAATCACATTTCTGTACTTTACTATAATTTTGTGTGTTTTTCTATGATTTTAGATATTTTCTGGCTGAAATTGAGGGACCTGAGCAAAAATCTGATTCAGAGGCTGAAAAAAAGACTTCTGATGCTGTTGAATTCTGACCTCCCTGCGCTCGAAGTTGATTTTTAAGAGCTACAGATTCCCAATTGGTGCGTTCTCAATAACGTTGAAAAGTATACATGTTGGGCTTTCTAGCAATGTATAATAGTCTATACTTTTCCCGAGATTTGATGGCCCAAACTGGCGTCCAAACGCCACCCAAAGACCCTTTTTTGGAGTAAAACGCCAGAACTGGCACCCAAACTGGCGTTTAACTCCAGTAATAGCACAAGCACGTGAAAGCTAGGAAGCTCAGCCCAAAAACTCACCAAGTGGGCCCCTGAAGTGCATTTCTGCACTCTCTGCATCTAGTTACTCATTCTCTGTAAACCTAGGTTACTAGTCTAGTATAAAAACTACTTTTAGAGATTCATTTTGAAACTTATGACATTTTTACATTCCTTATTGTACCTTTAACGGCATGAGTCTCTAAACCCCATCGTTGGGGGTGAGGAGCTCTGCTGTGTCTCAATTAATTAATGCAATTACTACTGTTTTCTATTCAATCGTGCTTGCTTCTGTTCTAAGATATTCACTCATACTTCAATGTGATGAATGTGATGATCCGTGACACTCATCACCATTCTCAACTTATGAACCTGACAACCACTTCCGTTCTACCTGCAACAGCTTGAGTGTGTATCTTTTGGGCTTCTGATTCACGAGTTTGATTGCCTTTCCTGACAACAGAGCATTCAATTCTGTGAGATCAGAACCTTCATGGTAGATGCTAGAATCAATTGGCAGCATTCCTAAGATCCGGAAAGTATAAACCTTATCTGTGGTATTCCGAGTAGGATCTGGGAAGGGATGATTGTGACGAGCTTCAAACTCACAATTGTTGGGCGCAGTGACAGTGTGCAAAAGGATCAATGGATCTTATTCCAACACAAGTGAGGACCGACAGATTATTATCCATGTACATGGACCATTTTCACTGAGAGGACGGATAGTAGCCATTGACAATGGTGATCCACCAACATGCAGCTTGCCATGGAAGGAGCCTTGCGTGTTTGAAGAAGAAGGCAGTAGGAAAGCAAAGATTTAGAGGTCAAAGCATCTCTGAAACCTCAACCTGTTCTCCATTTCTGCATAACAAGTATTGTTTATTCCATGCTCTTTTATTTTTTTTTACAAATAAAACTAAGAATCATTATTGTATCATGACTAAGAATAATAAGATAACCATAGCTTGCTTCAAGCCAGCAATCTCCGTGGGATCGACCCTTACTCGTGTAAGGTATTACTTGGACCACCCAGTGCACTTGCTGGTTAGTTGTGCAGAGTTACAAAGTGTGATTGCAATTCCGTGCACCAAGTTTTTGGAGCCGTTGCCAGGGATTGTTCGAGTTTGGATAACTGACACTTCATCTTGTTACTTAGATTAGGAAGAATTTATCTTTTTGGTTTAGAGTCACTAACTTTGAGTCCTTTATTTTCTTTTAAAAAAAAATTTGTTTCTTGTTTGAATCTTGTGTCAATTGCATGTTTTAATTTTTCATAAAAAAATTTTCGAAAATATATTCATTGTGTTCCTTTCTTGATCTTCAAGTTGTTCTTGTTTATTTTCCTTGTTTGATCTTTAGCTTTTCTTATTTTGTGTCTTTCCTTGTTTTTCTTGTGCATTTTCGAATTATTAGTGTCAAAGTATAAAAATTTTTAAGTTTGGTGTCATTTTATTGTTTTTTTCTTTCCTAATTAAATTCAAAAATATCTTTTCTCTTTATTTTAATTGAATTTTCGAATTTTCCTTTTAAAAAAAATCTGATTTTTATTTTAAATTTTGTTTTCTTATCTTAGTTTTAAATTTCAAAATTCAAATCTTTTTCAAAAATCATATCTTTTTCAAAATCTTATCTTATCTTTTCTAATCTCAAATTTTAAAATTATATCTTTTTCAAATCTTTTCTTTTATTTATTTTCTTACAAGTATCTTTAATTTTAAAGCATATCTTTTTCAAAACTTCCTAACTACTTTCTCTCTCTTTATTTTTTGAAAATCATATCCAAAGTTTAGTTTTCTAATTTCTTTTATTTCTTTTTCCCTTCTTAATTTTTGAAACTTACATTCAATTTTTCATTTATTTTATTTTATTTTATTCTTTTTATTTCGGTTTTTAAAAAAAAGAGAGAAAAATTGTTTATTTGCAATTCACAGCATCTCCCTTTCTCCATCATGGACCTAAGTGAAAATGAACAGTCCAGAAGGACTCTGGGGTCATAGGCTAACACCATTACTGCTTCATATGGAAGTGGTATTTTTATACACTCCATCAGAGTCAGCAATTTTGAGTTAAATCCTTAGCTCATTTTCATGGTGCAGCAAAATTGCCAGTATTCCGGTCTTCCACATGAAGAACCTACTGAGTTTCTAGCACAGTTCTTACAAATTGCTGACACAATATGTGATAAGGATGTGGATCAGGATGTCTACAGATTATTGCTATTTCCATTTGCTGTAAAAGACCAAGCTAAGAGATGGTTAAACAACCAACCCAAGGCCAGCATAAAAACATGAAAATAGTTGTCAAACAAATTCCTGAATTAATATTTTCCTCCAAAAGGGATGACACAGCTAAGGCTGGACATCCAAGGCTTTAAACAAGAGGATAATGAATCTCTTTATGATGTCTGGGAGAGGTACAGAGAGATGCTAAGGAAATGCCCCTCTGAAATGTTTTCAGAGTGGGTGCAGTTAGACATCTTCTACTACGGGCTTACAGCAAAGGCCCAGATATCTCTAGACCACTCAGCTGGAGGATCTATACACATGAGAAAGACAACTGAGGAGGCTCAAGAGCTCATTGATACAGTTGCTAGAAATCAGCATTTGTACTTAAGTAGTGAGTCCTCCATGAAAGAAGAGGCTAAAGCAGTATCCACTGAACTTAGTCCTCCAGAACAAGTTGCTGAACTCAATCAGCAATTACTTGCTCTAACAAAACAGTTAGCATAATTTAAAGAGATGCTACAAGACACTAAAAATGCTAACAATAATATGGAAGCACAATTGGATCAGACAAGACAACAATTATCTAAACAAATAACAGAAGAGTGCCAAGCTGTTCATCTGAGGAGTGAAAAGACATTGAATGCCTCAATTCAATGCAGCAAGAAGCCAAGAAAGGAACAACTGACAGAGGATGATCAAGCCACTGCCCAAAATCCTTCTGAGGACAGTAAGAGCCCAGAGAGGAATGATTTTGGCATTCAAACGCCAGGAAAAGGTGGAAAATTGGCGTTAAATGCCCATCCAGCCCCCAATCTTGGCGTTCAAATGCCAATAAGGGATCAGACACCTGCAGGTGATGACAAGTCATCATATACCCATTTTTCAAGCTAATTTCACTTGTTTTGTTAGCAATTATGCACTTTCTTGCATCCTAAGTAAGTGATTTGGAGTGAAAATGCATAACTTCTCTAAATCAAGCAACCACCATGAAATTAATGTTAAATCATGAGGTTTAAGCTAATTTTAATTGCATTTTAATTGATTTATAAGCCTCTTGAATTTAGTGATACTTTGAGTGGTTGTTTTGGTTTATTGTAGGTGAAGAAAAGAAAAGAAAATGAAAAGCGTGGCCTAAAAAGTGTAGCAAAAGAAAGAAAAGCGTGGCCGAATCAAGATGAAGCGTGCCGCAACTAATGGGGGAAGCAACATTGCCCTCCACAAGGGCAGAATGCCCTCTAGGAGAGCAACATTAGGTGACCAAGCCAAGGGAGGCAACTCTGCCTTGCCCACTCCAAGGGCAGAGCACAAAATGTGCCTTGAAACTATGAAGAAGGAAACTCTGCCCTGCCCTTGTGGAGGGCAGAATCGGGCACCTCAAGGAAAGAAATCAAGAAAAAAAGGTCACCCATGCAAGCCACAAGGTTCGAACAAAGAACCATGAGGAAGCCAAGCACTAAGGCCCACAACCGTGCCAAGAAACCAAGGAAAATTAGTGTAGCGCATGCCTCCGCCCAGTTTCGAACACGGGCCATAGAGGAAGGGTCATTGCCCTGCCCTTGGCGCGGGCAGGGCAGCATTTGAAGTGGCGCACCAAGAAGCAAAACGCGCGCACCAAATTTCCCCCTTCCCGCACGAACTTGGCGCACAATGCTCGTCCAGGGCCATTCAGCGCGCACCAAACTTCCTGCCTTGCCCTTGGCGCGAGCAGGGCAGCGTCCCACGCGCATCAACAAAATTTTGGCGCACCATGGCCGCACCAACTCGCACGTTGCCGCACCAAGCTCTTGCACCATGCATCAATTTTCTGCCCTGCCCTCCACAAGGGCAGGGCAGCCTCTTGGGAGTGATTTTTGGGCCAAAATTCAAATTAAAAATTCATTTGAATTCATTTCTTCACCAATTCAAAAGCCCATCCAAATCCCATTATCCAAGAATAGAAAGTGTATAAATAGGAGATAGTTTGATGTAATTAGGACTTTTTTTTTGGCTAGCTACCTTGAGCTTTTACTTTTACTTTTGATCACTTAGACTTTTACCTTGGCTTTTGAATTTCATTTTCTTTGAACTTTCTTGAGAGACTTGTCCGAGAACTAGGAGGATCAAGGGGGAATTGACTGATCTCCTTCCTCATTTCCCTTGGGCAATTCTACTCTCTTGTTCTTGAGTTGTGGGTGTGTGAAATTGGGGAAATTCTGTCCCAATTCCCATTCAAACTCTTTGCACTTTGTTTTCTGCATAATTCAATTCCAATTCTGTTCTTCTATTGCTTCTTCTTTAATTCTCTGTCAATTGCTTAGTTAATTCAGATCTGGGAAGGAAATTGGGTTTTAGGCACTACTACCTAAGCCCTTGGGATCCTGAGATCATAATTCATTTTGGGTTCTTCTGTGAACCTTTACTGCATTTTATTTTCTTTTTGTTTGAATGATATTTGCTTCTGATTTAATTTCTGCTCAATCCATTGCTGCAATTTACTTCTTCTTTGTTTAGATCTTGCAATCCCATTCCTCAATTCCCTTTTATATTCAAGCCATTTATCTTTCTTGCCATTTAAGTTACTGCAATTTAAGTTTCTTGCACTTTAAGTTTCAGTCATTTACTTTCTTGCTCTTTAAGATTCTGCAAATTTACAATTCTGTTCTTCAATTTACTGCACTTTTCCCTTCCCCCTTTACATTTACTGTCATTTACTTCCTGTTAAACACATATCACTCAATCAAAACTTGATTCGCTTGACTAAATCAACCACTAAACTAAAATTGCTCAATCCTTCAATCCCTGTGGGATCGACCTCACTCATGTGAGTTATTATTACTTGATGCGACCCGGTACACTTGCCGGTGAGTTTTGTGTTGGATCGTTTTCCACACATCAAGTTTTTGGCGCCGTTGCCGGGGATTGAAATAGATTGACAATGATTAAGTGAAGTGGAGGTCTAGATTAAGCACTTTTTCCTTTCTGTTGTTCTAACTCTTACTAACACACTAACTGTTTGAATTTTTGCTTAAACTAACCAAAACCTCATTCTAGCAATAGATTGAAGTTTTGTTAATTTTTTGGGTTTGTGTGTTATTTGTTGTGAGTTTGTATGTCAGGTATAGGAAGATCTTCCCCTATTATCTCAGAAATTGATCAAAGGACTCTTCGGAGAATAAGAAGAGCTGAAAGAGGGAAGAACATTGTTGGAGAAGAAGAATCTGAGGAGGAATTCCAAGACATGGAAGGAGATACCAATCAACCAGGAGGAGAAGGAGCCAACAATAATCAACAACAGAGAAGAGTTTTGGCTTCATACACATTTGCAAATGCTAGGCATTGTGGGAGTAGCATTCTTCCTCCCAATGTCAATGCAAACAACTTTGAACTCAAGCCACAACTCATCACTCTGGTGCAAAACAATTGCTCTTTTGGAGGAGGGCCTTTGGAGGATCCAAACCAACATTTGTCTACTTTCTTGAGAATTTGTGACACAGTGAAAACAAATGGTGTGCCCCCTGATAGCTACAAGTTGCTACTCTTCCCATTCTCTCTCAGGGATAAAGCAACTCAATGGTTAGAGACCTTTCCAAAAGAAAGCATCAACACTTGGGATGACTTGGTGAGCAAGTTCCTTGCCAAATTCTATCCACCTCAAAGAGTCCTAAGGTTGAAGACAGAGGTTCAAACATTCACTCAATTGGAGGCCGAGAGCTTATATGAAGCATGGGAAAGATATAAAGCTCTATTGAGGAAATGCCCACCAGAGATGTTCACTGAGTGGGATAAGTTGCAAAACTTCTATGAGGGACTCACTCTTAAAGCTCAAGAAGCTCTTGATCACTCTGCCGGAGGCTCTCTACAACTCATGAAGACCACAGAGGAAGCTCGAAACCTCATTGATATGGTGGCCAACAACCAATATTTCTTTGCTCATCAAAGACAACGCCAACCATCACAAAGAAGAGGAATAATGGAGTTGGAAGGAGTTGATTCAATTCTAGCCCAGAACAAGATGATGCAGCAGCAGATTCAACAACAATTTGAGCAAATGGCTAAGAGAATTAGTGGCTTGCAAGTGGCAGCAGTGAGCACCACAAGCCAACTTCCAACCACTTGGGTGCAAAGTGAAGAAACTCAAGAAGAGCAACAACAAGAGCAGGTTCAATACATGCACAACCAAAATCCTGGAACAAATGAAGTCTATGGAGATACTTATAATCCATCTTGGAAGAACCACCCCAACCTCAGATGGGGAGACAACCATAACCAAAACCAACAACCATGGCAAAGAAACACAAGCCAAAACAATTGGAAAAACACAAACCATAACCCCCAGCCAAACACTAACCAAAATACATACAGAAAACCACAAAACAACTACCCAAATTCTAACCAATACCCAACCAATAGCCAACCGACTAACCAAAACACTTATCATCATCCCTCAACACCCCAAAATCAACCCATCACACAAGACTCACAGAGAATCACCAATCTAGAGCTGCTCATGGAGAAACTAATGAAGAGCCAGGAATTGACAAACAAAAATCAAGAAGCCTCCATGAAGAACCTAGAGAGGCAGATTGGACAAATCTCTAAGAAGATCTCTGTTGAGAAGCCATCAAGTTCACTACCTAGTGACACCATTCCCAACCCAAAGGAAGAATGCAAGGTGGTGCAACTAAGAAGTGGAAGAGTGTTAACAGATGGTAGCCAAGGAGCAACAAAGAAGCTTATGGAGAATGACACTGAGCCAACAAAGAATGATGAAGCCATCAACAAAGACACAATAAGCAAGAGTGCTCCAGAACAATTCACAGAGGAAGACAACAAGCCACAGAATTTGAAGAAAGGAAAGAAAATCATGGAAGAACCAATTCCAAAACAGCATCAAGTGGAGAAGAGCTCAACACCACCACTACCTTATCCACAGAGATTTCACAAGGAAACAAAGGACCAGCACTTCCACAAATTTCTTGAGACTTTCAAGAAGTTGGAAATCAACATACCTTTGGCAGAGGCTTTGGAGCAAATGCCCCTGTATGCTAAGTTTCTAAAGGAGCTCATTAACAAGAAAAGACAGTGGAATGAGAAGGAAACAGTGATGCTTAGTGAAGAATGTAGTGCACTTATTAAAAAGGGACTCCCTCCCAAGCTTGAAGACCCTGGAGGTTTCTTCTTACCATGCACTATTGGGAACCTATTCATTAACAAGGGGATGTGCGATCTAGGAGCAAGCATAAATCTAATCCCATATTCTCTAGTGAAAAAGCTTGGCATAGAGGAGGTGAAACCAACAGAGATGACTTTGGAATTGGTGGATCAATCAATAGTCTATCCTAAGGGGGTGATTGAGAACCTTTTAGTTAAGGTTGGCAGGTTCATCTATCCGGCAGACTTTGTGATCCTGGATTCTTCAGAAAATGGAAATGACTCCATAATACTTGGTCGACCATTTTTGGCCACTGCTAGAGCCATTGTGGACATCGAGCAAGGAGAGTTAACCCTTAGGATGCATGAGGAGAGCATCATCCTGAAAGTCTTCCCAGAATTACAAAGGGATGAAGAAACAAGCAAAATGGGTAATGATCTCCTTCCAAAGCAATCAACTGAAAAGGAAGTGGAACAGAAAAACAAACAGATGCAAGAAGAAAAAGGGATTCACAAGGAAGCAGGGGTGATCAGCAAGAAGGAAGGCATCACAACTCAAGTAACTGTCAAGAAAGGAAGATCAACAAGCAAGAAAAAGATGAAGAATAAGAAAAAGGCTCACAAAGGGTGGAAGAACAAGAAAATCCCTACTGAAGGATTTTCTAAGGGTGATAAGGTGCAACTAGTATATCAACAGCATGGAGCAGAAGATTATTACACTGTCAACCAAATACTTTCTCTTGAGCATATGGAAATTGAGCATCAAAGCACACAGAGAAAGCTGACAGTGAGAGGTGACAAATTGAGACATCACCAACATCAACCACCTTAAAGGGAGGTCAATGTCAAGCTAATGACAATAAAAGAGCGCTTCATGGGAGGCAACCCATGGTTTAGATTTCCGTCTTTTTTTTTTTAATAAGCTATGATTCTTCTAAATATGGTTTTGAATTTTCATGCCTGGTAAATGCATATGTCATTTTGAAGCACATGGCAAACTTCTAAGTTTGGTGTACCTTAAGGCACACCCAAGTTCATTATTCAAAGAAGAGGATTGTCTTTTAGAACATATGCATAAGTCTTTTGATAAAGCATGTGACCAAACACTAAGTTTGGTGTCTGCATATGCAACAATGATCAGAGGATCATTTTCCAATCATGAACTCAAAACCATACAGACAAGGGATCATACATCAAATTTTTTTTAAAAAAATGCATCAATTGTGAGATTGGTTTGCGATTGCTAAGCCATCCCCTAAATAAAAGATAAGTTTGGTGTTCACCAACCTTTAACATCTTTAATTAAGGGACATAATTGACCACAAAAATATTTTCTTTTTTTTCATAATAATAAACAAAACAAATTTTCTTCATTTAATATAAATTAATTGCCAACGACCATATTAATGATCTAAGGCTAGCTATCTTGATTCTTGCAGGAGAAAAAGATTACGGCAAATGCAAGGAGGGGCCACGGCTAGGAGGAGCTATGTGAGGGAGGTCACATGTGCCTAGGAGAACGTGCTCATGGGGAACAAAATTTGCATGCATGCAACATTGGACACCGAAGTGCATGCAGCCAATGGGAGCAGAATCCTCGTCAAGCCTCAACCATGCATGCAAGCCGTCCATCTCATGCATTCTTTGAATGAGCAAATCAATCTCAGCCCTTCATGAACACTAACGGTTCCTTCCTCATTCATTCATTGTGGTTTTGTTGAAAAGCTTGGAAACATGGCCTATATATAGCCGTTGCACCAACACGGCATACACATCCCCAGTCAAGCCACTTTCATATGAAACCACACTCTATTCCACTTCCAAAGCCAACATAATTCCCTTACCTCACACATCAAAACCGAACCAAAGTTCACCCCAAACACAACACATATTTCTTCTACTCTTACTTCCTCTTTCTTTTCACTTTAATTTTTAATGGCATCCTCAAGCTCAACAAGAAGGCCAGGAAAAGAACCTATGGTAACCGAACCTCCAGCATTTGATGCATGCAAGTTTAGATCCCAATTCCATGAAGGGAGATATCATAGGTTCATGAAGGCAAAGAATGTCATCTATGAGAAAGGCCTTGATTTGAGGGAAGGAGAATACCCCATTATGAGGCAAATTACTAGAGAAAGAAGGTGGGAACTCTTGTGTGCTCCTCTGACTGACATCAGTGCAGTAATGATTAGGGAGTTCTATGCAAATGCTGCCAAAGAAAACAAAAATAGTGCTCCTTACACAAGCTATGTCAGAGGGGTTGAAGTGAGTTTTAGCCCAGCTGCCATCACAAGAGCTCTCAAGTTGCGAACCATAACCTATCCAGAGCTTAGTTATGAGGCTAGATTGCAACGGGAAAATAATCTGCAGGGGTTATGCATGGAGAATACAGATTGGGAAAGAGATTCAAAGGGAGTTCCAAGTCACATAAGGAGAATAAATCTTACTCCTGTGGCTAAGGGATGGTATGAAATAGTGAGGAGATCTATTCTTCCTACTGGAAATGCTTCTTGGGTCACAATCAAAAGAGCACTCTTGACATACTGCATCTTGCATGGAGGTGAGATCAATGTCGCACAACTCATAGCTGACAGTATTCAAGGAATGGCCGATAGCACAAGCAAATCAAAAGGTCTTGGACATCCAAGTACCATCCTCAGGCTATGTAACAGAGCTAACGTAATTTTTGAAGATGAGGACACAACAAAAGTGAAAGTAGGAAAAGGAATTACCAAGAAGAGCATGGAGGGAATTAATGAAGATGAAGATCAAGAAGGGGTAGTAGCTCCTAGACAAAGGAGATCACAAAGAGAGGAAGGACGAAATCAGGTTTATGATGCCATTGATATGAGCCAATTGCAAAGATCAATAGAAGAATTATCTCAGCAACTCATGCAGGCTCAACAAGGTCAAAATCAACTCATGCAGGCCCAACAAGGCCAAAATCAGGAGGGCCCAGCGCAATATCTAGAGCCCCATCCTGAATTCATGGAGCAATTCTTGAAAGAAAAAGAAGAACGAGAAGCTTGGCAGCATCAAATGGAGGAAAAACAAGAGAGATGGCAACAACAAATGATGACTCAACAGCAAGAATTTCAAGCACAAATTCTTGAAGGACAAAAAGAGCAATACAAAGAATTCAAAGAATCATATGATAAGCTGTATTTTAGTCAAGCTAAAGCAGAGGAATATAGTCACAACCTGTATCAATGGAAGAATGTTCATCATACCATAGGTGAAGTTAGACACGTACAAAGAATGGAGTATGATGAAAACATGCAAGCAAGGTTGGAGTACTTGACCCACAATTTGCCAACACTCAATCCTGAGATCAAGCCATTTGAGCAATGTCCTGAATTCTTAGCCAAGCAACAAGCAAAATCTCATCAATACACTGAGTCAACCTTTCAAAGATTGGAAGATTTTGGGCTCAGAGGACTCTTAGACTCTGTTTGGGGTAGAAGATGTCCTAGTGAAGAGATCCGAGATTACTCCAAGACAGGGAAGAGAAAGAAGAAGAAGGGAGAATCAAGCAGCAGCCATGACCATTAGAAGGTGGCAAAGTTCCTTCATACTTCCTCTTTCATGTCTCTAATAAGGAGATGCATGTCTGAAACATGATATGCCTCCATTATTTATTTCTTTTACTTTATGCATTTTCTGTTCTTTGCTTTTCATGTTAGTTAGTTAATAAATAGCTTGTTACAAATGATAAGTCTGCATAATGCTTGTATCCATCACTTAGCTTTAAATATTGCTTTGTTTTTCCCATATGCCTAAATAAAAGAGTTTGGTTTGAATTGAAAAGTAAAATATCCAATGTTGCATAAGTATGAATGGAAGTTGGTGGTGGTCTATGTGTTTGATTAAATGCATGACTCATGAAATAAGTGTTGCATAATATCATTCTCATTCAATTGTGAGTTAGCTTGCTGTTATAAAAACTCCTATCAATAATGAAACAACCTTGGTAACAAAAACAGAAAGAAAAGGGAAAGAAAAAGCCAAAATGGCAAGAAAAACAAAGAATAAAGGTTGGATACCAATGGCTTGAACCTTAGGACAAATGCCTGTGGTGTTCTTGTACTGAGATCTGCTTGGATGAGTAAATTCTAAGGGGTATTTTGAAACCCGGTCACTTAGATCAACTGATTTGGGATGGCCAATTGAAAATCCACAATAAAAAGCAACTTAGATACAAAGCACTTAGTGATCCAAAGAGATGCTGGGCATCAATGATCCTAGGAAGAATTAATGAGCTATGTGTCTGTGGTGGAAAGATGTTGAGCAAAAAGAAAAGAAAATAAAGCCAAAGGCTATGCTGCAACATTTAACACCAAACCTCTTAAAGAATAATAAGCTTGATAAGCATTGTAAGCCAAGAAAAGTTAGCAAGGGTGGAATCAAAAAGTGAGTCATCTAACAGCAAGTTTAGCAAGCCTTTGAAGAAAGATATGCATTATGTAACAGCAACAATAATTGAGTTGTCATTGTCTGCATAAATGCCCCATAGATTGAAGTTCTGCTATCTGCATAATAAGGATGTGTATTCTTTTCTTATTCATTTCATTTACTCTTAGTTTTGATGCTTGCTTGGGGACAAGCAAGGTTTAAGTTTGGTGTTGTGATGACAAGTCATCATATACCCATTTTTCAAGCTAATTTCACTTGTTTTGTTAGCAATTATGCACTTTCTTGCATCCTAAGTAAGTGATTTGGAGTGAAAATGCATAACTTCTCTAAATCAAGCAACCACCATGAAATTAATGTTAAATCATGAGGTTTAAGCTAATTTTAATTGCATTTTAATTGATTTATAAGCCTCTTGAATTTAGTGATACTTTGAGTGGTTGTTTTGGTTTATTGTAGGTGAAGAAAAGAAAAGAAAATGAAAAGCGTGGCCTAAAAAGTGTAGCAAAAGAAAGAAAAGCGTGGCCGAATCAAGATGAAGCGTGCTGCAACTAATGGGGGAAGCAACATTGCCCTCCACAAGGGCAGAATGCCCTCTAGGAGAGCAACATTAGGTGACCAAGCCAAGGGAGGCAACTCTGCCTTGCCCACTCCAAGGGCAGAGCACAAAATGTGCCTTGAAACTATGAAGAAGGAAACTCTGCCCTGCCCTTGTGGAGGGCAGAATCGGGCACCTCAAGGAAAGAAATCAAGAAAAAAAGGTCACCCATGCAAGCCACAAGGTTCGAACAAAGAACCATGAGGAAGCCAAGCACTAAGGCCCACAACCGTGCCAAGAAACCAAGGAAAATTAGTGTAGCGGGCAGGGCAGCATTTGAAGTGGCGCACCAAGAAGCAAAACGCGCGCACCAAATTTCCCCCTTGCCGCACGAACTTGGCGCACAACGCTCGTCCAGGGCCATTCAGCGCGCACCAAACTTTCTGCCTTGCCCTTAGCGCGGGCAGGGCAGCGTCCCACGCGCATCAACAAAATTTTGGCGCACCATGGCCGCACCAACTCGCACGTTGCCGCACCAAGCTCTTGCACCATGCATCAATTTTCTGCCCTGCCCTCCACAAGGGCAGGGCAGCCTCCTGGGAGTGATTTTTGGGCCAAAATTCAAATTAAAAATTCATTTGAATTCATTTCTTCACCAATTCAAAAGCCCATCCAAATCCCATTATCCAAGAATAAAAAGTGTATAAATAGGAGATAGTTTGATGTAATTAGGACTTTTTTTTTTGGCTAGCTACCTTGAGCTTTTACTTTTACTTTTGATCACTTAGACTTTTACCTTGGCTTTTGAATTTCATTTTCTTTGAACTTTCTTGAGAGACTTGTCCGAGAACTAGGAGGATCAAGGGGGAATTGACTGATCTCCTTCCTCATTTCCCTTGGGCAATTCTACTCTCTTGTTCTTGAGTTGTGGGTGTGTGAAATTGGGGAAATTCTGTCCCAATTCCCATTCAAACTCTTTGCACTTTGTTTTCTGCATAATTCACTTCCAATTCTGTTCTTCTATTGCTTCTTCTTTAATTCTCTGTCAATTGCTTAGTTAATTCAGATCTAGGAAGGAAATTGGGTTTTAGGCACTGCTACCTAAGCCCTTGGGATCCTGAGATCATAATTCATTTTGGGTTCTTCTGTGAACCTTTACTGCATTTTATTTTCTTTTTGTTTGAATGATATTTGCTTCTGATTTAATTTCTGCTCAATCCATTGCTGCAATTTACTTCTTCTTTGTTTAGATCTTGCAATCCCATTCCTCAATTCCCTTTTATATTCAAGCCATTTATCTTTCTTGCCATTTAAGTTACTGCAATTTAAGTTTCTTGCACTTTAAGTTTCAGTCATTTACTTTCTTGCTCTTTAAGATTCTGCAAATTTACAATTCTGTTCTTCAATTTACTGCACTTTTCCCTTCCCCCTTTACATTTACTGTCATTTACTTCCTGTTAAACACATATCACTCAATCAAAACTTGATTCGCTTGACTAAATCAACCACTAAACTAAAATTGCTCAATCCTTCAATCCCTGTGGGATCGACCTCACTCATGTGAGTTATTATTACTTGATGCGACCCGGTACACTTGCCGGTGAGTTTTGTGTTGGATCGTTTTCCACACATCAGCAGGTGCTGATAACAACCCCCTTAAGAAGGCTTCTCCAACTAATTCTGTAGGAAATAAACCTGTATTAACTAAGGTTGAAGAATATAAAGCCAATATGCCTTATCCTCAAAAACTCCACCAAGCGAAACAGGATAAATAATTTGCCCGCTTTGCAGACTATCTTATGACTCTTGAAATAAAGATTCCATTTGCAGAGGCACTTGAGCAAATACCTTCTAATGCTAAGTTAATGAAAGAGATCTTAAGTCATAAGAAGGATTGGAGAGAAACTAAAAAAGTTTTCCTCACTGAAGAATGCAGTGCAGTCATTCTGAAAAGCTTACCAAAGAAGCTTAAAGATCCCGGAAGCTTTATGATACCATGCACATTAGAGGGTGCTTGTACCAAGATAGCTCAATGCGATCTTGGGGCGAGTATCAACCTGATACCTACATCCACTATCAGAAAGCTTGGTTTGACTGAAGAAGTCAAACCAACCCGGATATGTCTCCAACTTGCTGACGGTTCTATTAAAATGCCATCAGGCGTAATTGAAGACATAATTGTTAAGGTTGGGCCATTCGCCTTTCCCATTGACTTTGTAGTGTTGGAAATGGAGGAACACAAGAGTGCAACTCTCATTTTAGGAAGACCTTTCCTAGCAACTGGACAAACTCTCATTGATGTCCAAAAAGCGGAAGTGACCCTGAGAGTCAATGAGGATGAGTTTAAGTTGAATGCTGTCAAAGCTATGCATCATCCAGACACATCAAGAGACTGCATGAGCATTGATATTATTGACTCCCTAGTGGAGGAGGTCAATATGACTGAGAGTCTCAAATCAGAGCTAGAGGACATCTTTAAAGATGTTCAGCCGGATTTGGAGGAATCAGAGAATATAGAAGAACCTCTGATAACTCCTCATGAAGAGGAGAAACCTCCTAAGCCCGAGCTCAAACCACTACCACCATCCCTGAAATATGCATTTCTGGGAGAAGATGACACTTTTCCAGTGATCATAAGCTCTGCCTTAGAGCCACAAGAAGAGGAAGCACTACTTCAGGTGAAAAGGACACACAGGACAGCTCTTGGGTGGTCCATAAGTGAACTCAAGGGCATTAGCCCAGCCAGATGCATGAACAAGATCCTATTGGAGGATGATGCCAAGCCAATGGTTCAACCACAGAGGCGGCTGAATCTAGCCATGAAGGAGGTGGTGCAGAAAGAGGTCACTAAATTACTAGAGGCTGGGATTATTTATCCTATTTCTGATAATCTCTGGGTGAGCCCTATCCAAGTTGTCCCAAAGAAGGGAGGCATGACAGTGATTTATAATGAGAAGAACAAAGTGGTTCCCTCAAGAATAGTTACAGGGTGTCGTATGTGTATTGACTACAGAAGGCTCAATACAGCCACCAGAAAGGATCATTTTCCCTTACCATTCATAGAACAGATGCTAGAGAGATTAGCAGGTCATGATTAGTACTGGATTTTGGATGGCTACTCAGGTTACAACCAAATTGCCGTGGATCCCCAGGACCAAGAGAAAACGGCATTCACATGTCCATCTGGAGTATTTGCCTATAGAAGGATGCCTTTTGGTCTGTGGAATGCACCTGCAACCTCTCAGATGTGCATGCTCTCTATTTTCTCTAATATGGTAGAGAACTTTCTGGAAGTCTTCCTGGATGACTCCTCAGTATTTGGAGACTCATTCAGCTCCTGTCTTGACCATCTAGCACTTGTTCTGGAAAGGTGCCAAGAGACTAACATGGTTTTAAACTGGGAGAAATGTCACTTCATGGTGACTGAAGGAATTGTCCTTGGGCACAAAATTTTAAACAAGGGAATAGAAGTGGATCAACCTAAGGTAGAGGTAATTGAAAAATTACCACCACCTACCAATGTTAAGGCAATTAGAAGCTTTCTAGGACATGCAGGATTCTATAGGAGGTTTATAAAGGATTTTTCAAAAATTGCAAAACCTTTGAGCAATCTGCTAGCTGGTGAAACACCCTTTGTCTTTATCACAGACTGCCTACATGCATTTGAGACTCTGAAAGCTAAGCTAGTCACAGCACCAGTAATTTCTGCACCAGGCTAGACATTGCCATTTGAACTAATGTGTGATTCCAGTGACCATGCCATTGGTGCAGTATTGGGACAAAGGCATAATAAACTTCTGCACGTTATTTATTAAGCTAGCCGTGTTTTGAATGATGCACAGAAGAATTACACAACCACAGAAAATGAGTTGCTTGCAGTGGTTTATGTCATTGACAAGTTCAGATCTTATTTAGTAGGATCAAAAGTGATTGTGTACACTAACCATGCTGCTTTTAAATATCTCCTCACAAAGCAGGATTCAAAACCCAGACTCATAAGATAGGTATTACTTCTGCAAGAGTTTGATATAGAAATAAGAGACAGAAAAGGGACAGAGAACCAAGTCGCTGATCACTTGTCCCGAATAGAACCAGTAGCAAGAGCGTCCCTCCCTCCTACTGAGATCTCTGAAACCTTTCCGGATGAGCAACTCTTTGCCATTTAGGAAGTACTATGGTTTGCAGACATTGCAAATTATAAAGCTGTGAGGTTCATACCCAAAGAGTACAGTAAACAGCAATCAAAGAAATTGATTTCTGACGCAAAGTACTACTTGTGGGATGAACCATATCTCTTTAAAAGATGTACAGACGGAATAATCCGTAGATGTGTACCTAGAGAAGAGGCACAGAAGATCCTATGGCATTGCCATGGATCGCAATATGGTGGACATTTTGGAGGTGAGCAAACAGCCACTAAGGTCCTCCAATGTGGCTTCTACTGGCCTACTCTCTATAGAGACTCCCGAGAGTTTGTACGTAACGGTGATAGTTGCAAGAGATTGAATTGTTTGATGTATGGGGTATTGACTTCATGGGACCTTTCCCACCATCATATTCAAACACTTACATTCTGGTGGCAGTAGACTATGTATCCAAGTGGGTAGAGGCAATTGTAACACCCACTAATGATGCTAAGATAGTACTAAAGTTCTTCCAAAAATATATCTTCAACAGATTTGGTGTTCCTAGAATACTGATCAGTGATGGAGGCACTCATTTCTGCAATAAATAGCTTGACTCTGCTGATATGGAATTAACCATAAGGTGGTGACTCCGTATCATCCACAGATAAAGATGAGAACTGCTTCAACTCAAGATCCAGAGCCCACATCCAAGACTTGAAGAACCCACTAGAAGATCAAGAGGAGTAGTATATATAGGAGTAGTTTTGAACTATAGAGAGGCTTGGCACTTTTAGGAACTACTCTCTATAGATTTACTTTTCTGCACTTTTAGCATGGATTCTTCTTTTCTGCCATTTTTCATTTCTAGAGCTATGAACAACTAAACCCCTTTCATTGGGTTAGGAAGCTCTGTTGTAATTTGATGGATCAATTATAGTTTTCATTATTCTTCTTCTTTTTTTTCTCTTGATCTTACTAGAAAGCTTTTGATCTTAATTCAATTGGTTAGTTGTCTTGCAAAAGAAACTCTCCATAATTGGATCTCCTTTGAGCCTTGGAAAAGGGATGAGGAGATCATGCTAGAAATGCTTTCTCATGTTGGACCAAATTGGGGTTTGGGCGGATATAGTGACATGTAATCCTCCCAACACTTTGATTTGGAAATGCATGTGGTATAATCAGTGACCAATTTTCATCTCTTCCCATGAGCAATTAAATCAAGGAATTGGGAAATTGTTCAAGCTTAGAGAGATTGGATTGCCAAGGAATTGGGATCCAATCACTTAAGATTGCCAAGGAGATCAATGAATGCATTGATTGAGGAAGAGATGAGAATGAACTTGATCTGGAGAATGCAACATCTCCTGAACCCAATGATTACCCCATTTCTGATCTTACCCATTCTCTTTACTTTCTGCCATTTATTTTCATGGTCATTACCCTAGATCCCTATTTAAGATTCTGCACTTTAATTTCTGTTATTTACTTTCCAGTCATTTAAATTTCTGCAGGTTCTCAATCTAAATTCTATTTAGCTCAACTAGTATATTCCTCTAACTAAAGTTGCTTGACCAATCAATCCTTGTGGGATTCGACCTCACTCTATTGTGAGTTTTACTTGATGACAATTTGGTATACTTGCCAAAGGGAAATTTGTTGAGAGACAAGTTTTCATGATTCAAGTTTATGGCGCCGTTGTCGGGGATTGATTTTGAATCAACAATGATTAAGTTTGAAGATCACTAGATTGAGAATTTTTCTTTTTGTTTATTTGATTCAGTCAATTTTCTTTAGTTTGTTTTAATTTCTTCCTTACCCCCTTCACCCTCTTTATTTTTCGTTCTTTCTTTCTTTGTTGATTACAATTCTGCTCACTAAACCACTAACTGTTTGATAAGTTGCATCACTCACACTAACAATTACTCCAACAAGAATAGTTTCTTCATTTTATCTCCTGTTGTGCAATCTGTCTGTTGTATGACAGGGAGAAGAGAAAGAGTTTCAACATCCTTCGATTCAGAACCTGAAAGGACCCTTTGGAGACTAAGAAGGGAAGCAAGAGGGAAAAAAATTATTGGTGTTGAGGAAGAAGAGGAAGAGTATTTTGAACCCAACATGGAAGAGAATTTGGAGAACAATCATGAAGAAGAAGCTCACAACCATGCTAGAGAAGGCCATGCAAACCGTGCTAGGCAAGAAAGGAAAGTTCTAGGCTCCTATATCAATCTTAATCCAGGAAACTGTGGAAGTAGCATTCAGAAGCCCACCATACATGCCAACAATTTTGAACTAAAACCCTAGCTCATCACTCTTGTTCAGAACAATTGTTCATTTGGAGGAAATGCTCAGGAAGACCCTAATCAACATCTAACCACCTTCCTGAGAATTTGTGACACTATAAAGTCCAATGGAGTCCATCCGGACGTCTATAGGCTGCTCTTGCTCCCTTTTTCACTCAGGGACAAGGCATCCAAATGGCTTAAATCCTTCCCAAAAGAGAGCTTAAATAATTGGGAAGAGTTGGTGAACAAGTTTTTGGCAAGATTTGACCCTCCTCAAAGGATCAACAGGCTGAGAGCTGAGGTGCAAATTTTCAAGCAACAAGATGGTGAGACTATTTATGAAGCATGGGAGAGGTTCAAGGACCTAACAAGAAGATGTCCACTAGAGATGTTCAATAAATAGGTTCAACTTCACATCTTTTATGAAGGTCTTTCCTATGAGTCAAAGAAGGCTGTGGATCATTCATCAGGAGGCTCTCTAAACAAGAAGAAAACCATTGAGGAAGGAATAGATGTCATTGCAACAGTCGCTGAAAATGACTACTTCTATGCCTCCGAAAGAAGTAACACCAGAGGAGTAATGGAGCTGAACCACATGGATGCATTGTTAGCTCAAAATAAGATGATCACCAAGCAGCTAGCAGATCTTACCAAAAAGGTGGAGGAGAACCAAGTTGCAGCAGCCATCACCTCATCGTCAGCTCAAAAAGGAGTAAACATAGGAGAAGAAGGTGACTGGGAGCAAGCCAACTATGTTGAAAACTCACCTAGACAAGTCCATGATCCATACTCCAAAACTTACAACTCTGGATGGAGAAATCACCCCAACTTTAGATGGGGAAACCAACAAGACCAAGGGCAAGACCAGAGACGCCACAACCTCAACTCCAACAATAATGCAACTCATCAACACACCTCACAGAGATCATACCAACATCCATCTAACCACCCTTCTCAACCACCTAATCTCAACCCATCATCAATAACAGATGATAGGCTCTCAAAGATTGAGGCTCTACTTGAAAACTTATGCAGAGAAGTTCAAGACAACAAAGTGTTTAAGGAAGAAGTGCGAGCCAATATCAAGAACCAAGGAGAAAGCATCAAGAGATTGGAGTCCCAAGTAGGGTATCTATCTCAACAAATTCCCAAACCCACTGATGGATTCCCCATTGATACAGAGAAGAATCCAAGAGGAGAAATAAAGAAAGTGAGATGGGAAGAATGCAAAATGATAACCACAAGTGATGAGTCGAGTATGAATGGAGTATAACACCTCCAAAATAATCAAAAGAAAAGCCAGGAGGAAGGAAACTATACAACTCAACCTACATCCAAGGAAGAGCTAAAGAAGAAGGAGGTATTGAACCCATATGCACTTTTTCCCAAGCTTAAAGGTGGTGTAGCAGGGAAAATGTATTCAAGGTTCCTTGATATATTTGCATCTCTTGATGTAAATATACCATTCATTAAAGCCCTCCAACAAATGCCTTTCTACATCAAGTATATAAAGGAGCTACTAGCCAGAAAAAGTTCATTGAAGGGTGGACAAACAATAAAGATGAACAGGGATTGCAATGCTCTCATTCAACCAGGGCCACTCACAAAGAAAGAGGATCCAGGGAGTTTCCACATTCCTTGTGCCATAGGAGAAACAATGATTGACAAAGGGCTTTGTGACTTGGGAGCAAGCATAAACTTAATGCCTCTCTCCCTCATGAAGAAGCTCCAAATCAATGAACTAACTCCTACTGATGTAATTATCAGATTGGCTGACAAAACTCAAAAACAAGCAATAGAAGTGGTTGAAAATGTGCTTGTGAAGGTTGGGAGCTACTATCTTCCCACATATTTTGTTGTTCTGGAAATGGATGAGAATCCTATTTACCCCATCATTCTGGGAAGACCATTCGTAGCCACAGCCAGAGCACTCATAGATGTAGAGCGAGGAGAGCTAGTACTGAGAATACATGATGAGCAGCTCACTTTCAATGTTTTCAACCTCTCACAAGAAGCAAATCAAGAGAACAAAGAATCAAGAGAAGAGCAGAATGAAGCACTGATGCAAGAAATAAGCAAGGAAGCACGAACAACACAATTGGAAACCCCATTGGTTGGGAAGTCATGTATTCAAGAAGAACCTCATTCAAAGATAACTCAAGGGAAGCCGAGCAAACCAGAGTCATGCAGAGTCAACAACAAGGATCCCTTAGAGAAAGAATCTATAGAAAGCAAGCGAGCATCAAGAGATACAAAGAAGAAAGTTCCAAGGGGATGGAGAAATAAGAAAATTCCTACAGAAAATTTCTCGCCAGGTGATGAAGTGATTTCTACATACTTTCCATCTATACCACTTCACCTCCCCACTATTCCATCTCAAGATCCAGAGCCCACATCCAATACTTGAAGAACTCACTAGAAGATCAAGAGGAGTAGTATATATAGGAGTAGTTTTGAACTATAGAGAGGCTTGGCACTTTTGGGAACTACTCTCTATAGCTTTACTTTTCTGCACTTTTAGCATGGATTCTTCTTTTTGCCATTTTTCATTTCTAGAGCTATGAACAACTAAACCCCTTTCATTGGGTTAGGGAGCTCTGTTGTAATTTGATGGATCAATTATAGTTTTCATTCTTCTACTTCTTTCTTTTCTTTTGATCTTACTAGAAAGCTTTCGATCTTAATTCAATTGGCTAGTTGTCTTGGAAAAGAAACTCTCCATAATTGGATCTGCTTTCAACCTTGGAAAAGGGATGAGGAGATCATGCTAGAAATGCTTTCTCATGTTGGACCAAATTGGGGTTTGGGCGGATATAGTGACATGTAATCTTCCCAACACTTTGATTTGGAAATGCATGTGGTATAAAGAGTGACCACACTTCATCTCTTCCCATGAGCAATTAAATCATGGAATTGGGCAATTTTTTAAGCTTAGAGAGATTGGATTGCCAAGGATTTGGGATCCAATCACTTAAGATTGCCAAGGAGATCATTGAATGCGTTGATTGAGGAAGAGATGATAATGAACTTGATCCGGAGAATGCAACATCTCCTGAACTCGATGATTACCCCATTTCTGATCTTACCCATTCTCTTTACATTTTGCCATTTATTTTTATGCTCATTACCCCAAATCCCCATTTAAGATTCTGCACTTTAATTTCTGTTATTTACTTTCCAGTCATTTAAATTTCTGCAAGTTCTCAATCTAAATTCTGTTTAGCTCAACTAGCATATTCTTCTAACTAAAGTTGCTTGACCAATCAATCCTTGTGGGATTCGACCTCACTCTATTGTGAGTTTTACTTGACGATAATTCGGTATACTTGCCGAAGGGAAATTTGTTAAGAGACAAGTTTTCATGCATCACTTGTCCTTTCTTGTTCAGCTCAATTCATGTATACTCTCCTCCTTGTTCCAATATCCTCCCATGTAGTGCTTGGCTCTGTGACCATTTACTGTGAATGTGTCCTTTGTAGCTTCATTTAGAAGTTCAAAGCTTCCATATAGGGAAACCTTGGTCACCAAATAAGGTCCAATCCATTTAGATTTGAGTTTCTCTGGAAAAATCTTAAGTTTGGAGTTGTATAATAGCACATGTTACTGATAAACCCATATTTTATGATATAATTTGTGCTGAATTTAAGTGTTTTATTCAATCCTTTACCCACTTATGCATGAGAAATTGTATGTTTTTACTTTCCCTTCCTTATTATGTGATGTATGTGAAAAACATGTTTTATAGGCTTTAAAAATATTAATTTTAATTATCTTTTATTGCCATTTGATGCCGTGATTCGTGTGTTGAGTAATTTAAGATATTCCATGGAAGGAATGACTTAAAGGATGAAAAGGAAACATGCGAAAATGGAAGGAAAGCTTGAAACGGAGTTGTTGAAGAAAATGGAAGCGACGCGACCGCATGGGGGACGTAGCCGCATGCCAGCGCGAAACGGCAGTGACGCGATCCCATGACCGATGCGATCGCGCGCCTTGAGAGAAACGCATATGACACGGACGCATGAATGACACGGCCGCGTGACATGGAAAACCCCGGATGACGCGACCGCGTGACCCACGCGGACGCGTGACAGAGGCCACGCACCAGAAATTGCAGAAAACGATCCCAACATTTTCTGGAACCCTTTTCGGCCCAAATCCAAGTTCAGAATGCATAGACCAGAAGTTATAAAGTGGAGAAATGCATCAATTCATAATCATGCTTTCATAATTCACAATTTTAGTTGTAGATGTAGTTTTTAGTGAGAGAGGTTCTCTCCTTTCTCTCTTAGGATTAGGATTTAGATTTAGGATTTTATTTGCTTTAAGGATTATCTTTTTATCATGTTCAATATTCCTTTTTCATTACTTGCTTTCTTAATTTAGTTTATGAATTCTTCTATGTTACAGATTACTCTTTCGAATTAATGCTATTTGAGATATTTTCAGATCTATGAATTGTTTCTTTTATTTATAATATAAATAATTTAGATTTTTCGCTTTTGGCTTTGGTTGAGTAATCAGTAACTCAGGAGTTATCTTAGCTCAACATAATTGATAACTGTTATCTTTGCTAATTGAACTGAACTTCAATAATCCCAACCTTTTCTTAGGAAATAAATAGGATTCGAAGGTCAAATTAATTAGTCCCTTGACTTTCCTTTGCTTTAGCAAAGGTTAACTAAGTGGAATTAAGATTCAACTTTCATTATTATTGATAAGAATAACTAAGTCTGGACTTGCAAGTTCTCATACCTTGCCAAGAGTTTATTTTACAGTCAATTATTTATTTTATTTGTTATTCATCATAATTGTTCCTCATTCTTAAAACCCCCAATTTACAAACTCATAATCAATAATAAGAACATACCTCCCTGCAATTCCTTGAGAAGATGACCCGAGGTTTAAATACTTCAATTATCAATTTATTTAGGGGTTTGTTACTTGTGACAACCAACATGTTTGCACGAAGGGATTTCTGTTGGTTTACAATCTATATCTACAACGCGACTATTTTTATAAAATTCTTTACTAGCAAAAAATAAATTGGCTTCCCGACGTTTGGACACTCAAGGAACCCCCATGGCTTCATATGGATAATCCAAAGTAGAACGTAGCATGAAGGAGCCATTAAAAACTCCGGTGGACAGTAAAGAGCATGAATTTGTACTGGAACAAGTGGAAGAAGCTAGAATTATTAAGGAAGAAGAAGTGGTTGAAGACTTAGGAGATGCTGAAACTCCATGGGAATGTCAAGACATAGAGCCTCCTTCCAAGGCGATTGAAATTGATGCTGATGAGGGTGTACAACCTCCAAGGCATATCATAGTTGAAGACTTAGAAGAGGTTGATCAAGATATGGAAATTAAAGAAGAAGAAGCACAACCTCCCATGCCCTTGGTAAGTAATGAAGAAGAGTTTGAATTAGAAGAAAGCTACCAAGAGAAAGAGGTTGAAATCAAAGAAGTTTGCAAAGAGGTGGAAGTTGTCAAAGAGCACAAGGGAGTGGAGCTTGAAATCACCTTGCCAAAGTTATTGGAGACCCCTCCCCCTAAGTTGCCATCATCCTTCACAACATTCAAGTGCGTAAAATTCATATCCCTTAGCTTTCTAATCCCACTTGAATATGGGCTACTGGAGACGGATAGTCAACTTAGAGCTCTTTGTGGCATTAAGAGTAAGAGGAAGATGGTCAGTGGTAAGAATTGTCCTGCAAGGTTCATTATGGTTGGAAGCTTTAAGTTTAAATGCAAAGGTTGGTGTAGAGCTCAATCGAATGGGTCTAGGAAGCTGTTTGGTAGCTGCAGTGAGAATTGAAATTATTTATCACCCGACTGGAAAGATATAGATCCCGACACAAATGGGTGTAAAAGCAAGATTTGGGATCCTGGAATCTGCTCTGACATTTGTCACCCCGGGAGCCTAAGAATCTGTTTGAAGCTTCTTAAAGGCTTTACATGCCTAATTTGGGACCCTGGAGGTTACTGGAGATACAAACATTGGTGGAGATTTCTGGATGAGTTCAAGCATAAGCCACCATAACAGGGAGCCCACCAAATGTCCAACTTAAGGACTTTAACTAAAAGTGGTAGGTGGGAGAAAACCCACCATGGTATGATCGTTCCTTTTTCATTTTTATTTAGTTTTATTTATTTTTGAGTTTTATTTTATATTATTATATTGAACCTGGAGTTTTGCATCACATTCATATTAACACTACATTCTGGATTTTTTTTTCAGATTAAAAAAAAAACGCAAGCTGACGCGTCCGCGTCACCAGTGCAATGGGAAGAAAAGAAAACGAACAGAAAGTCACGCGAGAGCGTGGCTGGAGGCGTGCCTTTATCATAATTTGACCCCACATGACCGCGTCGTTGACGCGTCCGCGTCAGGTGGGAACATTGGCCTCCCATGCGACTGCGTCACCCACGCGGCCGCGTGACCTGAAAATCGACGTCAAAAGGGTGCATGGCCGAAAGATGAGCTGGAGTGATGCTGGACTGGCGCTAGACGCACAGACCTTACCATTGATGACAAGTCATCATATACCCATTTTTCAAGCTAATTTCACTTGTTTTGTTAGCATTTATGCACTTTCTTGCATCCTAAGTAAGTGATTTGGAGTGAAAATGCATAACTTCTTTAAATCAAGCAACCACCATGAAATTAATGTTAAATCATGAGGTTTGAGCTAATTTTAATTGATTTATAAGCCTCTTGAATTTAGTGATACTTTGAGTGGTTGTTTTGGTTTATTGTAGGTGAAGAAAAGAAAAGAAAAGAAAAGCGTGGCCTAAAAAGTGTGGCCTAAGGAAAGGAAAGTGTGGCCTAAGGAAAGGAAAGCGTGGCCAAGGAGAGAAGAAGCGTGTCGCATGCTAAAGGGGAGGCAACATTGCCCTTCACAAGAGCAGACTGCCCTCTAGGAGGGCAACACAAGAGAACTAAACAAGGAAGGCAAATCTGCCCTGCCCACTACAAGGGCAGAGCACAAAATGGTGCCTTGGGACCAAGAGGAAGAGAACCTTGCCCTGCCCTTGTGGAGGGCAGAATCGGGCTCTCCAAGGAAAGAAATTCAAGGGAAAATGTCACCCATGCATGCTACAAGGTTCGAACAAGGAACCATGAGGAAGCCAAGAACTAAGGTTGATTGCCGTGCCAAGAAGCCAAGGAAATTAATTAAATTCATGCCCCAGCCGTGTTTCGAACACGGGACGTGCAATGTGAGAACTCTGCCCTGCCCTTGGCGCGGGCAGGGCAGCATTTTGTGTGTGGCGCACCAAGAAGCAAAATTGGCGCACCATGGGACGTTCCTGGCAGCATCTGGCGCACCACGACCCCTCCTGGCAGCACCACAACTTTCTGCCCTGCCCTTGGCGCGGGCAGGGCAGCGTTTTGCGTTCCTGGCGCACCACTCCTCAATCTGGCGCACCAATCTTCGACCCTGGCAGCACCATGCACGCATCTGGCAGCACCATGCACGCATCTCGCCACACCAGGACGCGCCAGACTCGCACCAGCCGCACCAAGGCCGCACCAATCTCATGCACCAAGCACCAATTTTCTGCCCTGCCCTCCACAAGGGCAGGGCAGCCTCCTGGGAGTGATTTTCGTGGGCCGAAAATCCAAATTAAATTCCCATTTTAATTCATTTCTTCACCAAATCAAAAGCCCATCCAAATCCCAAAATCTAAGAATAGAAAGTGTATATATAGAAGCTAGTTTGATGTAATTAGGACCTTGACTCTCACTTTTGAATTTTTACTTTTACCTTGGCTTTTGAACTTTCACTTTTGATCTTCACCTTTCTTTTGAGCTTTGAATTTCTGGCAATTGTTCTTGAGAGACTTGACCGAGAGCTAAGAGGATCAAGGGAGAATTGGCTGATCTCCTTCCTCATTTGTACTTGGGCAATTCTACTCTTCTGTTTTCTGAGTTTTGGGTGTGTGAAATTGGGGAAATTCTGTCCCAATTCCCATTCAAACTCTTTTCAATTTGTTTTCTGCATAATTCAATTTCAATTCTGTTCTTCTATTGCTTCTTCTTTAAATTTCTGTCAATTGCTTAGATAATTCAGATCTGGGAAGGAAATTGGGTTTTAGGCTCTGCTACCTAAGCCCTTGGGGTCCTGAGATCACAATTCACTTTTGGTTCTTCTGTGAACCTTTACTGCATTTTATCTCCTTTCTGTTTGAATGCTTATTGATTCTGATTCAATTTTTGCTCTCTTAATTGTTGCAATTTACTTTCTCTTGGTTTAGATTCTGCAATCCCTATCCTCAATTCCCTTTTACTTTCAAGCAATTTATATTTCTTGCAATTTAAGTTATTGCAATTTACATTTCTTGCATTTTAAGTTTCAGCCATTTACTTTCTTGCTCTTTAAGATTCTGCCAATTTACTTTCCTGTTCTCTAATTTACTGCACTTTTCCCTTCCCCCTTTACAATTACTGTCATTTACTTCTTGTTAAACACAAATCACTCAACCAAAACTTGATTCGCTTGACTAAATCACCCACTAAACTAAAATTGCTCAATCCTTCAATCCCTGTGGGATCGACCTCACTCATGTGAGTTATTATTACTTGATGCGACCCGGTACACTTGCCGGTGAGTTTTGTGTTGGATCATTTTCCACACATCAACCATGCGAACGCGTGCCCCACGCGTCCGCGTCATATCCCAATATTGGTCCACCACGCGATCGCGTCACCCACGCGACCGCGTCACCCTAAAATTTGGCAATATGTGCTTCAAACAGAAAGTTACGCGACCGCGCGGCTGCCTTCACGCTAATGTCACAGATCGATCTACACGACCGCGTGGGTGACGCGTCCGCGTCATTTCATAGAAGCGCTATCCGCTCGACCGCGTCACTCACGCGTCCGTGTCACAAGTGGCGCACAGAATATCCATATCAGCCAATTTTCTTATTCTTTCTTCTTTTTTTCTTACTTTATTTCTATCACTTCTCATTCCTTTTCACCTTCATTCTATTTTATTTAATTTAATTGCATATTTTCATTCATTGCATTTTTTTCATTTTGTGCATGTTTTTATTTTCTTTTCTGAATTTGTTATTTTTATATTGGTGTTAAAAAATTTAATTGGGAAATTATTTTCTTGTGAGTTATTATGAAATTGTTTGACAATTATATATTACTTTTTGAAGGGTTACTTGCATGTTCAATTTAATACTTTCAATAGCTTATTCACCATGCTTGCTATGTGTTTGTGAAAAAGCCCGTATGGCCTTGTGCACTATTTTTTTGATTTCTTTCTATCTGCTACTCTAAATGCTTTCTTTTTACAAAACCCTTTTTATATTTTATTACTTAAATATAATTGTTATTACAAACATGTTGTTAGTTTGAAAGACTTGGTAATCTAATGTGGACATTGAATGCTTGATCTATGCTACTCATGCCTTTGCCTGCATGCCAATAAACACCTTGCATTTAATTGTCATTATATGCACTTGCTATATTTCCATTGATGATTTTTTCACATGTAGTCATGACCATGTGTTAACATCATTCTTCTTTATTGTGCATTGATTACCACCTTTCCCGCTCTCTTCCTTGCTCTAACCCTTAGCTTTAAAAGTTACTTTCTTTTTCCCTTTTCAGGATGGCCACCAAGAGAGGTAAAGAGAAAGCTACTCCCAAACCACCAACAAGGAAAGGAACAAAAAGAGCCCCAGCTAAGGAACCACAACCCCCATCCACTTGTACATCTCAGTATGCACCGAGGACGGTGCAATCTTTAAGTGTGGGGAGGTCGATACCGACTTCCGTGGGTTAGTTACTTCCTATTTTAACACCAATGTTTAAATTTCTTTGTTAAATTAGTTGTTGCATTTGCATATGTGTCTGATTTTATGCATTTAGTTACTACTTGGTTGAAGTAATATTTTCTTTTTCAAGAAATTTTTATAGTATTTCACTAATTTAAATTAAAAAAAATTAAAATTTTCTATGTGTTAAATTTGTTTGAAGTTGTATTTGGAACATGGTTTTTGAGCCAAAGAACACACAACATGTGAGCTTTGAGCTTATTTACATGGTTACATTATTTAACGATAATGTTTTATTCTTGTGTGTTTTTTGCTCTATAATTGCAATCTTTGCTTTGTTCCATTCTATATGTCCATTATTTAGTGTATTTACAGGCTTGCAAATGATTGAGGCCATTATTTGATTCTAGCTCACTTATCCAAAATTAGCCTACCTTTTATATCACCCTTGTTAGCCCCCTTTGAGCTTTTAATCCCCTCTTGTTTTATAACCACATTACTAGCCTTAAGCAGAAAAACAAAATAAAAATCCCAAGTTGAATCCTTGGTTAGCTTAAGATAGAAATTGTGTATTGTTTAAGTGTGGGGAACCTTATGGGAGCATGGATGATAAAAACAAAGGTAGAAAGTTAAAAAGAATAAAGACATTTCAAAATAAAAGTTTTGGGAAGTATGCTCATGTGAAATCAAAATAATTGAATTACCATGTACATTAAAAAAAAATTAATTCAGTATTTGAATAAAGGGGATACAAAAGAATCCCCCAAAATAAAAAATAAAGCAATGCACATGGGACAAAATTAAAACTAATGCATGAGCATGTAACATCAAAAGTGGGAAAAATATGGGAGAATAGGTAAAGAAGCTTTGCTTTACAAAATATGTATGTTAGGTGAGATCTGAGACTAATCAAGGATTCACTTAATTAGCTCACTTAGCCTTATATATATATCCCTACCTTTACCTCAGCCCCATTACAACCCTAAAAAGACCTCATGATGTTTGCATTAGTATACTAACTATTACTTGATTGGTTAGATGAAGAACAAAGTTTTAGGAAGCATGATTAGAGAAGAGTAGAGAGATTGACCCTAGACACTTGAGAGATTTGAGCACATATACGCTACCAGTGAGGGTTCAATGCTTGATTCTATGTTCCCTGCTTTCATGAGCTATCTTCTTATAAGTTTACTTGTTTTCACTATATGATTTGAATTAGTGAAATCTGATTTATGTTTGTCTTAGAGAACTTATTTATTTTTAATCAAGTAGGTAGAAACATTTTGCATTTAGTTGCGTTCATAGGTTGCATCTCATACATTCTATCATTCCTCTTCATCTCTTTATAGTTTCTCTTGAGTTTAGCATGAGGACATGCTATTGTTTAAGTGTGGGGAGGTTGATAACCCCATATTTTATGATATAATTTGTGCTGAATTTAAGTGTTTTATTCAATCCTTTACCCACTTATGCATGTGAAATTGTATGTTTTTACTTTCCCTTCCTTATTATGTGATGTATGTGAAAAACATGTTTTCTAGGCTTTAAAAATATTAATTTTAATTATCTTTTATTGCCATTCGATGCCGTGATTCGTGTGTTGAGTAATTTCAGATATTCCAAGGCAGGAATGACTTAAAGGATGAAAAGGAAACATGCGAAAATGGAAGGAAAGCTTGAAACGGAGTTGTTGAAGAAACTGGAAGCGACGCGACCGCATGGGCGACATAGCCACATGCCAGTGCGAAACGGCAGTGACGCGATCACATGACTGACGCGATCGCGCCCCATGAAAGAAATGCATATGATGCGGACGCATGAATGACGCGGTCGCGTGACATGGAAAACCCCGGATGACGCGACCGCGTGACCCACGCGGACGCGTGACAGAGGCCACGCACCAGAAATTGCAGAAAACGATCCCAGCATTTTCTAGAACCCTTTTCGGCCCATATCCAAGTCTAGAAGGCATAGACCAGAAATTATAAAGTGGGGGAATTCATCCATTCATAATCATGCTTTCATAATTCACACTTTTAGTTCTAGATGTAGTTTTTAGTGAGAGAGGTTCTCTCTTCTCTATCTTAGGATTAGGATTTAGATTTAGGATTTTATTTGCTTTAAGGATTATCTTTTTATCAGGTTCAATATTCCTTTTTCATTACTTGCGTTCTCAATTTAGTTTATGAATTCTTCTATGTTACAGATTACTCTTTCGAATTAATGTTTTTTGAGATATTTTCAGATCTATGAAGTGTTTCTTTTATTTATAATATAAATAATTTGGATTTTTCCCTTTTGGCTTTGGTTGAGTAATCAGTAACTCAGGAGTTATCTTAGCTCAACATAATTGATAACTGTTATTTTTGCTAATTGAACTGAACTTCAATAATCCCAACCTTTTCTTAGGAAATAAATAGGATTCGATGGTCAAACTAATTAGTCCCTTGACTTTCCTTTGCTTTAGCAAAGGTTAACTAAGTGGAATTAAGATTCAACTATCATTATTATTGATAAGAATAACTAAGTCTGGACTTCCAAGTTCTCATACCTTGCCAAGAGTTTATTTTAAAGTCAATTATTTATTTTATTTGTCATTCATCATAATTGTTTCTCATTCTTAAAACCTCCAATTTACAAACTCATAACCAATAATAAAAACATACCTCCCTGCAATTCCTTGAGAAGACGACCCGAGGTTTAAATACTTCGGTTATCAATTTATTTAGGGGTTTGTTACTTGTGACAACCAAAACGTTTGCACGAAGGGATTTTTGTTGGTTTAGAATCTATATCTACAACGCGACTATTTTTATAAAATTCTTTACTAGCAAAAATCCTAACGTCAGTTACCCTATCTCAAACTCTTTTCTTGCCGTGCCATGTTTTAGTTCTCTCCTTGTATATCTTAGTATTCTCATAAGCTTCCAATCTGAACTCCTCCAGCTCATTGAGTTGCAATAACCTTTTTTCTTCTACTGCTTGAGAGTCAAGATTGAGGAGCTTAGTGGCCCAATATGCTTTGAATGCGGTTCTATATGCCCACAGGGCATCATCCAATTTTCTTGCCCAGTCTTTCCTTGTGACTCCAACTGTCTGCTCCAAGATTCTTTTCAGCTCCCTATTAGCCAATTCCGCCTGGCCATTGGTCTAGGGGTGATAAGGTGTAGCCACCTTAATTACCCCATATTTGTGAAGCAATTTCTCCATTTGTCTGTCGCAAAAATGGCCATCACCATCACTAATAAGACCTTTAGGCACTCCATATCTGGTGAATATGTGTCTCTTGAGGAATTGAAGAACAATTGGTGCAGCACAGGTAGTTGTTTCCATGGCATCCACCCATTTTGAGACATACTCCACTGCTACCAGAATGTATTTGAAGGAATAAGATGGGGGAAAGGGCCCCATGAAATCTATATCCCAGAGGTCAAATAATTTCACTTCCAAAATGAAGTTTTGAGGCATTTCATTCCTCTTTGTTAGTCCTCCAGCTCTTTGACATTCATTACATTGGTGCACAAATTCTCTAGCATCTTTGAATACAGTTGGCCAATAAAATCTACTTTGAAGCACTTTAGCTGCTGTTCTTTCTAGTCCAAAATGTTTACCATAAGCTGAACCATGACAGTGCCATAATATGTCTCTCATTTTATTTTCAGGGATACACCTTCTAATCATCCCATCTGGACACCTCTTGAACAAGAATGGCTCATCCCATAAGAACTTCTTGGCTTCATTACACAGCTTCTTCACTTGTTGCTTGGTGAACTCTTGAGAAATCTTTCTTCCTACCTTGAAATTTACAATGTCAGCAAACCACGGGGCTTGTTGAATTCGCAAGAGGTGTTCATCTGGGAAGCTCTCGTTCACTGGTTGAGCAGCCTCTTGACTTGTTCCTTGTGGTAGCGTTGATAAGTGATCAGTAACTTGATTTTCACTCCCTTTTCTATCCTTTATCTCAATGTCAAACTCTTGTAGAAGTAATATCCATATAATGAGTCTTGGTTTGGCATCCTGTTTTGACATCAAATACTTAAGGGCATCATGATCAGTATAAATCACAATTTTAGATCCAATCAAGTATAGTCTGAACATATAAAAAGCATAGACTACAACTAATAATTCATTCTCTATTGTGGTATAATTTTTCTGTGCTTCATTCAATACTTTGCTTGCATAATAGATGACATGGTGCAAGTTGCCCTTCCTTTGTTCCAACACAGCACCAATTGTAAGGTCAGTTGCATCACACATGAGTTCAAAAGGTAATTCCCAATCTAGTGGTGTGATGATTGGTGCTGTTGTGAGTTTAGTTTCTAAAGTTTCAAAGGCATGGTTACAGCTTTCATCAAAATTAAAAGGGTTATCAACCACCAGCAAATTGCTTAGTGGTTTAGCCATTTCGAAAAAATCTTTGATGAATCTTCTATAGAATCTAGCATGCCCTAAGAAACTTCTAATAGCTTTCACATTGGTTGGTGAAGGAAGTTTCTCTATGATTTCTACTTTTGCCTTGTCAACCTCTATGCCCTTTCTTGAAATTTTGTGACCAAGAACAATTCCTTCGGGTACCATGAAATGGCATTTTTCCCAGTTTAAAACCAAATTAGTTTCTTGGCACCTTTTCAAGACTAGGGTAAGATGGTGCAAGCAAGCATTGAAAGTATCACCAAACACAGAGAAGTCATCCATGAAGACTTCAATAAATTTTTCTACCATATTTGAGAAGATTGATAGCATGCATCTCTGAAAGGTAGTTGGGGCATTACATAACCCGAATGGCATTCTTCTATATGCAAAGATCCAAAGGGGCAAGTGAAGGAAGTCTTCTCTTGATCTATGGGGTCAACTACTATTTGATTGTAGCCGGAATATCCATCCAAGAAGCAGTAATAGGCATGGCCAGCCAACTTCTCAAGCATTTGGTCTATGAAGGGGAGAGGGAAGTGATCCTTTCTTGTGGCATCATTCAACCTTCTATAATCGATGCACATCCTCTATCCTGTCACTTTTCTTATGGGAATGAGCTCATTCTTCTCATTAACAATGACAGTCTTCCCACCTTTCTTTGGCACTACCTGCACTGGGCTAACCCATGAGCTGTTAGAAATTGGATAGATGATTCCAGCATTCAATAACTTCATTACTTCTTTCTGAACAACTTCTTTCATTGTGGGTTTAGCCTTCTCTGAGGTTGTACTACTGGCCTAGAATTTTCCTCCAAAAGTATATTGTGCATGCATATTGCAGAGCTTATGCCTTTCAAGTCATCAATGGTCCATCCCAGTGCATCCTTGTGAGCTTTCAATACAACAAGGAGTTTTTCTTCTTCTTCTTCACTCAAGGAAGAAATGATGATCATTGGGAAGCTCTCCTCTCCACCAAGGAATGCATATTTAAGATGTGAAGGAAGAGGCTTCAATTCTTATCTTGGCTTATCTTCTGTCTTACCTTCAGAGGAAATTTCAGGCACTTGTTCCTCTAAGATATCTTGAGATGCTTCTATTTTTTCTCTATGTTCTTCTTGATCGTTGGTTTTAAACATTTCTTCCACCAGATCTTCTATCATTTCCACTTTCATATGCTTTTCTTTCTCAGGGGGATATTGCATGGCTATGAAAATATTGATGATCTTTTGTTTATCATGCACCCTGAGGATCATTTCACCCTTCTCTACATCAATAAGAGCTCTTGCTGTGGCTAAGAAAAGTCTCCCCAAGATAATTGACTTGTGTCCCTCTTCTTCTATGTCTAGAATGACAAAGGCAGCAGGGAATATAAATTCTCCAATCTTCACCAATAAGTTTTCCACAACTCCATTAGGTATCTTGAGTGATTTATCAGCCATTTGAAGTGACATTCTGGTGGGCTTGACTTCCTCTATTGCAAACTTTTTCATTAGTGAGAGAGGCATCAAATTGATGTTGGCACCTAAGTCGCAGAGAGGTTTTTCCAAGGTCATATTGCCAATGGTGCATGATATGATGAAGCTCCCAGGATCTTTGAGCTTTGGTGGGACACCTTTTTGAATTACTGCACTACATTATTGTGTCAAGATCACTGACTCTTTTTCATTCCAGCTTCTCTTCTTGTTAATGAGCACCTTGAGAGATTTTGGATATAGAGGCATCTGCTCCAATGCTTCAGCAAGTGGGATATTGATTTTCAGCTTCTTGAAAACCTCTAAAAACTTGGGAAATTGTTGGTCTTTGAGCTCCCTTTGTAATATTTGAGGGTATGGCAGAGGAGGAATGTAAGTTTTCACCTCCTCCTTCTTTTCTTGTGGATTCTCTTCCATAACTTGTTTTCCCTTCTTTGAAGCTTGTGGCTCTTTCTCCTTTTTCTTGGATTCCTCTTGGTCCTTCTTGTCCTCTTCTGCTTGCTTCTTGTTGCCAATATCATTCTCCAATGTCCTTCCACTCTTGAGTTGAATTGCTTTACACTCTTCCTTGGGGTTGGGAATGGTGTCACTTGGTAATACATTGGTTGGTCTTTCAGCGACTGTTTGCTTGGACAATTGCCCAATTTGCTTGATGCATTTGCATATTTGCTATATTAGCTAGTTAGTTTAGTTGGTTTTAGCTTAGTTTCACTCATTTTCTCTAAATAAACAAGTATTTTTATGAGTTTTGTCTTCATGCATGAGAATACCAAGGACCATGTTGATTGTAGCCAAATTCATGCAAATGATTCAAGGAATACATAAATGAATGAGTATGAATGAATCTCATGAAATTAATTGCATGGATTGGTAAGACTTTGAAGCAATTTCCCTTGTTAATGATAGGTGATGAAACAAGAAAGCATTGAAGCAAGAATGAAGCAAGCAATGTGCACGTTGCTAACTTGGGATTCAAGTTGGCAACGTCATTGAGGCCTTACTTCAGGAAGAGCACAAACAACCTTGCAAGAAAGTGGTCTCCTGTGAGAACTATGCACGTTGCTAACTTGGAGCTACATTGGAGTGCTTGGCAACAACGCCAAGAAGCAAACTGGGCAAGAAGAAGAGGAGTTATTGGCGTTGCCAACGCCAGGAACAAGGGCGTGCTTCTAGGCAACGCCAGGAAGCCCTGGAGAGTAAATATAGAAGAGTTGCACGTTGCCAACTTACATTTCAGCTTGAGTTTCCATCAACAACACCCAACAATGCCAAGCAGCCTTGGAGAGCACATTTGGGCGTTGCCAAATTGGGCCAGGGAGGAGCTTCGAGGGCGTTGCCAACGTGGGGAGTATAGGCGTTGTTCAAGGCAACGCTGAGCTAGAATAATTTGCCGAAGGAAGAAGCTCGAGCACGTTGCCAACATGCAGCTTCATTGGAGTGTTCCTTGGCAACGCAGACAAGTAAGGCTTGGCCCAGGAAGAAGAGTTGTTGGCGTTGCCAACGCCAGAAATAAGAGACGTGTTCCAAGGCAACGCAGCAAGCCTTGGACCTCCACCCATCGAGCATGTTGCCAACGCCGCTCTTCATTGGCGTGTTTGGCAACAACTCAAGGCAACTCGGATGATACTTCTCCAACTCAAACACGTTGCTAACGCCAGGAAACATAGGCGTGTTCAAGGACAACGCCAAGCAACAAGCATGGAGCCTTGAGGAAGGCTCGAGCATGTTGCCAACTTGAGGATGTATTGGCGTGTTCAATGCCAACGCTAGGCAAGAAAGCTTGCCCAGGGGAAGAAGCACGCACGTTGCCAACGCCAGTTTCCAAAGGCGTGTTCCAAGGCAACGTGACAAGCTATTTTGAGAAGCAATTCCTTCACTTGAGCACGTTGCCAATGCCAGCTTCTAGAGGCGTGTTCCAAGGCAACGTGACAAGCAAAGCTGAAGGCTAGAAAGCAGCCCTGGAGGGCAGCACGAGCACGTTGCCAACGTGCCAACAAGGGGGCGTCTTTGAGGACAATGCCAGCCCCATGTTTCAGCCTTGGGAGGCTTGGCACGTTGCCAACTTGAGAAAAAAGGGGCGTGTTCGGCAACAACTTGGCAGCCTGACCTTACCTTCTTTGAGGAAGCATAACTTGAGCTACAAAGCTCCAATTAAGATGATTCCAAGTGCATTAGAAAGAAGACACTCTGAGCTTTCCAATGATGTATGATAGTTCATATTGAAGCAGAGGATTGATACTTAAATTCTGGGCAACATTAAGCATGAATGTAGAGTCAAGAAGAAGAAAAACAAGTTGTTAGCAACAACTTGGGCTAGCAACGCCCAAGTCTCAAAGATCACTCCCAGGAAAACACAATGCACGTTGCCAACGTGCATTAAAGCTAGCGTTATTGGCAAAAACGCCAAGCCATTGGGCCAGAAGCATCATGAATGAACTCCTCCTTCCATGTCTAGCAACACTTCTTCCATTGAGCCAAGAATTCAACAAAGAGGAAGCCCACATTGCTAGCCCAATTGAAGATCTTTGAAGGAGTTTTAGGACTAATATAAATAGAGAAGGAGTTTGTACTTTGAGGGGACTTTTTGACACTTAGATTTCTAGACTTTTATGGACTTTTACTTGCTAGCACTTTTACTTGGAGAACTCTCTTGCATTTCCGAGAGTATACCGGCAAGCTATTTTTGCTTTTCTTGCAACTTTTCATCTTTCAGTTTAAGCATTTTCTTCTTCTTCTTCATCCTTCTTCGCACTTAGTTTAATTTTCATTTTATGGTAATTGTTGTTGCAATTGGAGCTATGATTCACTAAACCCCACTTTCATTAGGGGGAAGAGCTCTGCTTGTTTGAATGAATTGATAAATCTTCTTCTCCTTCTCAATTCAAGTGGTTAATCCAAGAGGAAACTCTTGTTCTTCAAAGATTCAATCACCATCGAGAGAGGGGTTAATCTATATGAATTGTGTGGTGAATTTGAGAAATGAGCCACATAGTTCAGTTTAGAGGTCATCTTTCCATGATTTCCTTAATCAATACACTTTGGTTGGTATGTGAGATGTAACCTTCCTTGGTTGAGATTCTGGAAATTGTGTGGCTTGGATTAGAAATTGAGCTTCATCTCTTCTCATGAACAATTAGATCACGAGAGTGGCAATTGGTGATGTTGAGAGAAATTGGATCGCCAAGAGATTGGGATTTAATTACCCACAACTTGCCATGGATCTACACCCATGATTGAGAAGGAATTGATCAATATCAATTCATGAGAATTTGCATCTCCGATCCCTAATGATTCTCTCTATCATTAATTCTCATTTCTTTTGCTCTTAGTTGTTTGACTACCCATCACCTAATTCCCTTCTACATTCTTGCAATCTGTTATTCTTGTCATCTACATTCTGTCTCTTTATTTCTTGCTCTTTGTTCTTATGCTCTTTAAGTTTCTGCAATCTTTACTTTCTTGCAATTTATCTTTAATGTCATTTAAGTTTCTTGCATTTTAAGTTTCAGTTATTTGTTTTCATTTTCTTTCTATATTCTAGTTCTTTAAATTCCTTGCCATTTAAATTTTTGCAATTATGTTCAAAAATCACAAATCTCATGAAATCAAAACCATGTTTGCTTGACTAAATCTACCATTTAACTAAAGTTGCTTAATCTACCAATCTCTTTGGGATCGACCTCACTCTTAGTGAGTTTTATTACTTGATACGACCCGGTATACTTGCCGGTAAATACGTGAATTCTTAATTTTTACGTATCAAGTTTTTGGCGCCGTTGCCGGGGATTGGAAAAGATTGACAATGATTAAGTGAATGGTAGTTTAGATTAAGCATTTTTTTATTATTGTTTTTGTTAAGCCCACTAACTGTTTGATGCTTTGTTTCACTAACTCCAATTCCGCTCTAGTTCTAGAGTGTTTCACTTGTGATTTTGGTTTTGTTTGTATATGTCAGGAGCTAATAGACTTAATATT
The DNA here is from genome assembly GCF_014773155.1 of Arachis stenosperma. NCBI lineage: Eukaryota > Viridiplantae > Streptophyta > Magnoliopsida > Fabales > Fabaceae > Arachis > Arachis stenosperma. Next base: position 64,755,792 of record NC_080380.1, read on the forward strand.
GAGGACGAGAGAACCCTCCGAAGGGTAAGGAGAGCAGAAAGGGGAAAGGGGATAGTTGGTGAAGAGGAATCAGAGGAAGAAGACCAAGTCATAGAGGACGACATGCACAATCCTCCTGGAGGGGTCAACAACAATGATGGACCACCTAGAAGGGTGTTATCTTCTTATACCATCCCTGATCCAAGACATTGTGGGAGCAGTATTGCCACTCCAAATGTTCATGCCCATAATTTTGAGTTGAAACCTCAGCTCATCACCTTGGTACAAAATAACTGCTCCTATGAAGGGGGACCTCTTGAAGACCCAAATCAACATCTGTCTATTTTTCTGAGGATATGCAATACAGTGAAGACAAATGGAGTGCATCCAGATGTCTACAAACTGCTGCTATTCCCATTCTCTTTGAGGGACAAGGCCACTCAATGGCTAGAGTCATTCCCAAGGAAAGCCTCAACAATTGGAATGACGTGATGGGCAGATTTCTAGCAAAGTTCTACCCACCTCAAAGAATCATCAAGTTGAAGACAGAGGTTCAAACTTTCAGGCAAATGGAAGGGGAATCATTGTATGAAGCCTGGGAAAGATATAAGGCACTAATGAAAAGATGTCCACCTGATATGTTTAATGATTGGGTCAAACTCCAAAACATCTATGAAGGCTTAAACTTAGAAGCAAGGAAGGGACTAGACTACTCATCAGGAGGATCACTCAACATGATGAAAACTGCTGAGGAGGCTCAAGACTTCATTGAGATTGTGGCAAACAATCAGTATTATTACTCATCAGAGAGGCAACATAACCCGGCCCCAAAGAAAGGCGTAATGGAGCTTGAAGGTGTTGACGTTATCTTGGCACAAAATAAGTTAATGCACCAACAAATCCAACAACAAATGGAAATGATAACAAAGAGAATGGATGGTCTCCAACTAGCATCAGTGAACACAACAAATCAATCATCACTTGAATGGGGCCAAGGTGAAGGGACCACTGTTGAACAGCCACAAGAACAAGTTCAGTACATGCAGAACACTTCAAATTCTCAGGATGAATTTCATGGTGATACATACAACCCATCTTGGAAAAATTATCCCAATCTAAAGTGGAGTGAAAACCATTGGCAAAAGAACAACAACCACAACCACACCCGTAACACAAATAACCAAAATCACCATGCCACCAACACTAACCAATATAGAAAAACACAAAACACATATCAACCACCTCATAATAATTCACAAAATTACCACACTAATCCACCCAACAACTTCCAACAACAATCAACCCCCATCATATCCCCAATTGACCATCATGAGACCAGAATCTCAAATCTTGAAGCAACCTTGCAAGCACTTGCTCAAACCACTCAAGCCTTAATCAATGGACAAAAGGAACATGAGGCCACCATGAAGAGTATTGAGCGACAAGTGGGACAATTAGCCAACCAAGCTGAACGACCAACCAATGTTCTCCCAAGTGATACAATACCCAACCCGAGAGAGGAATGTAAAGCTCTGCAATTGAGGAGTGGCAAGGTAGTTGGAGAAAGTTCGAATAAAGAAGCAATAAAACCCAAAGAGCAAGACACAGTGGAAAAACAAGTAGAAAGGCAAGATGAAGAAAAGGCTTCAACATCTAAAAAAAGGAAAGAGGCTGTCAAGCCACAAGGCAAACCACCCAGTCAAGAAAGCAACCATGAAAATAAGGAAAATGTGAAGCTACAACAAGAAAACAAAAATGAAGGAGTAAAAGCTTATGTACCCAAGCTTCCATACCCAACTAGGATACATAAAGGAGCAAAGGACCAACAATTCCCAAGGTTCTTAGAAATCTTCAAGAAACTCGAAATCAACATCCCATTGGCAGAAGCTCTGGAACAAATGCCATTATATGCAAAGTTCCTTAAGGAATTGATCACCAAGAAGAGAAGTTGGCAAGAAAAAGAAACAGTAATTCTCACTCAAGAGTGCAGTGCCATCATTCAAAAAGGGCTACCACCAAAACTCAAAGATCTTGGCAGCTTCCTCATACCCTGCACGATTGGGAGCATGGCCATTGATAAATCACTTTGTGACCTGGGAGCAAGCATTAACTTAATGCCCCTTACCATGATGAAGAAAATGATGATTGAAGAGCTTAAACCCACAAGGATGTCACTGCAACTTGCTGACAGATCCATCAAAATACCAAATGGAGTAGTTGAGAACCTCTTGGTGAAAGTGGGAAACTTTATATTCCCAGCTGATTTTGTGGTCCAAGATATGGATGAAGAGGGGAACAACTCAGTCATTCTTGGTAGACACTTTTTGGCTACAGCTAGAACAATCATTGATGTGGAAAAGGGAGAGATGATTTTCAGAGTGCATGATGAGCAAATGACCATAAATGTCTTCAAAGCAATGCAACACCCCGTTGAGAAAGAAAGTTGCACGAGGATTGATGTAGTGGATTCTTTGGTTGAAGAAGTACTTGACACAAACCATCAAGTTAAGCAGGAGGAAGTCCAGGACATCCAAGAACAAGAAGAGAACAAATTGGAAGCATCAGAGGAACCAAGTGAAGCTAAGAAAGAAGAGGCACCAGAACAAGAGTTGAAACCACTACCCCCTCATCTTAAGTATGCATTCCTTGGTGAAAAGGACAGCTTCCCAGTGATCATCAATTCTACATTGAGTGCAGAGGAAGAAGAAAAGCTCCTTGTAGTATTGAAAGCTCACAAAGAGGCATTGGGATGGACCATTGATGACTTGAAAGGCATAAGCCCTGCCATATGCATGCACAAGATACTCTTGGAGGAGAATTCCAAACCAGTGGTACAACCTCAAAGAAGATTGAATCCCACAATAAAGGAGGTTGTTCAAAAGGAAGTCCTGAAGTTGTGTAAAGATGGGATCATCTACCCTATATCTGATAGCCCATGGGTCAGTCCAGTGCAAGTAGTACCTAAGAAGGGGGGAATGACTGTCATTGTTAATGAGAAGAATGAGCTTATTCCAACACGAACGGTGACATGGTGGAGGATGTGCATAGATTATAGGAGGATGAATGATGCCACACGAAAGGATCACTTTCCTCTCCCTTTCATTGACCAGATGCTTGAAAGGTTGGCTGGCCATGCTTATTACTGTTTTCTTGATGGGTATTCTGGGTATAACCAGATAGTGGTTGACCCCATGGATCAAGAGAAGACCTCCTTTACCTGTCCCTTTGGAGTCTTTGCATACAGGAAAATGCCATTTGGACTGTGTAATGCCCCAGCTACCTTTCAAAGATGCATGCTATCAATCTTCTCAGACATGGTAGAAAAATTTATTGAAGTCTTTATGGATGATTTCTCTGTCTTTAGTGATTCTTTCAATGCTTGATTGCACCATCTTACCCTAGTCTTGAAAAGGTGCCAAGAAACCAATTTGGTTTTAAATTGGGAGAAATGCCATTTCATGGTACCCGAAGGCATTGTTCTTGGTCACAAAATTTCAAGAAAGGGTATAGAAGTTGACAAGGCAAAAGTAGAAATTATAGAAAAACTTCCTTTGCCAACTAGTGTGAAAGCCGTTAGAAGCTTCTTAGGGCATGCTGGATTCTATAGGAGATTCATCAAAGATTTTTCCAAAATAGTAAAACCACTAAGCAATTTGCTGGTGGTAAACAATCCTTTTCTCTTTGATGATGAATGTAAACATGCTTTTGAAACTCTAAAGGCTAAGCTCACCACAGCACCAATCATCACACCCCCAAGTTGGGGACTGCCTTTTGAACTCATGTGTGATGCAAGTAACCTTGCAATTGGTGCTGTGTTGGGGCAGAGGAAGGAAAAGAAGCTTCATGTTATCTACTATGCAAGTAAGGTATTGAATGAAGCTCAAAAAAACTACACCATAACAGAGAAAGAGCTACTAGCTGTGGTGTATACTTTTGATAAGTTTAGACAATATTTCATTGGGTCTAAAGTTTTAGTGTATACTGACCATGCTGCTCTTAAGTATCTTATGTCAAAACAGGATGCCAAACCAAGGCTAATCAGATGGGTACTACTCCTATAAGAGTATGACATTGAGATAAAAGATAGGAAGGGCAATAAAAATCAAGTTGCTGACCACTTATCAAGGCTACCACAAGATGCATGCCAAGACAACCTTCAATCAATAAATGAAGAATTTCCAGATGAGCACCTCTTGCAAATTCAACACGTCCCTTGGTTTGCAGACATGGCCAACTACAAGGCAGGAAGGATCATTCCACAAGAGTACACAAAACAACAAGTTAAGAAGCTACTGCATGAGGCTAAGTTCTTCTTCTGGGATGAACCATTTCTGTTCAAAAGATGCCCAGATGGAATGATAAGAAGATGTGTATCAGAGGGTGAGATGAAGAACATACTATGGCATTGTCACAACTCAAGTTATGGTGGTCATTTTGGGGTTGAAAGAACGGCTGCAAAGGTACTTCAAAGTGGTTTCTACTGGCCTTCAATCTTCAAGGATGCTAGAGATTTTGTGAGCCATTGCAATGAATGTCAAAGAACAGGGGGTTTGTCAAAGAAAAATGAGATGCCTCAGAAGTTCATTTTGGAAGTGGAACTCTTTGATTTGTGAGGAATAGACTTCATGGGACCTTTCCCTCCATCCTACACATTCAAATACATTTTGGTAGCAGTGGAGTATGTCTCAAAATGGGTAGAAGCAATAGCCACCACCACATGTGATACCAACGTGGTCTTGCAATTCCTAAAGAAGAACATCTTCACTAGATTTGGAGTGCCCAAAGGACTTATAAGTGATGGGGGAAGCCACTTTTGTAACAAGCAACTAAATTCTCTACTACACAAATATGGAGTTACTCACAAAGTGGCCATACCGTATCACCCACAAACCAATGGACAAGCTGAACTTGCCAACAGAGAGCTAAAGAGGATTTTGGAGAAAACTGTGGGAGCAACAAGAAAGGATTGGGTTAGGAAACTGGATGATGCACTTTGGGCATACAGGACAGCCTTCAAAACACCCATAGGAAAATCTCCATTTCAGCTGGTGTATGGAAAGGCATGCCACCTCTATGTGGAGCTTGAACATAAGGCCTTTTGGGCCACCAAACTTTTGAATTTAGATGCTCAAGCAGCGGGAGAAAAGAGGTTGCTACAACTCAATGAATTGTAGGAGTTCAGATTGGAGGCATATGAAAACGCCAAAATATACAAAGAAAGAACAAAAAAGTGGCATGACAAGAGGATCTCCCAAAGAACATTCGAACCAGGCCAAAAAGTGTTGCTATTCAACTCGAGATTGAAGATTTTCCCTGGGAAGCTGAGGTCTAGATGGACTGGTCCATACACCATCACCAAAGTATCCCCTCATGGCTATGTAGAATTACTTGATGAAGCTTCAAAACAGACCTTCACAGCCAACGGACATAGGGTGAAACATTATCTTGGTGGTCCCTGGAGTAAGGAAGAAAGTGTGCACTTGCTAACATGAGCAAGGAAGCTGCATTGTCAAGCTAAGGACAATAAACAAGCGCTTCATGGGAGGCAACCCATGCACAGGAGTTCTCTTTTATTTTCATAAGTTGCTAGCTAGTAAGGTCACTTTAAGAATCTCAAGATTTTGGACTTTTGTTGCAGGGAAGTGAAAGAATGAAGTGATGGAGAATCTTAGAAGAGCAGTCACGGATACACAAGGAAGAGGAAGTCACATGAGTCTTGAACTTTGTGCATTGGAAAAAAGCAACTCAACATGCATTGGGCACAAAGAAACATGCTCCCCATGCTATGACCAAACCACCAAAACCATGCCCCCAGCACAAACATGGTGTTAGACCACTCCAACAATAACCATCAAAATTCACTTGGCCCTCACTCTTATATATACCATCACCCCATTTTATCAATTCACCCCAGCCGAATTCACACTCAACTTCCAAATCATTCTTGCTTTACAGATTTTAGCTTTGGACCTATGTTTTGCTCAACAAAACTCATGATGCACTACTTCCCCCAACATACCCGAACCACCCCCTTCCCTCTCACCATCATTTTCTAGCTTGTATAATTTACCTTGTCATCATATCTCTCTACACCCCCTTCATAAACATTTTCTTTATGCTTGAGGACAAGCATTCATCTAAGTTTGGTGTGGGAGATTCGACCCTTGCAAGTGAATCTCAATGGCCTCATCATCAAGAGATAGGAGGGACAAGCAACCCTTAGAAGATGAAGGACAAAACACCTTTGATCGAAGAAGATTCAAATCTAAACACAATGACCGCATCTTTAGTTGGATGTCAGGCAAAGATGTTGTTCCGGAGTTACTTTTCAAGCTAAGAAAGGAGGAATACTCTGAGATACAAAAAATAATCAGGAAGAGGGGATGGGAGCTTCTCTGTAACCAACCTCAAGAAGTGAGCATGCTTCTCATCCATGAGTTCTACACTAATGTGATAAGAGAATTTGAGGATGAAGAGCCGTACATGAGCTATGTAAGAGGGGTGACTGTTGACTTTAGTCCAAACGCTATCAACAAGGTGCTAAAGGTCAAACCAAAACGGTTCAAACAAGCTAGCTATGAGGAAAGGGTTGAAAATGATCCAAGATATATGGATGTGTTAAGTGACTTATGCAGAGTAGGCACGGATTGGGTGTTGGATTCACATGGAGAACCACTCAAACTTAGGAGAGGTGATCCCATACCTCAAGCAAAAGGATGGCATGACATAGTGAGGAGATCATTGATCTCTACTTCAAATAATTCCGAAGTAACAGTGAATAGAGCAATAATGATCCACTGCATAATGAAAGGAGGGGAGATCAATGTTGGAGAAATTATAGCCAAGAACATCATTGACATAGCTCAAAAGGTCAAACAGGACAGCTGGCTAGGATTTCCTAGTACTATTCTGTGCTTATGTGAATAAGCTAGAGTGCCTCTGGAAGAATTTGAAGAAACTGACGTGGTCTCTATTGGAAAACCTCTCACCAGGGAAAGGTTGAAATTTGTCACCACAACCCAATTGGAGAGACAACCTTTAGCAAGAAGAAAGAAATGGAAAGAAGCAAGACAGGAGGAGGAGCCTCAAGAAATGGAAGAACCCCATACCGTAAACATGAATCAACTCCAAGCCGCTTTAGAAGGAATCTCTGGGCAATATTCACAAATTCAAAGAAGCCAAGAGGAACAAGCTCAGCAACAAAGGGACCTTTGGCAGTTGATGGATCAACAAAGAGGGGTTCAAGTTCAATGGATAAGCCAACAAAATGAATACCAAACACACATGATGGAACTACAATAAGAACAATATGCCAAGATGTATGAAGCCATCAACAATTCAACTGCTGAATATGAAAAAGACATGGAGAAAGTAATTCAAGAACAAGCTCAACTAAGGAAAGAGCAAGCTCAGCAAAGGGGGCTTCTTCATAGGTTGGATGCTAGACATGATACATTTCACAGAGAATTCAATGAAAGCAGAATGTTCAGGGAAGCCAAGCATAAGGACAGACTCGACTATGATATATGCACCCAAGAAAAGCTCAGTTACCTTTGTGGAGCACCCCCATTACTCAACCCACAAATCAAGAGTTTTAATGAAGCTCGCAAGATATTTGAAGAGTAGAAACTTGCAAGGGTGAGATTCAATGCTCAGAGGCTAAAGGAAACAATGATAAGCTCAAGAGTATGGCAAAGAGAAGAGGGGGACTCAACAACAAAACAACAAGGAGAACTGAGAAAGAAAAAGAAAGAAGATCCAAAGGGGGACTCAATAACAAAACAACAAGGAGAACTGAGAAAGAAAAAGAAAGAAGATCCAAAGGGCAAAGGAAAGCAAGGAGAATCGAGCAAAGAAAAGAGGACATGAAGACTAAAGGTGGTGAAGTTCCTTTTTTTTATTTTATGCTTTATTAAATGAAGAAGATGTATGTCTGAAATATGGTATACCTTCTAGGTCGTTCTCTTGTATGCATTTTCTTTTATGTTTCTTATTCCATGCATCACCACTCACAGGTTTGGAATAGTTGCTTGTCTTAAGTACTTTCACTTGTCAATGGAATAAAAGATGTAGTTTGAGCAAGAACAGAGAGAAATCTAGCTTAAAAAGAATCATGTTGTCCCATAGAAAAGTGCTAGTATATATACATTCATTGTGAACGGATCAGGGCTCAAGAAATTTAAAAGGATGCTTGCTTATACAAGACTAGTCGGTTAAGGGCTACAAGACTCTAAGAAGTTAAAAGCACAAATAACCTTGACAGCAAAGAAAACAAAGAACAAAGAATGAAAGGCTAGGCATCAATGACAAAATTTGGATATGTGTCTGTGGTGATTGGTGTTAAGAGACATACTTGGGCTAGTAAATCCGAGGGGTGCTTCATCACCCGATAACTTGAGTTAACTAACTCGGGATTATCGATTGAAAACTCACAATCAAGAGTAGCTCTATAACAGAACATTTAGCAACCCAAAGAGGTGCTGGACACCACTATACAAATGAAATTTCAATGTTATATGCCTGTGATTGAATGTGATAAGGAGAGAGGCTTGAGTTAGTAAATCTTTAAGAGTGTCTCAATACTTAACAACTTAAACTAACTGGTTTGGGATTGTTGATTGAAAGCTTATGCTAAAGAGCCGCCTTAAGACAAGATTTCGAGCTCAATTGAAATAAAAGAAATATGAAAAAAAAGAGAAGCAAAGAAAAGAATGGTTCAAGGATCATGTGCTAAGGTATAGAAAAAGAAGTCTAGTGAAGTTAACCAATTTAGTCTTGAAGCAAGCATTTTAATTGAAAAAGTTGATTAGCCGTGTTCGTTTGCAATAAATTGATGGCTATACAAATGAGGATGACATATTCAATGAAAGAATTCTTCTCTGGTAAAACATTCAAGTCTTGCATCTTAGATTCTTGTGACAAAGTCTTTTATCTTTTGCTTGAGGACAAGCAACACTTTAAGTTTGGTGTTGGGGGAGATTCGACCCTTGCAAGTGAATCTCAATGGCCTCATCATCAAGAGATAGGAGGGACAAGCAACCCTTAGAAGATGAAGGACAAAACACCTTTGATCAAAGAAGATTCAAATCCAAACACAATGAGCGCATCTTTAGTTGGATGTCAGGCAAAGATGTTGTTCCGGAGTTACCTTTCAAGCTAAGAAAGGAGGAATACTCTGAGATACAAAAAATAATCAGGAAGAGGGGATGGGAGCTTCTCTGTAACCAACCTCAAGAAGCGAGCATGCTTCTCATCCATGAGTTCTACACTAATGTGATAAGAGAATTTGAGGATGAAGAGCCATACATGAGCTATGTAAGAGGGGTGACTATTGACTTTAGTCCAAACACTATCAACAAGGTGCTAAAGGTCAAACCAAAACGGTTCAAACAAGCTAGCTACGAGGAAAGGGTTGAAAATGATCCAAGATATATGGATGTGTTAAGTGACTTATGCAGAGTAGGCACGGATTGGGTGTTGGATTCACATGGAGAACCACTCAAACTTAGGAGAGGTGATCCCATACCTCAAGCAAAAGGATGGCATGACATAGTGAGGAGATTATTGATCTCTACTTCAAATAATTCTGAAGTAATAGTGAATAGAGCAATAATGATCCACTGCATAATGAAAGGAGGGGAGATCAATGTTGGAGAAATTATAGCCAAGAACATCATTGACATAGCTCAAAAGGTCAAACAGGACAGCTGGCTAGGATATCCTAGTACTATTCTGCGCTTATGTGAAGAAGCTAGAGTGCCTCTGGAAGAATTTGAAGAAACTGACGTGGTCTCTATTGGAAAACCTCTCATCAGGGAAAGGTTGGAATTTGTCACCACAACCCAATTGGAGAGACAACCTTTAGCAAGAAGAAAGAAAAGGAAAGAAGCAAGACAGGAGGAGGAGCCTCAAGAAATGGAAGAACCCCATACCGTAAACATGAATCAACTCCAAGCCGCTTTGGAAGGAATCTATGGGCAATATTCACAAATTCAAAGAAGCCAAGAGGAACAAGCTCAGCAACAAAGGGACCTTTGGCAGTTGATGGATCAACAAAGAGGGGTTCAAGTTCAATGGATAAGCCAACAAAATGAATACCAAACACACATGATGGAACTACAACAAGAACAATATGCCAAGATGTATGAAGCCATCAACAATTCAACTGCTGAATATGAAAAAGACATGGAGAAAGTAATTCAAGAACAAGCTCAACTAAGGGAAGAGCAAGCTCAGCAAAGGGGGCTTCTTCATAGGTTGGATGCTAGACATGATACATTTCACAGAGAATTCAATGAAAGCAGAATGTTCAGGGAAGCCAGGCATAAGGACAGACTCGACTATGATATATGCAACCAAGAAAAGCTCAGTTACCTTTGTAGAGCACCCCCATTCCTCAACCCACAAATCAAGAGTTTTAATGAAGCTCGCAAGATATTTGAAGAGTAGAAACTTGCAAGGGTGAGATTCAATGCTCAGAGGCTAAAGGAAACAATGATAAGCTCAAGAGTATGGCAAAGAGAAGAGGGGGACTCAACAACAAAACAACAAGGAGAACTGAGAAAGAAAAAGAAAGAAGATCCAAAGAGGGACTCAATAACAAAACAACAAGGAGAACTGAGAAAGAAAAAGAAAGAAGATCCAAAGGGCAAAGGAAAGCAAGGAGAATCGAGCAAAGAAAAGGGGACATGAAGACTAAAGGTGGTGAAGTTCCTTTTTTTTTATTTTATGCTTTATTAAATGAAGAAGATGTATGTCTGAAATATGGTATACCTTCTAGGTCGTTCTCTTGTATGCATTTTCTTTTATGTTTCCTATTCCATGCATCACCACTCACAGGTTTGGAATAGTTGCTTGTCTTAAGTACTTTCACTTGTCAATGGAATAAAAGATGTAGTTTGAGCAAGAACAGAGAGAAATCTAGCTTAAAAAGAATCATGTTGTCCCATAGAAAAGTGCTAGTATATATACATTCATTGTGAACGGATCAGGGCTCAAAAAATTTAAAAGGATGCTTGCTTATACAAGACTAGTCGGTTAAGGGCTACAAGACTCTAAGAAGTTAAAAGCACAAATAACCTTGACAGCAAAGAAAACAAAGAACAAAGAATGAAAGGCTAGGCATCAATGACAAAATTTGGATATGTGTCTGTGGTGATTGGTGTTAAGAGACATACTTGGCCTAGTAAATCTGAGGGGTGCTTCATCACCTGATAACTTGAGTTAACTAAGTCGGGATTATCGATTGAAAACTCACAATCAAGAGTAGCTCTATAACAGAACATTTAGCAATCCAAAGAGGTGCTGGACACCACTATACAAATGAAATTTCAATGTTATATGCCTGTGATTGAATGTGTTAAGGAGAGAGGCTTGAGTTAGTAAATCTTTAAGAGTGTCTCAACACTTAACAACTTAAACTAACTGGTTTGGGATTGTTGATTGAAAGCTTATGCTAAAGAGCCGCCTTAAGACAAGATTTCGAGCTCAATTGAAATAAAAGAAATATGAAAAAAAAGAGAAGCAAAGAAAAGAATGGTTCAAGGATCATGTGCTAAGGTATAGAAAAAGAAGTCTAGTGAAGTTAACCAATTTAGTATTGAAGCAAGCATTTTAATTGAAAAAGTTGATTAGCCGTGTTCGTTTGCAATAAATTGATGGCTATACAAATGAGGATGACATATTCAATGAAAGAATTCTTCTCTGGTAAAACATTCAAGTCTTGCATCTTAGATTCTTGTGACAAAGTCTTTTATCTTTTGCTTGAGGACAAGCAACACTTTAAGTTTGGTGTTGGGGGAGATTCGACCCTTGCAAGTGAATCTCAATGGCCTCATCATCAAGAGATAGGAGGGACAAGCAACCCTTAGAAGATGAAGGACAAAACACCTTTGATCGAAGAAGATTCAAATCCAAGCACAATGAGCGCATCTTTAGTTGGATGTCAGGTAAAGATGTTGTTCCGGAGTTACCTTTCAAGCTAAGAAAGGAGGAATACTCTGAGATACAAAAAATAATCAGGAAGAGGGGATGGGAGCTTCTCTGTAACCAACCTCAAGAAGCGAGCATGCTTCTCATCCATGAGTTCTACACTAATGTGATAAGAGAATTTGAGGATGAAGAGCCGTACATGAGCTATGTAAGAGGGGTGACTGTTGACTTTAGTCCAAACGCCATCAACAGGGTGCTAAAGGTCAAACCAAAACGGTTCAAACAAGCTAGCTACGAGGAAAGGGTTGAAAATGATCCAAGATATATGGATGTGTTAAGTGACTTATGCAGAGTAGGCACGGATTGGGTGTTGGATTCACATGGACAACCACTCAAACTTAGGAGAGGTGATCCCATACCTCAAGCAAGATTTCGAGCTCAATTGAAATAAAAGAAATATGAAAAAAAAAGAGAAGCAAAGAAAAGAATGGTTCAAGGATCATGTGCTAAGGTATAGAAAAGGAAGTCTAGTGAAGTTAACCAATTTAGTATTGAAGCAAGTATTTTAATTGAAAAAGTTGATTAGCCGTGTTCGTTTGCAATAAATTGATGGCTATACAAATGTGGATGACATGTTCAATGAAAGAATTCATCTCTGGTAAAACATTCAAGTCTTGCATCTTAGATTCTTGTGACAAAGTCTTTTATCTTTTGCTTGAGGACAAGCAACACTTTAAGTTTGGTGTTGTGATGCATTTGCATATTTGCTATATTAGGTAGTTAGTTTAGTTGGTTTTAGCTTAGTTTCACTCATTTTCTCTAAATAAACAAGTATTTTTATGAGTTTTGTCTTCATGCATGAGAATATCAAGGACCATGTTGATTGTAGCCAAATTCATGCAAATGATTCAAGGAATACATAAATGAATGAGTATGAATGAATCTCATGAAATTAATTGCATGGATTGGTAAGACTTTGAAGCAATTTCCCTTGTTAATGATAGGTGATGAAACAAGAAAACATTGAAGCAAGAATGAAGCAAGCAATGTGCACGTTGCTAACTTGGGATTCAAGTTGGCAACGCCATTGAGGCCTCTCCCGGTTCCTCAGTGAAGCTTCATGGTTCTTGTTGGCTAATTCTTGGTGCTTAATCATTTTATCCATCATCATCTCCAAATTGGAGATCTTTTGAGATTCTTGGGGTGGTTGTGGTTGAGTGTGGGATGTTGAGGGTGGATAAAAGTTATTTTGGTTAGATAAGGGGTTGTTGGGTGGATAGAAATTGGATGCAGGGTGGTTATCTTGTGGTTTTCTGTATGGATTTTGGTTAGTGTTTTGATAGGTTTGATGGTTTGTGTTTCTGGAGTTGTTTTGGTTTGAGTTTCTCTGCCAAGATTGCTGATTTTGGTTATCTCCCCATCTCAAATTGGGGTCCTCCAAGATGAGTTGTAGGTGTCTACATAGAAATCATTTGATCCAGCTCCTTGATTGTGCATGTATTGCACTTGTTCATGCTGATGCTCCTCACAGCTCTCTTCTTGTTGTCCCCACACCACTGGTGGTTGATTTGTGGTGCTCACTGCTGCAAGTTATAGCCCATCCATCCTTTTTAACATCATTTCAATATGTTATTGGAGTTTTTGGTGCATAATCTTATTTTGAGCCAAGATCGTGTCAACTCCTTCAAGCTCAAATACTCCTCTCTTTGGAGCTGCTTACCTTTGAGAAGAGTATAAGTACTCATTGTTTGCCACCATGTCTATCAGATCATGTGCCTCTTGAGCAGTCTTCATCATTTGTAGAGATCCTCCTAAAGAATAATCCAATGCTTTCCTTGAACATAAAGACAGACCCTCATAGAAATTTTACAGCTTAACCCATTCACTGAACATTCCCTCGGGACATCTCCTAATTAATGCTTTATACCTCTCCCAAGCTTCATATAATGACTCCCTTCTTGCTTTCTGAAGGTTTGCACATCAGTTTTCAATTTGATAACTCTTTGGGGGGTAGAATTTGGCTAGGAATTTACTGACTAGATCGTCCCAATTGGTGATGCTCTCTTTTGGAAATGTCTCTAACCAGTGGGTGGCTTTGTCTCTTAGTAAAAATGGGAATAATAAAAGCTTATAGATGTCAGGGTGGACTCCATTGGTTTTAACAGTGTCAAAAATCCTTAAAAATACAGAGAAATGTTGGTTTGGGTCTTCAGTAGCACTTCCTCCATATTGACAATTATTCTGGACCAGGGTAATCAATTGAGGCTTGAGTTCAAAGTTATTAGCATGAACATTGGGGGTTAAGATACTGCTACCACAATGCCTTGGGTTGGGGATGGTATAGGAGGCTAAAACTCTTCTATGAGGTTGGCCATTGTTGTTGACCACATCCTCAGGTGGATTAGGGATGTTACCCTCCATTTCTTGATCTTCTTCTTCTGATTTTTCTCCAAAAACTCCCTTCCCTCTTGCTTCTTCTCTCAACCTCAAGAATATTCTCTCTGGCTCAAAATCAAATGAGGTAGATTCACCTCATCTTCCTTCTGGCATACAAACAAAACAATACAAAACACAAACAGAGCACTCTGTTGCTAGAGTGGGGATATGGTTAGCAGAAATGAAATCTCAAACAGTTAGTGTGCTTAGTAAAAACAAAAGAAAATACTTAATCTAAATTATCACCTTACTTAATCATTGTCAATCTAAATCAAACCCCGGCAACGCCGCCAAAAACTTTATGGGAGAAAATTAGATTCCCACACAAACTCACGGGCAAGAATACTGGGTTGCATCAAGTAGTAATAACTCATGAGAGTGAGGTCGATCCCATGAGGATTGATGGATCAAGCAACTTTAGTGAGGTATTAGTTTAGTCAAGCTAACAGTGGTGAATTGAGTGAAATTGAACTGACAGAAGGTAAATTGCAGGAAATGTAAAAGGCAGAATGTAAATTACAACAAATGTAAAAGGATTGGGTGCTGGGAAATTAAAGGAAACAGAAATAACAGATAACAAGATTCATCAAGGATTGAAGATATCATAATCCACAATGAATCAAATAGATCTCAACTTATTTCTCAATCATATGAATAGATCTATGGCTGATTGAAATTGATTGGATCCTAATTTCTTGGCAATCCAGTCTCTCCAATCACAATCAATCTTGCCAATTCCTTGATCAAATTGTCATCAGAAGAGGTTAAGTGCATGTCTCTCATCCATAAGCCATACTAACTCTCAATATCTCAATTCCTCCTGAATAGTGTTGATCAAGAGAGTAGTGAAGGATAGAGCTCCAGTTCTACTGAAGGTGATTCCCCTTCCGAGGGTTACACCCACATTCAATTGAGTTAAACCCCCTTTCGAAGTGAATAATTCACAATCAAAATAGAAGATACCCAATAACTACACAATTAAATTGAGAAGAAGAAGAATTTCATTAATTCATTAGAATTACAATAAAGCTCCTCCCCCTAATGAAATTGGGGTTTAGTTCATCATTGCTCTAGTACCAAAACAAGGAAAAGAAAAATTGCCGAAAATGAAGAACAGAAAAGAAAACAGATCTAAAAATTCTAGAGAAAACTCCAAAGAAAAGTAAAGAATGCTGAAGAGATCCTAAGGCCCCCCCAGTCAAAAGTCCTTAATGAAATCAAATTTTCTTCTATTTATACACTTCCTAATTCAGGTATCAAGTGCTTAGAGTGGGCTTTTGGCCTCTGATGAAGTGGGTCAGAATGGGTCCTCAGTTGATGTAGTTGGGAGCTTGCTTAAGGAGAATGTAGCGTTCTCAAAGTGAACACTGCGTTCATTCACCTACGCGTACGCGTCCTATGTGCGCGCACGTCCCTTGCAATGTTGTACCATCGATGCGTGCGCGTCGATACGATCTTCAGCTTCAACCATGCTTGCTCGTGCCATGCGTGCTGATGAGCGGATAATTTATACGCTTTTTGGCATTGTTTTTAGATAGTTTTTAGTATAATCTAGCTATTTTTAGGGATGTTTTCATTAGTTTTTATGCTAAATTCACATTTCTGGACTTTACTATGAGTTTGTGTGTTTTTCTGTGATTTTAGGTAATTTCTGGCTGAAATTGAGGGACCTGAGCAAAACTCTGATAGAAGGCTAATAAAGGACTGCTGATGTTGTTGGATTCTGACCTCCCTACACTCGAAATTGATTTTCTAGAGCTATAGCACTCCAAATGGCACACTCTCAACGGAGTTGGAAAGTAGACATTCAGAGCTTTCCAGCAATATATAATAGTTCATATTTTATTCGGGATTAGACAATGCAAACCGGCGCTTAACGCCAGTTCTGTGCTGCATTCGACGCAAAGGAGTAAGAAGGATTTGATGAAGGTAGTAGGAAAGCAGAGATTTAGAAGGAGCACAGCATCTTCATACGCCTATCTGAAATTCCCGTCGATGATCTACATAAGTATTTCTATCTTTATTTTCTGTTTATTTATTATTATTATTTGAAAACTCCATAACCATTTATTATCCGCCTGATTGAGATTTACAAGATGACCATAGCTTGCTTCATACCAACAATCTCCGTGGGATCGACCCTTACTCACGTAAGGTTTATTATTTGGATGACCCAGTGCACTTGCTGGTTAGTTGTGCGAGGTTGTGAAGAAAGTGCTGAGTCAGTAAATACACACACCAAGTTGAATGCCATTATAAGAGATCACAATTTCGTTCACCACGTGCTTACGCGTCCTTTGTAGCGTCCATTGATTGAACGCTACTTTCGCGCCATGAATGCTCTTCACGCTTGCGTGTCCTGTGCGCATGCGCATGGATGGTAAAATGTCACTTTTGCGTTCCAGCGTCATGTATGCATTCGCGCTAACCACTACTTTTGTCACATCGACGCGTGCACGTCATGCACGCGTGTGCGTCGGTGACCAATTTCAAATCTAACTCTGAAAGTATCGCAGGCGTTCATTCAAAGTGAACATTGCGTTCTTGGCTTGTGAACGCTAATCCCATGGTGCGTACGCGTGGATTGCCAACATTGTCATCTTGCGCGGAAACGCCTTATACGCGTGCGGCCACTTGTGAACGCAACGTTCTTCAAATGAACGTAGCATTCTCCTACACTTTGTTTCTTCCTCTCATTTTTTCACCTGTCATAAACTAAACATGCCATCAAAGTCTCACCAAAAATCACAAGGTTTTGCATTAATCATAATAATCAAGTAAATTGTGCATAAATCTCATGATTTTGTATAAAGTTAACAATGTTTGGTTGAGTCAAGATAATCATGAAATTCCACTCCAATCACTTACTAATTGTGCAAGAAATTGCATAAAACCTAATAAATGCAAGTAAAAATGCTAGTAAAACTAGCATAAGATGACTTGTCATCAGATCACAGCTGTAATTTCAAGTTTAGATTGATGTTCAAGCATAAATAATACAGAGTGCATAAACAAATTCATCTCAGTCCTCATCTAAAACTAACATAAAACTGCACAAGTATAAATAACAATGCATAATGGAAAGAAAATTCAAAACCTATGCTGATCAAACACAGAGATTGAATCAAAAATCTGTTCAAGCATTACATCAAGCATGTTTTGTGCATCAGTGAAAAGCAGCATTCACAATCCAACCATATCATCGTTCAGAGTTCATAAGCAGCATTCAGAGTTCAGAGAAATCCAGAACAGACAGCTAACAATCAACATTCAGTCTAGAAAACAGGAAATCAACTAACCTAAGACCCCTTAATCACTAGACATAATAAAAAACAGAATTAAAAAGCAAGTAAAATAAAGTAGTAGGAAATGGAACAGTGGCAGAGAATAGGGAAATAAGTGGAACCTGTAATGTAGAGGGAAAATGAAACAGACGGAGAGGCGGAGTGGTTATCGCACGGTTGTGGCGGCAGAGAAGCTCACCGTCGCTGGTGGCTAGTTGATGGAGTGGAGGCGCGGCTGGGGCTGGCTAGTGCGGGCAAGTGTATCGTTGAGACATAGCAGAAATGGTGGAAGAAAGAGAAGAAATAGAAGAAAGAGAGAGAATGGAAAGAGAGAGAGAAGGGGCGATGGCGGTGTGGTCGCTGGCGGTGTAGCGTCGATGGACGTGGTGTTTGTTGGGATAGGGTTGAGTGGCTAGGGTTGGGTTCAGAGAAGAAGGAAAAGAAGAAAGGGTTACTGACTGGGGAAACTAAAGCGCAAGTCCCCTTTTCGAATTAATGTTCGAAAAGTGACTCGTGTGTACGCACAAAGTTGTACGTAGACACACAGAAGAGAAAATTATGGGTGTGTGAGCGCATAACAGCGTGCGGGTGCTGCGAACAGAAGGGTTATCGCCACCTGTGCAGACGCATAAGGAGTTGTGCGCTCGCACAGTGGGAAAAAGGGGTTGTGTTAGCACGCACAAGTGGTGTGTGCGCTGCGACCAGAAGGGTTGCCACAAGTGGTGCATGCACTCAGTGCTATGCGCACGCAGATATGGCTTTTTTTTGTTTTTTTAGAACAGGGTGAAGTGTGCGTACGCAAGCAAGGTGTGCAGACGCACAGAGCTAAAATAAGGTAGTGTTCACATGCACAAGCTGTGTGCGTGCTGCGAACACAGGAAGTGTTTAGCGTTGTGCATGCGCACCTTGCTGTGCAGACGCACAGGAAATGAAAACAGGAGAACTGTGCGGGCGCACAAGGCTGTATGTGCGTATGCACATGTCTCTGTTTTTACAACAAAATTATGCCACTAAGGCATCAAACTTGACATCCAAAATAGGTTTTCAAGCCCCAAAACACCATAAAATTCCAAAAACACATTATTCCACTAAAATTACCTAACAAATATCAACATAAAAATAACCAACCAAGCAAAACAACCAATTATTCATGAAACAAAAGCTAACGGAGAGAAAGTTAGACGAATATTACCATGGTGGGGTGTCTCTGATAAACCACTATTTCATGGTTTATCTTGAAAAGACCTCATGATGTTTGCATTAGTACATTAAATACTTTTGATTGGTTAGATGAAGAACAAATTTTAGAAAGTATTACTAGAGAAGAGTAGAGTGATTAACCCTAGACCTCAATTGAGTGGTTTTTATCAACTCTTTACCCACTTATTCATACTATTTGCATGGTTTTACTTTTTCCTTCCGGATTTTATGCTATAATTGAAAACATGCTTCTTTGGGCTTTAAATTTGCTATATTTAATCCTCTCTTATTACCATTCGATGCCTTAATATGTCTGTTAAGTGATTTCAGGGATTACAGGGCAGGAATGGCTTAGAGGATGGAATTGAAAGGATGCAAAAGTGGAAGAAATACAAGAAACTGAAGGAATTGTTGAGCTGTCCAGCCTGACCTCTTCGCACTCATATGGTCATAACTTGAGCTACAGATGTCCAAATGATACGGTTCTAGTTGCATTTAAAAGCTAATATCTGGGGCTTCAAAATGATATATAATTTGCTATAGTGGCAATACAGAAAAATGACGCGCACATGTGAATCACGCGGACGTGTCGATCTACAGAAAAATCAGCAACCTGCATGTGGCAAAATTCACCCCCAGCGATTTCTGGGTTGTTTCTGACCCTGTTTTCGGCTCAGAAAACACAGATTAGAGGCTCTAACGTGGGAGAATATATCCATTCATACATACAACATTCATTATTCACAATTTTAATTTTAGATGTAGTTTTTCTAGAGAGAGAGGCTCTCTCCTCTCTCTTTGGTTTTAGGATTCGGATTTCTTCTTCTTCTCAATTCCAGGTTCAATGTTCTTTTAATTTAGTTTCTCTTTTAGTTGTTTATGAACTCCATGTTAGATTTGATTTCTTTATTTAATGCAATTTGAGGTGTTTCATATTTATGATTTTAATTTAGCTTTTTACATTCCTAGCTTGTGTTGAGTAATTGGAGACACTTGAGTTATCAAACTCCTTGTTGATTGAAAATTGGAATTCTTTGCTGATTAATTTGAATTCCCCTAACTCTAGTCTTTTCTTACGAATTGACTAGGACCTGAGGAATCAAATTGATTTATCCACTTAACATACCTTCATAGTTAGAGGTTGACCAAGTGGGAGCAAAAGCCAATTCTCATCACAATTGATAAGGATAACTAAGATAGGACGTCCAGTTCTTATACCTTGCTAAGAGATTTTCTAATTAATAAATTATTTTTCTCATCATTTAAATTACTTGTTCCTTATTTCAAAAACCCAAAAATATACCTTTTTCCAATAACCAATAATAAATCATACTTCCCTGCAATTCCTTGAGATATGACCTGAGGTTTAAATACTTCGGTTATAAATTTTATTAGGTTTTGTTACTTGTGACAACCAAACTTTTCTTCGAAAGGATTCTCTGTTGGTTTAGAAACTATACTTACAACGCAATTATTTTTGTGAAATTCTTTACCAATAGAAATCCGTTCGTCAGTCTCCCACCTAGCACTTTGGTTTAAAGTCCTCAAGTTGGACTTTTGAGGATATCCTTGTTAAGGTGGCTTGTGTTTCAACTCCTCCTTGAAATTCCAACCAGGTTTGCTATTGATTTGACCTCTGGAGTCCCAAATAAATATCATTAAACTCTTAAGAGACTTCAAGCTGGCAACTAGGATCCATGAGTGTTGGTTCGTGAAACTAATGCCCGGATCCCATATTCGAGTCTCTTGTTCATCTTCTTTTTTATCTTCATTGTTGCACTTAGATGAACATTGTCTTGAATCACCATTGACACACTTGTATACTCCACGGAATCCACAAAATTGACTTTTGATCCATAATTGAGCTCCAAATGTTGAATTGGCTTCCTTGATGAACTTTCAACATTTTTGCCAATCAACATTCTTTTCTCCACCATCCACTACTCCAAGAAGGGTGTGAAGTTGGCAATCCGTCTCTAAGAGGGCATATTGATGTGGGCCTAGAAAGCTTGTTGGAGAAATCTTCACCCACTCAATCCGTTCTTGCACGATTACCTTCACTTCTTGGTAGCTAGAGTTTTCTTCAACCTCCTTAAATCTTCCTCATCATCACTTAAGTCATAGATTGGAGGTCGTGTGAAGTCCACATCAACATCTCCTTCAAATTCAAGCAAGGGGGGTTCATGAAAGTTACTGAAGGGATTAACCAAGTCGGACAAAAAATCCTGAGTGATGGAATCCTCTTGATCAATTCCCACTAATTCTTCAGAGACTCTTCTTGTACTTCATGGTGTAACAAGGTATCTTCTTCTTGATTTTTCAATTCCTCGTTCTCTCCACACTTTGCACTTGGGCTCAGTTATTCACATTCAACCATAAAAGCTTCTCGAGTGTGGTTTTAGCGTAATGAAGCTAACCGGTCAAGAGTTTTTACCAAGGTAGACATGACTTGCTCTTACTTCTTCCAGAACTCTTGTTGTTCTTGAATGAGCACGAAAAGCACTTCTTGTGTGGCTTGATCCAAACATGAAGATGAAAATTTGGGTGATGAAGGTTGACAATCAAGCTCATGAGGAAAAGGATCTTGGTTTTGTATTTAATGAGGTGATGGTGTATAGAATTGGTGATTAGAAAGGTAAGTGTTTGGGTTCCATGGGCGTAAATTGTGGTAATGGTGTGGAAAAGTCATGAAGAAAGTATAAACAAGACGTAGTAATGAAAACAAACAAACATCCAAAAAGTGTTATTTACACCATGGCCATATTTACAACAACCTAAGATATAACACAGATTGCATTCCCCGGCAACGGCACCAAATGTGATGTAGACAAGATTTTACCGTCGATTCGGAATTTCTCAAAATAGGGATCACTTCGTTGCAAGTATAGCCAAATCAACAACTAACTCTCATAATCAAATGTTAAATTCAATTCAAATTAACCGAGAGTAATGAAACCTCGGGTCATTTTCCCTAGGAATGTAATTGAAGTGTTATAAGCTTTCGGTTGTGGGGAAAATGAGGGTTTTGTAATCAAAGAACAAAAGATTAAATGATCTTAAGAAATAAAAGAACTAATGAATGATCAAAATTAGAAATAATACAAGTAAAAGGGAAACAAGATCAAAACTTATAAATGCAAAAAAAGAGCCTTGACTTAGGAATGAGAATCCAAGGAATCCCATCATTGCCATAATCACAACTATGGTAATTATCATGAGTTAATCTCGCTTAGCTAACCCTAAATATTGATGAGTAAGTCAAACAAGCATAATTGACCTTAATCCATAAGTCCCAACCAACTTACCAAACTAATTGATAAAAAGCTAGCTTTAATGGAAACAAGAGTCAACTAACTCCTCAAGAATTACCACTAAATGTCGAACATTATGACTCTAGTATCCTAAGAACTCAAACCACGAGCCAAGGTATGAAAATCTACTCAAAATTACCAAGTGACATTTTCACAAACACTTGGTGGGCACAAAACCAATACATGAGAATTTGCAAAGAAAAGTTAGAAAACTATAACCAACAATCAACAAAACCAACATAAACAACCAATCAAACACAAAGAAAGCATGAAACAGTAAAATCATCAATCAAAACTTCAAGAAACTCAAAATTGCAAATTTGAACAAAGTAACTTGAACCAAAAGGAAATGAAAGTAAAAGTGCTTTAATTAAAGAGAAAATTGAGAGTACTTACAATTAAAGAAGCAAAATCAAAAATCAAAGCTTGCTATAAAATTCTACAAAGGAAATTTATAAATCCTAATAAAAACTATAAGAGAGAAATGCTACACTACTCCTACTCCTACTCCTAATTTTTTTCTAAAAACTATCTAAGTGAGTTCTCTTGATATGTGTTGAATTGCCCTTTATATAGCACTCCAAAACAGCATTCCAGCTTTCCAAAATGGGGCAAGAGGCCTTAGAAATTGCGAAGCACATGTTTCATTAATGAAATCACATGCAGGAACCTGTGCATACGTGGTACACAAAATCATGATACACAACTTCGTGCAGCTGACCAACAAGTGCACTAGGTCGTCCAAGTAATACCTTACGTGAGTAAGGGTCGATCCCACGGAGATTGTCGGCTTGAAACAAGCTATGGTCATCTTGTAAATTGATGAGCAGATAATTTGTACCTTTTTTGGCATTGTTTTTAGTATGTTTTTAGTATCTTTTAGTTAGTTTTTAGTATATTTTTAGTAGTTTTTAGTTAAAATTCACTTTTCTGGACTTTACTATGAGTTTGTGTGTTTTTCTGTGATTTCAGGTATTTTCTGGCTGAAATTGAGGGTCCTGAGCAAAAATCTGATTCAGAGACTGAAAAGGACTGCAGATGCTGTTGGATTCTGACCTCCCTGCACTCGAAGTGGATTTTCCGGAGCTACAGAAGCCCAATTGGCGCGCTCTCAATGGCATTGGAAAGTAGACATCCTGGGATTTCCAGCAATATATGATAGTTCATACTTTGCCCAAGATTTGATGGCCCAAACCGGCGTGGCAAATCAGCCTCAGAAATTCCAGCGTTTAACGCTGGAACTGGCATAAAACTTGGAGTTAAACGCCCAAACTGGCATGAAAGCTGGCGTTTAACTCCAGAAAAGGTCTCTACACATGAAAGCTTCAATGCTCAGCCCAAGCACACACCAAGTGGGCCCGGAAGTGGATTTTTCTGTCATTTACTCATTTTTGTAAAACCTTAGGTTACTAGTTTACTATTAATAGGATCTTTTGAACATTGTATCAGTACCTCATGACACTTTACACGTTTCTTTGTGTACCTTCTACGGCATGAGTCTCTAAACCCCATGGTTGGGGGTGAGGAGCTCTGCTGTGTCTTGATGGATTAATGCAATTACTACTATTTCTTATTCAATCATGCTTGCTTCCATTCTAAGATATCACTTGCTCTTAACCCGGATGAATGTGATGATCTGTGACACTCATCATCATTCTCAACTATGAACGTGTGCCTGACAACCACCTCCGTTCTATTTTAGATTAAGTAGATATCTCTTGGATTCTTTAATCGGAATCTTCGTGGTATAAGCTAGAACTGATGGCGGCATTCAAGAGAATCCGAAAGGTCTAAACCTTGTCTGTGGTATTCTGAGTAGGATTCAATGATTGAATGAATGTGACGTGCTTCAAACTCCTAGCAGGCGCGTTAGTGACAGACGCAAAAGAATCAATGGATTCTATTCCGGCCTGAACGAGAACCGACAGATGATTAGCCATGCTGTGACAGAACATAGGAACATTTTCACTGAGAGGATGGGAGGTAGCCACTGACAACGGTGAAACCCTACATACAGCTTGCCATGGAAGGAGCCTTGCGTGTTTGATGAAGGAGACAGTAGGAAAGCAGAGATTCAGAAGATGGAGCATCTCCAAAGCCTCAACCTATTCTCCATTACTGCAAAACAAGTACCTATTTCATGTTCTTTTGCTTTTCACAATCAATCCTGATAATTTCTGATATCCTGACTAAGAGTTACAAGATAACCATAGCTTGCTTCAAGCCGACAATCTCCATGGGATCGACCCTTGCTCACGCAAGGTATTACTTGGACGACCCAGTGCACTTGCTGGTTAGTTGTGCGGGATTGCAAAAGTGTGATTGCAATTTCGTGCACCAAGTTTTTGGCGCCATTGCCGGGGATTGTTCGAGTTTGGACAACTGACGGCTTATCTTGTTGCTTAGATTAGGACTATGTTGTTTTTGTTGGTTTAGAGTCTTTTAGTTGAGTCTAGTTTCATATTTTAAGTTTGGTGTCAATTGCATGCTTTTGTTTTTATTTTCGAATTTGCATGTTCTTAGTCCCTTTTTGATTCATAAAAATTCGAAGTTTGGTGTCCTCTTTGTGTTTTTCCCTTAAAAATTTTCGAAAATTAGTGTTTGATTTTCTAAAAGTTTTAAGTTTGGTGTCATTTTGTTGTTTTTCTCTTTCCTCATTTCAAAAATCAAATCTTTTTCATAAAAACTTTTCAATCATATCTTCTTAATTGCTGTTTTCAAAATCTTTTTAATTAACTAATTGATTCAGTTTTCAATTTGCTTTGATCTTATTTACTTCTTGATTTTCGAATTTTTATCTTAAATTACTTTTATTTTATTCTATTTTTTTCGTTTAATTCAAAAAAAAAAAACAAAATTTATCTTTTTGCAATCATTATCGTTTCCCTTTTGTCCATTATGGACTTAAGTGGGATTAATCAGTCCAAAAGGACTCTGGGGTCATATGCTAACCCCATTACAGCTGCATATGGGAGTAGCATCTGTACACCTCCCATCAAAGCAAGCAGCTTTGAGCTAAACCCTCAACTCATTATCATAGTGCAGCAAAATTGCCAGTATTCCGGTCTTCCACAGGAAGAACCTACTGAGTTTCTGGCACAATTCTTACAAATTGCTGACACAGTACATGATAAAGAGGTGGATCAGGATGTCTACAGACTATTACTGTTTCCATTTGCTGTAAAAGATCAAGCTAAAAGGTGGTTGAATAACCAACCTACAGCGAGTATAAAGACATGGAAACAGTTATCAGACAAATTTCTGAATCATTTTTACCCTCCAAAGAGAATGACACAGCTAAGGCTGGACATCCAAGGCTTTAAACAAGAGGATAATGAATCCCTTTATAATGCCTGGGAGAGGTATAGAGGTATGCTTAGAAAATGCCCCTCTGAAATGTTTTCAGAGTGGGTACAGTTAGACATCTTCTACTATGGGCTTACAGAGAAAGCTCAGATGTCTTTAGACCACTCAGCTGGTGGATCTATACACATGAGGAAGACAATTGAAGAAGCTCAAGAGCTTATAGACACTGTTGCTAGGAACCAATATTTATACTCTAGCAATGAGTTCTCTCCAAAAGAGGAAGTCATGGCAGTAGTCACTAACCCTAATCATCAAGAACAGATAATTGAGCTTAATCAACAATTGCTCCTGATGACAGAACAGTTAGCAGAATTTAAAGAAATGCTCCATGAAACTAAAGATGCTAACAAGAGCATAGAACTACAGTTGAATCAAGCAAAACAGCAAATATCTAAACAGATGACAGAGGAATGTCAAGCAGTTCAATTGAGGAGTGGGAAAACACTGAATACCACTGGTCAAAAGAGCAAAAAGCCAAACAAGGAACAAATGACAGAGGATAACCAAACCACTGTTCAAAATCCCTCTGAGGACAATAAGAGCCCAGAGAGGAATGCTATTGGCGTTCAAACGCCAGAAAGGGAAGGAAAGCTGGCGTTAAACGCCCATTCCTTGCCCAGTTCTGGCGTTCAAACGCCAGAAAAGGGGGAAAAGCTGGCGTTAAACGCCCATTTCCCACCCAATCCGGGCGTTCAAACGCCAAGGGAGGATCAGACACCTGAGAGTGCTGATAATTATCCCTCTAACAAGGCTTCTTCAACCACTTCTGTAAGGAATAAACCTGCAGCATCTAAGGTTGAAGAATATCAAGCCAAGATGCCTTATCCTCAGAAACTCCGCAAGGCGGAACAGGATAAGCAATTTGCCCGCTTTGCAGACTATCTAAGGACTCTTGAAATAAAGATTCCGTTTGCAGAGGCACTTGAGCAAATACCTTCTTATGCTAAGTTCATGAAAGAGATCTTAAGTCATAAGAAGGATTGGAGAGAAACTGAAAAAGTATTTCTCACTGAAGAATGCAGTGCAGTCATTTTGAAAAGCTTACCAGAAAAGCTTCAAGATCCTGGGAGCTTTATGATACCATGCACATTAGAAGGTGCTTGCACCAAGACAGCCCTATGTGATCTTGGAGCAAGCATCAATCTAATACCTGCATCCACTATCAGAAAGCTTGGATTGGCTGGAGAAGTCAAACCAACCAGGATATGCCTCCAACTTGCTGATGGCTCTATCAAACATCCATCCGGCATAATAGAGGACATGATCGTCAAGGTTGGGCCGTTTGCCTTTCCAACTGACTTTGTGGTGCTGGAAATGGAGGAGCACAAAAGTGCAACTCTCATTCTAGGAAGACCTTTCCTAGCAACTGGACGAACTCTCATTGATGTACAAAAAGGGGAAGTAACCCTGAGAGTCAATGAGGATGAGTTCAAGTTGAATGCTGTGAAAGCTATGCAGCATCCAGACTCACCAAATGACTGCATGGGCGCTGACATTATTGACTCTATGGTAGAAGAGATCAATATGACTGAAAGCCTAGAATCAGAGCTCGAGGATATCTTCAATGATGCCCAACCTGATCAAGAAGAACCAGAGGAAACAAAGGAATTTTCGAAAATTCCTCAGGAGGAAGATAAACCTCCCAAACCTGAACTCAAACCTCTACCACCATCCCTGAAGTATGCATTTCTGGGAGAGGGTGACACTTTTCCAGTGATTATAAGCTCTGCTTTGAATCCACAGGAAGAGGAAGCACTGATTCAAGTGCTAAGGACACACAAGACAGCTCTTGGGTGGTCCATAAGTGATCTTAAGGGCATTAGCCCAGCTAGATGCATGCACAAGATCCTGTTGGAGGATAATGCCAAACCAGTGGTCCAACCACAGAGGAGGCTAAATCCAGCCATGAAGGAGGTGGTGCAGAAAGAGGTCACTAAATTACTAGAGGCTGGGATTATTTATCCTATTTCTGATAGCCCCTGGGTGAGCCCTGTCCAAGTTGTCCCCAAAAAGGGAGGCATGACAGTGGTTCATAATGAAAAAAATTAACTGGTTCCTACAAGAACAGTCACAGGGTGGCGTATGTGTATTGACTACAGAAGGCTCAATACAGCCACTAGAAAGGATCATTTTCCTTTACCATTCATAGACCAAATGCTAGAAAGACTAGCTGGTCATGATTATTACTGCTTTTTGGACGGCTATTCAGGCTACAACCAAATTGCAGTAGATCCTCAGGACCAAGAGAAAACAGCATTTACCTGCCCTTCTGGCGTGTTTGCCTACAGAAGGATGCCTTTTGGTCTGTGCAATGCACCTGCAACCTTTCAGAGGTGCATGCTCTCTATCTTCTCAGATATGGTAGAGAAATTTCTGGAAGTCTTCATGGATGGCTTTTCAGTATATGGAGACTCATTCAGCTCCTGTCTTAATCACCTAGCACTTGTCCTGAAAAGGTGCGAAGAGACTAACCTGGTTTTAAACTGGGAGAAATGTCACTTTATGGTGACTGAAGGAATTGTCCTTGGGCACAAAATTTCAAGCAGGGGAATAGAGGTGGATAAGGCAAAGGTAGAGGTAATTGAAAAATTACCACCACCTGCCAATGTTAAGGCAATCAGAAGCTTTCTGGGGCATGCAGGATTCTACAGAAGGTTTATAAAGGATTTTTCGAAAATTGCAAAACCTCTGAGTAATCTGCTAGCTGCTGACACACCATTTGTGTTTGACACACAGTGTCTGCAGGCATTTGAGACCCTGAAAGCTAAACTGGTCACAGCACCAGTCATCTCTGCACCAGATTGGGCATTAGCATTTGAATTAATGTGTGATGCCAGTGATCATGCCATTGGTGCAGTGTTGGGACAGAGGCATAACAAGCTTCTGCACGTCATTTATTATGCCAGCCGTGTTCTAAATGACGCACAGAAGAACTACACAACCACAGAAAAAGAATTACTTGCAGTGGTCTATGCCATTGACAAGTTTAGATCCTATCTAGTGGGATCCAAAGTGGTTGTGTACACTGACCATGCTGCTCTTAAATACTTACTCACAAAGCATGATTCAAAACCCAGGCTCATCAGATGGGTGTTGCTTCTGCAAGAGTTTGATATAGAAATAAGAGACAGAAAAGGGACAGAGAACCAAGTAGCTGATCATCTGTCCCGAATAGAACCAGTAGCTGGGGCGTCCCTCCCTTCTACTGAGATCTCTGAGACTTTTCCAGATGAGCAACTCTTTGCCATTCAGGAAGCTCCATGGTTTGCAGATATTGCAAATTATAAAGCTGTGAGGTTCATACCCAAGGAGTACAGCAGTGTGCAAAGAAAGAAATTAATTTCAGATGCCAAGTACTACCTCTGGGATGAACCATATCTCTTTAAGAGATGTGCTGATGGAGTGATCCGCAGATGTGTACCCAGGGAAGAAGCACAAAGGATCCTATGGCATTGCCATGGATCACAGTATGGAGGACATTTTGGAAGTGAGCGAACAGCCACTAAAGTCCTCCAGTGTGGCTTCTACTGGCCTACTCTCTACAAAGATTCCCGAGAGTTTGTGCATAACTGTGACAGTTGCCAAAGAGCTGGTAACCTGCCTCACGGATATGCCATGCCTCAACAAGGGATATTAGAGATAGAATTGTTTGATGTATGGGGAATTGACTTTATGGGTCCATTCCCACCATCATACTCA
Organism: Arachis stenosperma; assembly: GCF_014773155.1. Classification (NCBI taxonomy): domain Eukaryota; kingdom Viridiplantae; phylum Streptophyta; class Magnoliopsida; order Fabales; family Fabaceae; genus Arachis; species Arachis stenosperma. Next base: position 64,784,998 of record NC_080380.1, read on the forward strand.
AACACTTACATTCTGGTGGCAGTGGACTATGTATCTAAGTGGGTAGAAGCAATTGCCACACCCACTAATGATACCAAAACCGTGCTGAAATTCCTCCAGAAACACATCTTCACCAGGTTTGGTGTTCCCAGAGTGCTAATCAGTGACGGGGGCACTCATTTCTGCAATAAACAGCTATACTCTGCTATGGTCAGATATGGGATTAGCCATAAAGTGGCTACTCCGTATCATCCACAGACAAATGGGCAAGCTGAAGTCTCTAACAGAGAGCTAAAAAGAATCCTAGAGCGAACTGTAATAGCCCGAAGAAAGGATTGGGCAAAGAGCTTGGATGATGCTCTGTGGGCATACAGAACAGCATTCAAGACTCCTATAGGAACCTCTCCATACCAACTGGTGTATGGGAAGGCCTGTCATTTGCCCGTGGAACTGGAACATAAAGCCTACTGGGCAACCAGATTCCTAAACATGGATGCACAGTTAGCTGGTGAAACGAGACTGCTTCAGCTAAATGAGCTAGAGGAGTTCAGACTCAATGCCTTTGAAAATGCAAAAATTTATAAGGAAAAGGCAAAGAAATGGCATGACAAGAAGTTGTCAACCAGAGTCTTTGAGCCAGGACAAAAAGTTCTGCTCTTCAACTCTAGGCTCAGACTGTTTCCAGAAAAACTCAAATCCCGGTGGAGGGGTCCGTATGTGATTACAGGAGTGTCACCATATGGATATGTTGAGCTTCAGGATATTGATTCTGACAAAAAGTTCATTGTTAATGGACAGAGAATCAAGCATTATCTTGAAGGCAATTTTGAGCAGGAATGCTCAAAACTGAGACTTGAGTGATTCTCAGTAAAGGTCCAGCTAAAGACAGTAAAGAAGCGCTTGCTGGGAGGCAACCCAGTCATTAGGAAGTTATATGATTAGTTCTTACAGAAGCAAGTATCAAAAATGAAGGAATTCACAGAGTTACAGAAGGATTCAGCTCAAAAAGCAGAGAAAAAGAGCTTACTGGCGAAAAAACACCAGTAAGGGGCATTTTGGGCGTTAAACGCCAGAATGGGTATCATTCTGGGCGTTTAACGCCAGGAATGGTGCCATTTTGGGCGTTAAACGCCAGAATGGGCACCATTCTGGGCGTTTAACGCCAGGTGTGCAGCATCCTGGGCGTTCAGAAAAACGCCCAGTGATAAAGGATTTCTGGCGTTTAACGCCAGCCAGGGCACCTGGCTGGGCGTTAAACGCCCAAAAGGGGCATCAATTGGGCGTTAAACGCCAGAATGGGTGCCATTCTGGGCGTTTAACGCCAGAAAGGTGGGGGGACCACAATTTTGTTTTCAAATCAGATTTTTTCAAACTTTCCTTTTCTTACCCATATTTTTCTACAAAAATACATTTCAATCTCTCATCATTCACTTTCAAATTTTCAAAAATCTAAAATCACTCTTCAAATCTCTCAAATCATTCCCAAATTTTGTTCAAAAAAAATTCACCCTTTTCTCAATTTCTTTCCATATCTTCTCAAATCCCCTTTCAAATTTCTCTCTTTTTTTTCGAAAACTCCCCTCCCCACCTTATAAATACACGTTTGGCTCCCTCTCTCCACCACACCATTCGAATTTCCTCTTCCTCCCTCTCTCTTCTTTCCTTTCTTTTGCTTGAGGACAAGCAAACCTCTAAGTTTGGTGTGCTTTTCCGTGATCACTAAGCCAAGATTCATCAAGATCATGGCTCCTAAGGGAAAACAAACCAATTTAAGAGGAAAGAAAGAGACTAATCCAAAGAATCTTTGGAATCAAGAGAAGTTCTTAACCAAAGAACATGAAGACCATTATCACAAAATAATGGGTCTGAGGTCAGTGATCCCGGAAGTTAAATTTGATCTGAAAGAAGATGAATATCCGGGGATCCAAGAGCAAATTCAAAACAGAGGATGGGAAGTTCTAACCAATCCTGAAATAAAGGTTGGAAGGAACATGGTTCAGGAATTCTACTCAAATCTGTGGCTAACAGATAAGCAGAGAATGACTGAAACTGCTTACCATACCTACAGAACCATGGTCAGAGGGAAAGTTATGTACTTCCATCTGGACAAAATAAGAGAAATCTTCAAACTTCCTCAACTGCAAGATGATCCTGAATCCTTTAATAGGAGGATGGTGAGAGCAGATAAAGGGTTGGATCAAGTTCTAGAGGACATATGCCTCCCTGGAACTAAGTGGATAACCAATTCTAAGGGTGTCCCAAACCAACTCAAGAGGGGAGACCTCAAACCAATTGCAAGAGGTTGGCTAGACGTTATTGGGCGTTCCATACTACCCACTAGCAACCGTTCTGAGGTCACCATCAAGAGAGCAATGATGATTCATTGCATTATGCTTGGAAAAGAAGTGGAGGTTCATCATGTGATTGCTTGTGAGATCTACACCATTGCAAATAAGAATTCCACTGAAGCCAAATTGGCTTACCCAAGCTTGATCTCCTTGCTCTGTAAAGAGGCTGGGGTGAAGATGGGAGTAGATGAGTTCATACCCATTGAACACCCAATCACCAAGAAGTCAATGGAAGGACAAGTGCAAGACAACTCTATCAAAAGGAGGGCGCAGGAATTCCTCCCTGAATTCCCAAGAATTGACTACTGGACCAGCCTAGAAGCATCTATCACAAAATTGCAAGAAACTATGGAGCAACTGAAGGAAGAACAGCAGAATCAGAACTGCATGCTCTGCAAATTGCTGAAGGAACAAGAGAAGCAGGGGCGTGAACTCCAAGAGATGAAACGCCAAAAGCTCTCCTCTCAAGCTGAGGGAGCATCCACTTCTCAGAATCAAGGTTGTTGAGTCCTAACTCTGTGAAAACCTCTATCATTAGGAGCCTATTTTTGCGTTTTTTTTTTATTTTCTAGTCTAATCCTATATCTATTTTTGAGTCTTATTCTTAATTCATAATTAATAAAATTTAAAGTTCATGCCTTAAAGATATGAATGTCCTATGAATCCATCACCTCTCTTAAATGAAAAATGCTTTAATCACAAAAGAACAAGAAGTACAGGATTTCGAATTTATCTCTGAAACTAGTTGAATTAGTTTGATGTGGTGACAATACTTTTTGTTTTCTGAATGAATGCTTGAACAGTGCATATGTCTTTTGAATTTGTTGTTTTGAGAATGTTAAAATTGTTGGCTCTTGAAAGAATGAGGAGAAAGAGAACTGTTATTGAGGATCTGAAAAATCATCAAATTGATTCTTGAAGCAAGAAAAAGCAGTGGATACAAAAAAAAAATAAAAATTCGAAAAAAAAAGAGAAAGAAGAAAGGAGGGAATAAAGTTGTGATCCAAGGCAACAAGAGTGTGCTTAAGAACCTTGGACACCTCTAATTGGGGACTTTAGCAAAGCTGGGTCACAATCTGAAAAGGTTCACCCAATTATGTGTCTGTGGCATGTATGTATCCGGTGGTAATACTGGAAGACAGAGTGCTTTGGGCCACAGCCAAGACTCATACACTAGCTATGTTCAAGAATCATTATACTTAACTAAGAGAATCAACAACACTACCTGAGTTCTGAGTTCTCATAGATGCCAATCATTCTGAACTTCAAAGGATAGAGTGAGATGCCAAAACTGTTCGGGGGCAAAAAGCTACTAGTCCCGCTCATCTAATTGGAACTATGTTTCTTTGATATTTTGGAATCTATAGTATATTCTCTTCTCTTTATTCTATTTTGATTTTCAGTTGCTTGGGGACAAGCAACAATTTAAGTTTGGTGTTGTGATGAGCGGATAATTTGTACCTTTTTTGGCATTGTTTTTAGTATGTTTTTAGTATCTTTTAGTTAGTTTTTAGTATATTTTTAGTAGTTTTTAGTTAAAATTCACTTTTCTGGACTTTACTATGAGTTTGTGTGTTTTTCTGTGATTTCAGGTATTTTCTGGCTGAAATTGAGGGTCCTGAGCAAAAATCTGATTCAGAGACTGAAAAGGACTGCAGATGCTGTTGGATTCTGACCTCCCTGCACTCGAAGTGGATTTTCCGGAGCTACAGAAGCCCAATTGGCGCGCTCTCAACGGCATTGGAAAATAGACATCCTGGGCTTTCCAGAAATATATGATAGTCCATACTTTGCCCAAGATTTGATGGCCCAAATCGGCGTGGAAAATCAGCCTCAGAAATTCCAGCGTTTAACGCTGGAATTGGCATAAAACTTGGAGTTAAACGCCCAAACTGGCATGAAAGCTGGCGTTTAACTCCAGAAAAGGTCTCTACACATGAAAGCTTCAATGCTCAGCCCAAGCACACACCAAGTGGGCCCGGAAGTGGATTTTTCTGTCATTTACTCATTTCTGTAAAACCTTAGGTTACTAGTTTACTATTAATAGGATCTTTTGAACATTGTATCAGTACCTCATGACACTTTACACGTTTCTTTGTGTACCTTCTACGGCATGAGTCTCTAAACCCCATGGTTGGGGGTGAGGAGCTCTGCTGTGTCTTGATGGATTAATGCAATTACTACTGTTTCTTATTCAATCATGCTTGCTTCCATTCTAAGATATCACTTGCTCTTAACCCGGATGAATGTGATGATCTGTGACACTCATCATCATTCTCAACTATGAACGTGTGCCTGACAACCACCTCCGTTCTATTTTAGATTAAGTAGATATCTCTTGGATTCTTTAATCGGAATCTTCGTGGTATAAGCTAGAACTGATGGCGGCATTCATGAGAATCCGAAAGGTCTAAACCTTGTCTGTGGTATTCTGAGTAGGATTCAATGATTGAATGACTGTGACGTGCTTCAAACTCCTAGCAGGCGGGGCGTTAGTGACAGACGCAAAAGAATCAATGGATTCTATTCCGGCCTGAACGAGAACCGACAGATGATTAGCCATGCTGTGACAGAGCATAGGAACATTTTCACTGAGAGGATGGGAGGTAGCCACTGACAACGGTGAAACCCTACATACAGCTTGCCATGGAAGGAGCCTTGCGTGTTTGATGAAGGAGACAGTAGGAAAGCAGAGATTCAGAAGATGGAGCATCTCCAAAGCCTCAACCTATTCTCCATTACTGCAAAACAAGTACCTATTTCATGTTCTTTTGCTTTTCACAATCAATCCTGATAATTTCTGATATCCTGACTAAGAGTTACAAGATAACCATAGCTTGCTTCAAGCCGACAATCTCCGTGGGATCGACCCTTGCTCACGCAAGGTATTACTTGGACGACCCAGTGCACTTGCTGGTTAGTTGTGCGGGATTGCAAAAGTGTGATTGTAATTTCGTGCACCATAAATCTCAGTCAGGCATATTCAAATGGATATGGGGTTTTGATAATTAAAAAATGAAATAGAACAGAAAATAGGATAGAAATACTTATGTAATTCATTGGTAGGAATTCCAGATAAGCGTATGAAGATGCTTTGTTCCCTCTAAACCTCTGCTTTCCTATTGCCTTCATCCAATCATTCATACTCCTTTCCATGGCAAGCTGTATGTAAGTGGATCACCGTTGTCAATGGCTACCATCCATCCTCTAAGTGAAAATGGTCCTCTATGGTTACCCGCATGGCTAATTCTCTATCGGTTCTCGATTATGTTGGAATAAGATCCATTGATCCTTTTGCACACTGTCACTGCACCCAACACTCGTGATTTTTAAGCTCGTCACAGTCATCCCATCCCAGAACCTACTCGGAATACCACATACAAGGTTTAGAAATTCTGGATCTCAAGAATGCTGCCCATGTAATTCTAGCTTATACCACGAAGACTCTAATTGCACGGAATGGAAGCTCTGTTGTCAAGAGAGGTAACCATGCATCGTGAACCAGGAGGCCAAGAGATACACATTCAAGCTTTCGCAGATAGAATGGAGGTGGTTGTCAGGGACGTGTTTATAGGGGAGAATAATGATGAGTGTCACGAATCATCACATCCACCAGGTTGAAGTATGAGTGAATATCTTAGAACAAGAATAAGCTTGAATTGAATAGAAAACAGTAGTAATTGCATTGATTCATGAGGAACAGCAGAGCTCCACACCTTAATCTATGGTGTGTAGAAACTCCACCGTTGAAAATACATAAGAATAAAGTCTAGGCATGGCCATTCGGCCATGCCTCCCAAATAACATGAAACAATAGAAAGGGTTCAAAGACCTGATCCCAAGATCAAAGATGATCAAAAAGAATGAAAATACAATAGTAAAAGGTCCTATTTATAGAGAACTAGTAACATAGGGTTTACAGAAATAAGTAAATGGTGCAGAAATCCACTTTCGGGGCCCACATGGTGTGTGCTTTGGCTGAGCATTGAAGCTTTCACATGCATAGGCTTCTCTTGGAGTTAAACGCCAGCTCTGGCGCCAGTTTGGGCGTTTAACTCCAGCTTTTATGCCAGTTTGGGCGTTTTGACGCCAGAATTTTTATACTGAGTTAGAACGCCCGTTTGGGCCATCAAGTCTCGGACAAAGTATGAACTATTATACATTGCTGGAAATCCCAAGATGTCTACTTTCCAACGCAATTGAGAGCGCGCCAATTAGGCTTCTGTTGCCCCAGAAAATCTATTTTGAGTGCAGGGAGGTCAGAATCCAACAGCATATGCGGTCCTTTTTCAGCCTCTGAACATATTTTCGCTCAGGTCCCTCAATTTCAGCTAGAAAATACCTGAAATCACAGAAAAACACACAAACTCATAGTAAAGTCCATAAATGTGAATTTTTCATAAAAGCTAATAAAAATATACTAAAAACTAACTAAATCATACTAAAAACTACCTAAAAATAATGCCAAACTTAAATTTTTGCTTGTCCCCAAGCAACTAAAAATAGAATAGAATAAAAAGAAGAGAATATACAATGAATTCCACAATATCAATGAAACTTAGTCCCAATTAGATGAGCGGGGCTAGTAGCTTTTTGCTTCTGGACAGTTTTGGCATATCACTTTATCCTGTGAAATTCAGAATGATTGGCATCTATAGGAACTCAGAATTTTAGATAGTGTTATTAATTTTCCTAGTTAAGTATGTTGATCCTTGAACACAGCTACTTTATGAGTTTTGGCCATGAACATAAACACTTTGTTTTCCAGTATTACCACCGGATACATAAATGCCACAGACACATAACTGGTTGAACCTTTTCAGATTGTGACTCAGCTTTGCTAAAATCCCCAGTTAGAAGTGTCTAGAGTTCTTAAGCACACTCTTTCTGCTTTGGACCACGACTTTAACCACAAAGTCTCAAGCTTTTCACTTGGACCTACATGCTACAAGCACATGGTTAGTGACAGCTTAATTTAGCTGCTTAGGCCAGGATTTTATTCCTTTGGGTCCTCCTATCCACTGATGCTCAAAGCCTTAGATCCCTTTTACCCTTGCCTATTGGTTTAAAGGGCTATTGTCTTTTTCTGCTTGCTTTTTCTTTTTCTTTCTTCTCTTTTTTTTTGCCACTTTTTTTTCACTACTTTTTCTTGCTTCAAGAATTAATTTCATGATTTTTCAGATTATCAATAACATTTCTCTTTGTTCATCATTCTTTCAAGAGCCAACAATTTTAACATTCATAAACTTCACTATAAAAAATATGCAATGTTCAAGCATTCATTCAGAAAACAAAAAGTATTGCCACCACATCAAAATAATTAAACTAATTTCAAGATAAAATTTGAAATCCAAGTACTTCTTGTTCTTTTGTAATTAGGCACATTTTTCATTTAAGAGAGGTGAAGGATTCAGGGAATTATTCATAGCTTTAAGGCATAGACACTAGACACTAATGATCATGTAATGAAGACACAAACAAAGATAACACATAAAGCATAGAATCAAAAAATAGAAAAATAAAAACAAGAAAATTAAAGAACGGGTCCACCTTAGTGATGGCGGCTAGTTCTTCCTCTTGAAGGTCCAATGGAACGTCTGAGCTCCTCTATGTCTCTTCTTGCCTTTGTTGCTCTTCCCTCATGGCTATTTGATCCTCTCTAATTTCATGGAGAATAATGGAGTGCTCTTGGAGCTCCATCCTTAGTTGCTCCATATTGGAACTCAAATCTCCCAAAGAGGTATTGAGTTGCTCCCAATAGTTGTATGTAGGAAAATGCATCCCTTGAGGCATCTCATGAATTTCTTGATGAGGGACTTCCTCATGCTCTTGTTGAGGTCCATGAGTGGGCTCTCTTATTTGCTCCATCCTCTTTTTAGTGATGGGATTGTCCTCTTCAATGAGGATGTCTTCCTTTATGACAATTATAGCTAAATTGCATAGGTGACAGATGAGATGAGGGAAGGCTAAGCTTGCTAAAGTGGAAGGTTTGTCAGCAACCTTATATAGTTTTATAGGTATAATCTCATGAACTTCCACTTTCTCTCCAATCATGATGCTTTAGATCATGATAGCTCGATCTACAGTCACTTCAGATCGGTTACTAGTAGGAATGATGGAGCGTTGGATGAACTCTAGCCATCCTCTAGCCACGGGCTTAAGGTCATGTCTTCTCAGTTGAACCAGCTTGCTTTTGGAGTCTCTTTTCCACTGAGCTCCTTCTACACATATGTCTATGAGGACTTAGTCCAACCTTTGATCAAAGTTGACCCTTCACGCGTAGGGGCATGCATCTCCCTACACCATAGGCAAGTTGAATGCCAACCTTACATTTTCCGGACTGAAATCTAAGTATTTTCCCCAAACCATTGTGAGCCAATTCTTTGGGTTCGGGTTCACAATTTGATCATGGTTCTTGGTGATCCATGTGTTAGTATAGAACTCTTGAACCATTAAGATTCTGACTTGTTGGATGGAGTTGGTAAGAACTTCACACTTTATCTTCATCATTGGGAATCACTGCCTCCTCACTCTCTCCAGGTTCGGCCATGTTGGTCATGGTTATGGCCTTGTAGTCTTTCTTTGGATTCTCCTCTGTATTGCATGGGAGAGTGCTAGGAGGAGTTTTAGTAACTCTTTTACTCAGTTAACCCACTTGTGCCTCCAAATTTCTAACAAAGGATCTTGTTTCATTCATGAAACTTAGTGTGGTCTTAGATAGATCAGAGACTATGTTTGCTAAGCTAGAGAGACTATGCTCAGAGTTCTCTATCTGTTGCTGAGAAGATGATGGGAAAGGTTTGCTATTGCCAAACCTATTTTTCCTACCATTATTATTATTTAAGCCTTGTTGAGGCTTCTGTTGATCCTTCCATGAGAAATTTAGGTGATTCCTCCATGAAGAATTGTAGGTGTTTCCATAGGGTTCTCCCATGTAATTCACCTCTTCCATTGCAGGATTCTCAGGGTCATAAGCTTCTCCTTCAGAGGAGGCTTCCTTAGCACTGCCAGATGCAGCTTGCAATCCAGTCAGATTCAGAGAAATTAATTTGACTTGCTGAGTCAACATTTTATTCTGAGCCAATATGGCATTCAGAGTATCAATCTCAAGAACTCCCTTCTTCTGAGTTGTCCTATTGTTCACATGATTTCTTTCAGAAGTGTACATGAACTGGTTATTTGCAACCATTTCAATGAGTTCCTGAGCTTCTACAGGCGTTTTCTTCAGATGAATATATCCACCTACAGAATGGTCCAATAACATCTTAGATAATTCAAACAGACCATCATAGAAGATACCTATAATGCTCCATTCTGAAAGCATGTCAGAAGGACACTTTTTGATCAATTGCTTGTATCTTTCCCAAGCTTCATAGAGAGCTTCACCTTCCTTTTGTTTGATGGTTTGAACTTCCACTCTAAGCTTACTCATCTTTTGAGGTGGAAAGAATTTAGCTAAGAAGGCATTGACCAGCTTTTCCCAAGATTTCAGGCTGTCTCTAGGTTGTGAGTTCAACCATATACTAGCTCTGTCTCTTACAACAAAAAGGAAAAGCATGAGTCTGTAGACCTCAGGATCAACTCCATTGGTCTTAACAGTGTCACAGATTTGCAAAAATTTAGCCAAGAACTGATGAGGATCTTCCAATGGAAGTCCATAAAACTTGCAATTCTGTTGCATCGAGGCTTAAGCTCAAAGTTGTTTGCTCCAATCGGAAGAATTGAGATGCTTCTCCCATATAAGTCGGGAGTTGGTGCAGTAAAGTCACCAAGCACCTTTCCTGCATTGTTGGCATTGTTATTATTTTTGGCTGCCATGTCTTCTTCTTTTTCAAAAATTTCTGTCAGGTCCTCTCTAGAGAGTTGTGATTTAGCTTCTCTTAACTTCCTCTTCAGAGTCCTTTCAGGTTCAGGATTAGCTTCAACAAGAATGCCTTTATCTTTGTTCCTACTCATATGAAAGAGAAGAGAACAAGAAAGTATGGAATCCTCTATGTCACAGTATAGAGATTCCTTGATGTGTCAAAGGGAAAGAAGAATAGAAGGATGAGGTACAGAATTCGAACTTATTAAGAGGGAGAGAGTCTGAATTGCCAATAGAGGATAAGTGTTAGTCTTTAAATAGAAAGAGATGAGAGAGGGAGTTTTTCAAAAATTAAAAAGATTTTTGAAAAAGGGGTTAATGATTTTTGAAAAAGATAAGAAATAGTGATTAGTTGAAAAAGATTTGAAAATAATTTTAAAAAGATAAGAAGTTAGAAAAAGAAAGTTTGAAATCAAATTAACAGAGATATGATTGGAAAAATTTGATCTTAAAAATATATGATTGAAAAGATATGATTGAAGAAAATTTTATTTTTAAAAGGTATGATTGAAAAGATATGGTTGAAAAAGATTTGATTGAAAAAGATATGTTTGAAAAGATATGATTGAAAAGCAAATTTTTGAAAAATATTTGATTTTTTAAAATTAATGACTTGAATAACAAGAAATTAAAAGATATGATTCTAAAATTCAAATATTGAACCTTTCATAACAAGAAAGTAACAAACTTGAAATTTTTGAATCACAACATTAATTGTTAGCAAGAATTTTTGAAAATTTTAAAAGAAAAATGAAAAATATTTGATTTTGAAAAAGATATAATTGATATGAGAAGATATGAAAAAGATAAGATTTTGAAAATCAGTTTTAAAACTTGAAAAATTGAAAAAGATATGATTTGAAAACAAAATTTCCTCCTTGGTGCTATCCTGGCGTTAAACGCCCAGAATGGATACCATTCTGGGCGTTTAACGCCCATTTGAATTTTTTTAATTTTTAATTTTTAATTTTTTTAATTTTTTAATTCTCTGCTGTATGGCCTAGCCACAACCAAACTCTAAGTTTGGTGTTGAACCCCCACATTCAAACTCTAAGTTTGGTGTTGGGAGGCCCCAACAATGCTCTGAACATCTGTGAGGCTCCATGAAAGCTCACTGTCAAGCTATTGACATTAAAGAAGCGCTTATTGGGAGGCAACCCAATTTTATTTTTCTATGTTGTTTTCTTTTTTTAGGTTGATGATCATGTGGAGTCACAAAAACAACTGCAAAAATTAAAGAAAAATAAAAAATAGCATTAAAAATAGCATACTCTGGAGGAGAAACTTACTGGTGTTTAAACGCCAATAAGGGTAGCAGAATGGGCGTTTAACGCCCAGTCTGGCACCATTCTGGGCGTTAAACGCTAGAAAGAAGCACCAGACTGGTGTTAAACGCCAGAAAGAAGCAACAAACTGGTGTTAAACGCCAGAAACAGGTTACAGCTTGGCGTTTAACGCAAGGAAAGGAATAAAAGCTGGCGTTTAACACCAGAAACAAGCAACAGTTTGGCATTAAACGCCAACAATAGGGGCATTTTGCACGCCTAAATGGAGCAGGGATGAGAAATCCTTGATACCTCAGGATCTGTGGACCCCACGGGATCCCCACCTACCCCTCTTTCTCTCCTACCCTTCCACAACACTCTTCCCCCAATACCCCTCACCAATCAACTCATTCACTCTTTCCCATCACCTTTTCACCACTCACATCCATCCACTCTTCCCCAAACACCCCACCTACTTCACCTTCAAATTCAAAATTCATTTCCCTCCCAAACCTACCCAAGTCCATTCGGCCACTCTCTCTTCCTTTCCCTATAAATACCCCTCTTCACTCATTCATTTTCACACATCATAACCACTCTCCTACCCCCTTGGCCGAACCACACACCACCCTCCATCTCCTCCTTTTTCTTCTTCCTCCCCTTCTTTCTTTCTTTTTTTTGCTCGAGGACGAGTGAAGAGCTGAAGATTGATGGGTTAGAGGTTATAGTAAACTCTCGTTTTAATTATAGTTACTAAACCAAGCAATCAACCTTTCTTACAAACGTTTAGGTTGTCACAAGTAACAAACCCTTTAAAATTGATAACTGAGTATTTAAACCTCGGGTCGTCTTCTCAAGGAATTGCAGGGAGGTATGTTCTTATTATTGGTTATGAAAAAGTGTGTTTTGGGGTTTTGGATTAAGGTAAAAAGTTAGTTGAATGACAAGTAAAATAAAATAATAATAACTGGAAAATAAACCTTTGGCAAGGTACAAGAACTGGAAGTCCTATCCTTATCAATTGTGATGAGAATTGGATTTTAATCCCACTTAGTTAACCTTTACTAAACAAAGGAAGGTCAAGTGGACTAATTAATTTGATACCTAAAGTCCTAGTCTTTCCTTTGGAAAGGCTAGAGTTATTAGAACTCAAATTAATTAGCAACTCCCAATTTCAACCACTGCTTTATTTGACAGCTCAAGCGTCACTGAAGAGAGAACTTTTGCGTGGTCTAGAATTAGAATAAATTCCCGTTGCCAGTATAGCTTCTAAACCAATAAAAGTCTTTTCTTACAAAATTTTTGGTTGTCACAAGTAACAAACCCCTTAAAATTGATAACCGAGTATTTAAACCTCGGGTCGTCTTCTCAAGGAATTGCAGGGAGGTATGTTCTTATTATTGGTTATGAAAAAGTGTGTTTTGGGGTTTTGGATTAAGGTAAAAGGTTAGTTGAATGACAAGTAAAATAAAATAATAATAACTGTAAAATAAACTTTGGCAAGGTACAAGAAATTGGAAGTCCAGACTTAGTTATTCTTATCAATAATAATGAAAGTTGAATCTTAATTCCACTTAGTTAAACTTTGCTAAAGCAAAGGAAAGTCAAGGGACTAATTAGTTTAACCTTCGAATCCTATTTATTTCCTTAGAAAAGGTTGGGATTATTGAAGTTCAGTTCAATTAGCAAAGATAACAGTTATCAATTATGTTAAGCTAAGATAACTCCTGAGTTACTGATTTCTTAACCAAGACCAAAAGGATAAGAAATTGAAATCATAAATCTAAAAACATCTCAATAATATATAATCCTAACATGAAAAGTTCATAAGCCAATTGGGCAACATAAATCAAATACCAATAAAAGCATAGTATCTAAAATAAGAGATAAATGTAAAGTAAAGGAAATATTGAACCTGATGAAGAGTCGAATTAAATCCTAATTTCTAAAAATCCTACCTAAATCCTAAGAGAGAGGAGAGAACTTCTCTCTCTAAAAACTACATCTAAAACTAAAAATTATGAATTATGAAAGCATGATGAGTCTCTGCAAGTTCCCTGACTTTAATCTGTGTTTCTGGGCCAAAAACTGGGTTGAAATGCGGCCCAGAATCTCTGCCAGCGACTTTTGTAATTCTGCAGATCGCGCACATCATGCGATCGCGTCATCCATGCAGACGCGTCATTCGCGTTTTTCCCTGCCACGCGTTCGCGTCGTCCACTCTTCCGCGTCACTTGTGCTTTTCCAATCCGCGCGGTCGCGTGAGCCATGCGATCGCGTCACTATGATTTCTTCTATTTCACGCGGTCGCGTGAGCCATGCGACCGCGTGACTTTTTGCTGGTCATCTCCTCAATTACTTGTATTCCTTCCATCTTTCCACACTTCCTCTTCATTCTCTAAGCCATTCCTGCCCTATGAAGCCTGAAACACTTAACACACAGATCAAGGCATCGAATGGTAATAAGAGAGGATTAAGATTAGCTAAATTAAGACCAAAAAAGCATGTTTTCAATCATGTAATAATTTTAGGAAGGAAATATAAATGCATGCTAATTATATGAATAAGTGGGTAAAGACCATGATAAAACCACACAATTAAACACATTGTAAACCATAAAATAGTGGTTTATCTACCTCCCCACACTTAAACATTAGCATGTTCTCATGCTAAACTCAAGGAGACCAAATGAATGAGTAGGGAAAGGCAAGACTCCTGCAATGCAACCTATGAATGTGAATGCAACTACATGCTAAAATGATTCTACCTACTTGGTGAAAAAGTAAATAAATCTTTCAAGAATAAATATGAACTGGATTTCACTAACTCAAATCACAAAATACAATATAAATAACTTGCAAGAAGAAGATAGCTCATAAAAGTAGGGTGATGCCAGGGCATCTTGGCTAGTTTTACTAGCCATTTTTTGTATGCTTTAGGTTGGTTTCATGCATTTTCTTAGGAAATAAGCAAGTATTTGATTGAAAATGCAATCATACCATGATTCAAGCAAAAATTGTGAATTTTGAATGATTTCATGAGAATTATGCATAAATTGAATGATAAATTGGATGATGCATGATCCCATGATTAAGAGCAAGACTTTGATGCACTTTGTTTGAATGATTTAGGCCAAAAGAAGAAGAGAAGAGCCACGTTAGTTACACTAACGTGGGCACTACCGTGGAAGGAAGGAAAGCCCCAACGCTAGTGAGAAAAGTTAGTGGCATTAACTTTGAAGAAAGGGGTATAAGCCAACGTTAGTGGAAAAGGTGAACGCCACTAACGTTTTCGAAGCAAAGAAGACTTGCATTAACAGCCACGTTAACTACATTAACGTGGTAGTTAACGTGGAAGGAAAGGAAGATGCCAACGTTAGTGGAAAAGGTGAACGCCCCTAACATTTTCGAAGCAAAAAGACTCACGTTAACAGGCACGTTAACTTAGTTAACGTGGTAGTTAACGTGGAAAGAAAGGGAGATGCCAACGTTAGTGGAAAAGGTGAGTGCCACTAACGTTGGCGAGGCAAAAAAAGACCCACGTTAACTTCTTAACGTAGGCAAAAGTCCCACCTGGCAGCCTGACCATGCCTTCTTCAAACACGCATAACTTGAGCCACAAAGCTCCAAATGAGGTGATTCCAGTGGCATTGGAAAGTAGGATTCCAGAGCTTTCTAAGCATAAATGGCACTACATGGTTGACACTAAATTTGAGGGAGAAAATCTGCCCCGAAAGTGCAAAGATGAACATGGTATCAACCTGTAGTAAGGCCAACTGGCCTCTTCACATTCCAAGAAGTATAACTCGAGCTGTAGAGCTCCAAATGATGCGCTTCCAGAGGCGTTGGAAAGTAGACATCCAGTGCTTTCCAACAATATATAATAGTATGGGGTGGACATTAAGTTTGAGCCCCTGATTGCTAGCATTATTGTGACTTACGTTTTCCACTAACGCTAGTCGCTAGCGTTAACGTGACTCACATTTTCCATTAACGCTAGCGACTATGCCAGCGACCATGTCCACTTCAAAGGAGCATAACTTGAGTTACAGAGATCCAATTGAGGTGATTCTAGTTGCGTTAGAAAGCTGACATTCAGAACTTTCCAAAGATATATAATAGTCTATAGTGGGCATGAAATTAGAGCACAAACAAGAGGCATCTTTTAAGCCCCAAAAAATACCAAAGCAATAAAGCCAAGTCACCCTGGACCTCAATTTGATTCACTTCTCTTGGACCACCCAACCTCAAGGAAGCAAGCCCACAAGTGTCAACCAATCAAGGCCACAAGAAGCATCTAGAATAGGAATTTTCATTTAATTGTAATTTACTTTTAATTTCATTTTGTAATTTAGGAGAGCCTATATAAAGGCTTTAGTTTTTACTTTGAAATGGGACTGAAGGGAACACAGAAATTGGGGATTGGAAGAGGGGTCTTCGGACTCCCTCCCCTCACTCACTTTTCCTTCTCTTATTTTCTTTGTACTTTTCATTTATGAATTTGGAAGTTTCAATGTTAGTTTTAATCTTCATCTTTACCTTCCTGCACTTTCTTCTTTTCTATTTTGGTAGAGCAATGATCAACGAACTCTTTTCATTGGGTTAGAGAGCTCTATTGTGATTCAATGGATCAATTATAGTTTTCATTCTTCTTCTTCTTTCTTTTCTCTTGATCTTACTAGAAAGCTTTCAATCTTAATTCATTTGGTTAGTTGTCTTGGAAAAGAAACTCTCCATAATTGGATCTCTTTGGAACCTTGGAAGAGGAATGAAGAGATCATGCTAGAATTGCTTTCTCATGCTGGACCAATTTGGGTTGGGATGGATATGTGACTATAATCTTACCAATACTTGAATTGGGAAATGTATGTGGTATAATCAGTGACCATACTTCATCTCTTCTCATGAGCAATTGACCAAGGAATTGGCTATTGATCAAGATTTGAGAGATTGGATTACCAAGGAATTGGAATCCAATCACTTAAGATTGCCAAGGAGATCAATGAATGCATTGATTGAGGGAGAAATGAGAATGAACTTGATCCGGAGGATTGCAATATCTCTTGATCCCAATGTTCATTTTATTTTTAGTTCTTACATTTACTTTTCTTGCCATTTTACTCTTCTGCACTTTATAGCTTTTCTTTACTTTTATGCCATTTACATTTCCTTGTTACTTATCACTCCAATATGATTTGTCTAACTAGGAGAATCAATTAATCATTGTTTGCTTAATCCGTTAATCTCTGTGGGATTCGACCTCACTCTATTGTGAGTTTTACTTGACGACAATTCGGTATACTTACCGAAGGAAAATTTATTGAGAGACAAGTTTCCATGCTTCACAGGGAACATAGAATTAAGCACTGAACCCTTACTAGTAGTGTATATCATTCTAACTTTCAAGTGTCTAGGGTCAATTCTCTCAATTCTCTACTAATCTTGTTTTCTATAGCTTGTTCTTCATCTAACAATCAACAAAAATTTAATGCACCAATACACAAATCAAGAGGTCTTTTAAGGGTTGTAATGGGGTTAGGGTCAAGGTAGGATTGTATCCGGCCAAGTGGACTAAAATCTGAATCCTTACTTAACATAAACTTTCCACCTAACTCAAGACAATTCATTTAATTAAAATACAAAATCCAACTTCCCATTAACTGTGTTTACTACATATTTATGCATTCCAAGTTTTGAGTGCAGCTCATATGCATTGATTTCACTTATTTATTTTGGGGTATTTTGTCCCCTTTTATTACTTGCTTTTTTTTATTATTCTCAATGCATATGATTAAGGTTTTGAATGCATAAACATGTTCTTAACATTTTTCATATTTTCACACAAAGTCTAACATACTCAATTCCCAAACCAAACGTTTCCAAACCCACTTTTCCCTACACTTAATTCATGAGCATTCTCACTACTCTAAGCTAATCAAGGATTCAAATTAGGGACATTATTGTTTTTCACTTAGAGTTAGTGATGAGCTAAAGTAAAGAACAAGGGGTAAAATAGGCTCAACATGGGTTTGCAAAGGATAATAAAAGGTAAGGCCATAAGGGTATGTAAGCTCAGTGAAACAAGGCCTCAATCATATAAGTGCATGCATACATCAAATAATGGAAATATAGAATTAAGCATGACAAAGATCACAATTTTAGAGAGAGAAACACACACCAAAAATAAAATATTGGTTGATAAAATGCAACCAATCAAATAGGCTCAAAATCTCACTGGTTTTGTGTGTTCGAGCTCTAAATTATGTTCCGAAATAATATTTCTTCAAACAAGTTTTTCAAAAAGTTTTATTCAAATTAGTGAAATACTATAAAAATTTCTTGAAAAAGAAAATATTACTTTAACCAAGTGGTAAAATATGCAAAAATCAAACAAATATGCAATCAATCATGCAAATGCAACAATGAATAAGGAAAATAAACCATTGGTGTTGAGATAGAAGAGTAACTAACCCATGGAGATCGGTATCGACCTCCCCACACTTAAAGATTGCACCGTCCTCGGTGCATGCTAAGATGTGCAGGTGGACGGGTTGCTTCAACTGATGCTTTTCTCCAAAGATTGAGCAGATGAACTTGTTTGTCTCCCCAGTAAGAAGCTTTTCCTCTCCCTTTGTGGTGGCCATCCTGAAAAAAGAGGGAAAAAAAGAAAAAGTAACCTAGAAATAAAAATAAGAATATAAATAAAGTCTGGGTGGGTTAATGCCAAATAATGGGGGTCTCAATTACATGGTAGCTACAACATGCAAGTGAGAAAATAGTGGATACGCATGGCATATCAATAATGTAAAAATTTGCAAAAACGAGGGAAGAGAGTGTGGGTAAGGAGAGATAATATAAATTCATGTCAATGCAAAAGTGATATAGGTATAAAAGATTGACATTGATATAAATAATATTATCTAACCAGAATAAAATAAGTCACTAAGCACTCAAAATAATTCAAGAGAAGATGCAACAGTTAAATAAGAAAATTCAACACCAAAGAAAAAATAATGAATTTAGAAAAGAAGGAAGAATATACACTAAATTAAAATGCAATGAATGGAATATGCAAATAAATAAAATGAAAGATAAGAAGAATGAGAAGGGAAAAAAGTGAGTAAGAAAGGAGGGAGGGAAAAAATTAGGATAAGCTGTGCAGCGCAAGCGACGCGGACGCGTGGGGCACGTGGTCGTGCGACTTGTGCTGATACTGATTGACGCGGTCGCATCGCATGGGGCATGCGATCGCGTGAGTGGACTTTAGAAGAATGTGACGCGGTCGCGTGGGTCACTGGTGCACGAAATTGCAATCACACTTTTGCAATTCCCCACAACTAACCAGCAAGTGCACTGGGTCGTCCAAGTAATACCTTACGTGAGTGGTGGACGAAATTGTGATCACATCAATGTAGTACTCTTTGTTATTGTATGGAATCATTATTATGGCTCTTGGCTATGTGTGGACATAACTCCGTTCAACTTAACCAGCAAGTGTACTGGGTCATCCAAGTAATACCTTACGTGAGTAAGGGTCGATCCCACAGAGATTGTTGGTATGAAGCAAGCTATGGTCACCTTGTAAATCTCAGTTAGGCAGATTAAATGGTTATGGGTTTCAAAAATTAATAATAAATAGAAAATAAAAAGGGATAGAAATACTTATGTAAATCAATAGTGGGAATTTCAGATAGGCGTGTGGAGATGCTAGCAACCTTTCGAATCTATACTTTCTTATTGCTTTCATCCAATCCTTCTTACTCCTTTCCATGGCAAGCTGTATGTAGGGCATCACCATCATCAATGGCTACTTTTAGTCCTCTCGGGAAAATGGTCCTATGCGCTGTCCCTGCACGGCTAATCGTCTAGAGGCATCACCCTTGTTGATAGCTACATCCCATCCTCTCAGTGAAAATGGTCCAAATGCTCTGTCACAGCATGGCTAATCATCTGTCGGTTCTCAATCAGGTTGGAGTAGAATTCCTTGATTCTTTTGCGTTTGTCATCACGCCTAGTCTTCAGGAGTTTGAAGCTCGTCACAGTCATTCAATACCGGAATCCTACTCGGAATACCACAGACAAGGTTAGACTTTCCGGATTCCCGGAATCCTATTCGGAATACCACAGAGAAGGTTAGACTTTTCGGATCCCCATGAATGCCGCCATCTATCTAGCTTATACCATGAAGATTCTGTTGGGGAATCTAAGAGATATGCGCCCGGCCTAAAGTAGAACTGAAGTGGTTGTCAGTCACGTGCGTTCATGGGTAAGAATGATGATGAGTGTCACGGATCATCACATTCATCAAGTTGAAGTGCAACGTATATCTTGGAATAAGAATAAAAGAGAATTGAATAGAAAATAATAGTGATTGTATTGAAACTTGAGGTACAGCAGAGCTCCACACCCTTAATCTATGGTGTGCAGAAACTCCACCGTTGAAAATACATAAGTGAAAGGTTCAGGCATGGCCGAATGGCCAGCCCCCTGAATGATCAAAAGACCGAATGATCAAAGACTAAACAGTCAAAAGATTAAACTGTCAAAAGATGTCTAATACAATAGTAAATTATCCTATTTATACTAGACTAGCTACTATGGTTTACATGAGTAAGTAATTGATGAATAAATCCACTTCCGGGGCCCACTTGGTGTATGCTTGGGCTGAGCTTGATCTATCCACGAGTTGAGGCTTCTCTTGGAGTTGAACTCCAAGTTAAAACGTGTTTTGGGCGTTCAACTCCGGATCATGACGTGTTTCTGGCGTTTAACTCCAGACAGCAGGGAGTCTCAAGAATCCTACTCAGAATACCACAGATAAGGTTTAGACCTTCCGGATTCTCAAGAATGGCCGCCAATATATTCTAGCTTATACCACGAAGATTCTGGTTAAAGAATCCAAGAGATATCCACTCAATCTAAAGTAGAACAGAGGTGGTTGTCAGGCACACGTTCATAGGTGAGAATGATGATGAGTGTTACGGATCATCACATTCATCAAGTTGAGGAACAAGTGATATCTTAGAATGGAAGCAAGCATGATTGAATGAAAAATAGTAGTAATTGCATTAATCCATCAAGACACAGCAGAGCTCCTCACCCCCAACCATGGGGTTTAGAGACTCATGCCGTAGAAGGTACAGTATGAAATGTGTAAAGTGTCATGAGGTGTAGATACAATGTCAAAAGGTCCTATTTATAGTGAACTAGTAACCTAGGATATACAGAAATGAGTAAATAACGTAAAAATCCACTTACGAGATCCACTTGGTGTGTGCTTGGGCTGAGCATTGAAGCTTTCATGTGTAGAGACTTTTCCTGGAGTTAAACACCAGCTTTTGTGCCAGTTTGGGCATTTAACTCCAACTTTTGTGCCAGTTCCGGCGTTAAACGCCGGGAATTCTGAAGCTAATTTGCATCGCCAGTTTGGGCCATCAAATCTCGGGCAAAGTATGGACTATTATACATTTCTGGAAAGCCCAGGATGTCTACTTTTTCCAACGCAATTAAGAGCGCGCCAATTGGGCTTCTGTAGCTCCAGAAAATCCACTTCGAGTGCAGGGAGGTCAGAATCCAACAGCATCTGCAGTCCTTTTGCAGCCTCTGAATCAGATATTTGCTCAGGTCCCTCAATTTCAGCCAGAAAATACCTGAAATCACAGAAAAACACACAAACTCATAGTAAAGTCCAGAAAAGTGAATTTTGAATAAAAACTAATAAAAATATAATAAAAACTAACTAAAACATACTAAAAACATACTAAAAACAATGCCAAAAAGTGTATAAATTATCCGCTCATCACAACACCAAACTTAAATTGTTGCTTGTCCCCAAGCAACTGAAAATCAAATAGGATAAAAAGAAGAGAACATACTATAGACTACAAAATATCAATGAAACTTAGATCCAATCAGATGAGCGGGACTAGTAACTTTTTGCCTCTGAACAGTTTTGGCATCTCACTTTATCCTTTGCAGTTTAGAATGATTGGCATCTATAGGAATTCAGAATTCAGATAGTGTTATTGATTCTCCTAGTTAAGTGTGATGATTCTTGAACACAGCTACTTTATGAGTCTTGGCTGTGGCCCAAAGCACTCTATCTTCCAGTATTACCACCGGATACATACATGCCACAAACACATAACTGGGTAAACTTTTTCAGATTGTGACTCAGCTTTGCTAGAGTCCCCAATTAGAGGTGTCCAGGGTTCTTAAGCACGCTCTTTTTGCCTTGGATCACTTTATTTATTTATTTATTTTATTTTTTTTGAATTCACTGCTTTTTCTTGCTTCAAGAATCAATCTGATGATTTTTCAGATCCTCAATAACATTTTTCCTTTTCTATCATTCTTTCAAGAGCCAACAAGTTTAACATTCTTTCATCAACAAATTCAAAAGACATATGCACTGTTCAAGCATTCATTCAGAAAATAAAAAGTATTGTCACCACATCAAAATAATTCAACTAGTTTCAGAGATGAATTCGAAATCCTGTACTTATTGTTCTTTTGTGATTAAAGCATTTTTCATTTAAGAGAGGTGATGGATTCATAGGACACTCATAGCTTTAAGACATGAACCTTAAATTTTATTAATCATGAAATAAGAACAAGACTCAAAGATAATTATAAGAGAAGACTAGTAATAATAGAAAATAGAAAATTAAAAACAGAAATTTAAATGACTCTAAAATTGATTCCTAATGATAGAGGTTATCACATAGTTAGGACTCAACAACCTTGATTTTGAAAAGTGGATGCTCCCTCAACTTGTGGTGTGTTTGACCCTTCAAGGGAGAGCTTCTGGCGCTTCAGCTCCTGTAGCTCACGCCCCTGCTTCTCTTGTTCCTTCAGCAGTTTGCAGAGCATGCATTTTTGATTCTGCTGTTCTTCCTTAATTTGTTCCATAGCTTCTTGCTGCTTGGCAACAGATACTTCTAGGCGGGCCCAGTAGTCAAATTCAGGAAGTTTAGGGAGGAATTCCGGCGCCCTCCTTTTGTAGAGTTATCTTGCAATTGTCCTTCCATTGACTTCTTGGTGATTGGATGTTCAATTGGAATGAATTCATCTACTCCCATCCTCACCCCAGCATCTTTACATCGTAAAGAGATTAAGCTTGGGTAAGCCAGTTTGGCTTCAGTGGAGTTCTTATTTGCAATTGTGTAAATCTCACAAGCAATCAGATGATGAATCTCCACTTCTTTTCCCAGCATAATGCAATGAATCATCACTGCTCTCTTGATAGTGACCTCAGAACGGTTACTAGTAGGCAAAATAGAACGCCCAATGAAGTCTAGCCAACCTCTTGCAACTGGTTTGAGATCTCCCCTCTTGAGTTGGTTTGGGACACCTTTTGAATTGGTCATCCACTTAGTTCCAGGGAGGCATATGTCCTCTAGAACTTGATCCAACCCCTTATCTACTCTCAGCATTCACCTAATAAAGGATTTAGGATCATCTTGTAGTTGAGGCAATTTGAGGACCTCTCTTATTTTGTCTAGATGGAAGTAAATAATTCTCCCTCTGACCATGGTTCTGTAGGTATGAAAAAAAGTTCCAGTCATTCTCTGCTTATCTGTCAGCCACAGATTTGAGTAGAATTCCTGAACCATGTTTCTTCCAACCTTTGCCTCAGAGTTGGTTAGAACTTTCCATCCTCTGTTTCGAATTTGCTATTGGATCTCCAGATATTTGGTGGACGAAATTGTGACCCTCTTTGTATTTGCATGAGATTTATTTAATGGCTATTGGCTATGTGTGGACATAACTCCGTTCAACTTAACCAGCAAGTGTACTGGGTCATCCAAGTAATACCTTACGTGAGTAAGGGTCGATCCCACAGAGATTGTTGGTATGAAGCAAGCTATGGTCACCTTGTAAATCCCAGTTAAGTGGACTCATAAAGTAAAATGTGATTAGATTGGATAAATAAAGATAAATAAAATAAAAAGGGATAGAAATACTTATGTAAATCAATAGTGGGAATTTCAGATAGGCGTATGGAGATGCTGTGCTCCTCTTGTATTTCTACTTTCTTATTACATTCATCCAGTCCTTCTTACTCCTTTCCATGGCCAGCTGTATGTAGGGCATCACCGTCGTCAATGGCTACTTTTCATCCTCTCGGGAAAATGGTCCTATGCGCTGTCACTGCATGGCTAATCGTCTGGAGGCATCACCCTTGTCGATGGCTACATCCCATGCTCTCAGTAAAAATGGTCCAAATGCTCTGTCACAGCACGGCTAATCATCTGTCGGTTCTCAATCAGGTTGGAATAGAATCCCTTGATTCTTTTGCGTCTGTCACTAACGCCCAGCCTTCAGGAGTTTGAAGCTCGTCACGGTCATTCAATACCGGAATCCTACTCGGAATACCACAGACATGGTTAGACTTTCCGGATTCCCGGAATCCTACTCAGAATACCACAGACAAGGTTAGACTTTCCGGATTTCCATGAATGCCGCCATCTATCTAGCTTATACCACGAAGATTCTGTTGGGGAATCTAAGAGATATGCGCCCGGCCTTAGGTAGAACGAAAGTGGTTGTCAGTCACGCGCGTTTATAGGTGAGAATGATGATGAGTGTCACGGATCATCACATTCATCAAGTTTGAAGTGCAACGTATATCTTGGAATAAGAATAAAAGAGAATTGAATAGAAAGTAATGGTAATTGTATTGAAACTTGAGGTACAGCAGAGCTCCACACCCTTAATCTATGGTGTGCAGAAACTCCACTGTTGAAAATACATAAGTAAAAGGTTCAGGCATGGCCGAATGGCCAGCCCCCTAAAATGTTATCAATAGCCTCTTAAAATGAAGAATAAAACAAAACTGAGACCAAAGATGTCTAATATAATAGTAACTTATCATATTTATACTAGACTAGCTACTAGGGTTTACATGAGTAAGTAATTGATGCATAAATCCACATCCGTGGCCCACTTGGTGTATGTTTAGGCTGAGCTTGATCTATCCACGAGCTGAGGCTTCTCTTGGAGTTGAACGCCGAGTTATAGCGTGTTTCTGGCGTTCAACTCCGGGTTATGACGTGTTTCTGGCGTTTGACTCCAGACAGCAGCATGTACTTGGCGTTGAGCGCCACTTTACGTCGTCAATTCCCGAATAAAGTATGGACTATTATATATTGCTGGAAAGATCTGGATGTTTACTTTCCAACGCCTTTGAGAGTACGCCATTTAAGGTTCTGTAGCTCCAGAAAATCCATTTTGAGTGCAGGGAGGTCAGATTCCAACAGCATCAGCAGTCCTTTTGTCAGCCTTTTTCAGAGTTTTGCTCAAGTCCCTCAATTTCAGCCAGAAATTACCTGAAATTACAGAAAAACACACAAACTCATAGTAAAATCCAGAAATATGAAGTTAACATAAAAACTAATGAAAACATCCCTAAAAGTAGCTTGAACTTACTAAAAACTACCTAAAAACAATGCCAAAAAGCGTATAAATTATCCGCTCATCACAACACCAAACTTAAATTGTTGCTTGTCCCCAAGCAACTGAAAATAAATTAGGATAGAAAGAAGAGAATATACTATAAATTCCAGAATATCAATGAATATTAATTATAATTAGATGAGCGGGACTTGTAGCTTTTTGCTTCTGAACAGTTTTGGCGTCTCACTTTTTCTTTTGAAGTTTAGAATGATTGGCTTCTCTAGGAACTTAGAATTTCGGATAGTGTTATTGATTCTCCTAGTTAAGTATGTTGATTTTTGAACACAGCTACTTTTATGAGTCTTGGCCGTGGCCCTAAGCATTTTGTTTTCCAGTATTACCACCGGATACATAAATGCCACAGACACATGACTGGGTGAACCTTTTCAGATTGTGACTCAACTTTGCTAGAGTCCCCAGTTAGAGGTGTCCAGAGCTCTTAAGCACACTCTTTTTACTTTGGATCACGACTTTAACCACTCAGTCTCAAATTTTTCACTTGGACCTTCATGACACAAGCACATGGTTAGGGACAGCTTGATTTAGCCGCTTAGGCCTGGATTTAATTTCCTTGGGCCCTCCTATCCATTGATGCTCAAAGCCTTGGATCCTTTTTACCCTTGCCTTTTAGTTTTAAGGGCTATTGGCTTTTTCTGCTTGCTTTTTTCTTTTTTTTTCGCAAGCTTTTGCTTTTTCACTGCGTTTTCTTGCTTCAAGAATCAATTTCATGACTTTTCAGATTGTCAATAACATTTCTCTTTGTTCATCATTCTTTCAAGAGCCAACAGTTTTAACATTCATAAACAACAAGATAAAAAATATGCACTGCTTAAGCATTCATTCAGAAAACAAAAAGTATTGTCACCACATCAATATAATTAAACTAAATTCAAGGATAATTTTGAAATTCATGTACTTCTTGTTCTTTTGAATTAAAAACATTTTTCATTTAAGAGAGGTGAATGATTAATGGAATTATTTATAACTTTAAGACATAGTTACTAAACACTAAATGATCATGAAGTAGAGACACAAAACATAAATAAACATAACATAGAAACCGAAAAACAGAAAGAAATAAGAACAAGGAATGAATCCACCTTAGTGGTGTCTTCTCCTTGAAGGACCAACAATGTCCTTAAGCTCTTCTATGTCCCTTCCTTGCCTTTGTTGCTCCTCCCTCATTGCTCTTTGATCTTCTCTTATTTCATGGAGAATGATGGAGTGCTCATGATGTTCCACCCTTAATTGTTCCACATTGTGGCTCAAATCTTCTAAGGAAGTGTTGAGTTGTTCCCAATAGTTGTTGGGAGGAAAGTGCATCCCTTGAGGCATCTCAGGGATTTCTTGATGATGAGCTTCCTCATGCATCTCTTGAGATCCGTGGAGGGTTTCTCTTGCTTGCTCCATCCTCTTCTTGGTGATGGGCTTATCCTCTTCAATGGAGATGTCTCCTTCTATGATAACTCCAGCTGAGTAACATAGATGGAAAATAAGGTGAGGAAAAGCTTGCCTTGCCATAGTGGAGGGCTTTTTGGCTATTTTGTAGATTTCATTGGAGATGACTTCATGAACTTCTACTTCCTCTCCATTCATGATGCTATGAATCATGATGGCCCGATCTACAGTAACTTCAGATCGGTTGCTAGTGGGAATGATGGAGCGTTGAATGAACTCCAACCATCCTCTAGCCACAGGCTTGAGGTCCAGTCTTCTTAGTTGAACTGGCTTGCCTATGGAGTCTCTTTTTCATTGAGCTCCTTCCACACATATGTCCATTAGGACTTGGTCCAACCTTTGATTAAAGTTGACCCTTCTAGTGTAGGGGCGTACATCTCCTTGCATCATGGGCAAGTGGAACGCCAACCTCACATTTTCCAGACTAAAATCTAAGTATTTCCCCCGAACCATTGTGAGATAATTCTTTGTACTCGCGTTCATACTTTGACCATGGTTCCTAGTGATCCATGCATTGGCATAGAACTCTTGAACCATTAAGATTCTGACTTGTTGCATGGGGTTGGTTAGGACTTCCCAACCTCTTCTTCGGATCTCATGTCGGATCTCCGGATACTCATTTTTCTTGAGCTTGAAAGGGACCTCAGGGATCACCTTCTTCTTTGCCACAACATCATAGAAGTGGTCTTGATGGCTTTTGGAGATAAATCTTTCCATCTCCTATGACTCGGAGGTGGAAGCTTTTGTCTTCCCTTTTCCTTTTCTAGAGGATTCTCCGGCCTTAGGTGCCATTGATGGTAATGGAAAAACAAAAAGCTTATGCTTTTACCATACAAAACTTAAAATATTGCTCGCCCTCGAGCAAGAGAAGAAAGAAGAGAAGAAGAAGAAGAAGAAAATATTGAGGAGTAGGGGGAGTGTGGGTTTCGGCCAAGGTATAGAAGAGGGGGTTGTGTTGTGTGAAAATGAAGTGGAATGGAGGGGTTTATATAGGAAAAGGGGAGAGGGTAGGTTCGGCCATTTTAGGGTGGGTTTGGGTGGGAAAGTGTTTTTGAATTTTGACGGTAGGTGGGGTTTATGGGGAAGAGTGGATGGATGTGAGTGGTGAAGAGGTGATGGGGAAGAGAGATTGAGGTGATTGGTGAAGGGATTTGGGAAAGAGTGTTTATTGGGAGGAGAGATTCATAGATTGAAGTTGTTGGGAAGTGTGACATGGGGAAGAGTGTTATAGGATTAGGAGGTAAGGTGGGAATATGTTAGGTGGGGATCCTGTGGGGTCCACAGATCCTGAGGTGTCAAGGAATTCCATCCCTGCACCAAATAGGCATGTAATGTAAAATGCCTTTGCATACCATTCTGGCATTTAAACGCCAAGGTGATGCACGTTCTGGGCATTCAACGCCCATGTGAAGCATGTTCTGAGCGTTCAACGCCCATATGTAGCATGTTTCTGGCGTTGAACTCCAGTTCCATGATTGTTACTGGCGTTCAGTGCCAGCTTTTTTTAAGGCACATTCCTGGCGTTCAAACGCCTGAATATAGCTTGTTTCTGGCGTTCAGCGCCAGATTCATGCTCTGTTCTGGCGTTGAACGCCAGCCAGATGCTCCTTACTGGCGTTGAACGCCAGTCTGTCCTTCCTCCAGGGTGTGATTTTTCTTCTGCTGTTTTTGATTCTGTTTTTTTTATTTTTATATTTTTTTTCGTGACTCCACATGATCATGTACCTAATAAAACACAAAATAAAAATAAAATAAAATAAAATAAAAATTAGATAAATAAAATTGGGTTGCCTCCCAACAAGCGCTTCTTTAATGTCAATAACTTGACAGTGGGCTCTCATGGAGCCACAAAGGTGATCAGGTCAATGTTGTATAGTCCCAACACCAAACTTAGAGTTTGGATATGGGGTCTTAACACCAAACTTAGAGTTTGGTTGTGGCCTCCCAACACCAAACTTAGAGTTTGACTGTGGGGGCTCTTCTTGACTCTGAACTGAGAGAAGCTCTTCATGCTTACTCTCTTTTGTCACAGAGGGATGGCCATGTGCCTTAAGCACAAGGTAGTCCCCATTCAATTGAAGGACTAATTCACCTCTGTTGACATCTATCACAGCTCCTGCTGTAGCTAGGAAAGGTCTTCCAAGGATGATGCATTCATCCTCTTCCTTCCTAGTGTCTAAGATTATGAAATTAGCAAGGATGTAAAGGCCTTCAACCTTTACTAACACGTCCTCTACTATTCCATAAGCTTGTCTCAATGACTTGTCTGCCAATTGTAATGAGAACAAGGCAGGTTGTACCTCAATGATCCCCAGCTTCTCCATTGCAGAGAGTGGCATAAGATTTATCCCTGACCCCAGATCACATAGAGCTTTATCAAAGGTCATGGTGCCTATGGTACAGGGTATTAAGAACTTGCCAGGATCTTGTCTCTTTTGAGGTAAAATTTGCTGAATCCAGGTGTCTAGTTCATTAATGAGCAAGGGAGGTTCACTTTCCCAAGTCTCATTACCAAACAACTTGCCATTCAGCTTCATGATAGCTCCTAAATATTGAGCAACTTGCTCTCCAGTCACATCTTCATCCTCCTCAGAGGAAGAATAGTCTTCAGAGCTCATGAATAGCAGAAGGAGATTTAATGGGATCTCTATGGTCTCTATATAAGCCTCATATTCCTTTGGATCCTTAATAGGAAACTCCCTCTTGCTTGAGAGACGTCCCAGGAGGTTTTCCTCACTAGGATTTTTGTCCCCCTCCTCCCTTGTGCATTCGACCATATTGATTACATCAATGACCTTGCACTCTCCTTTTGGATTCTCTTCTGTATTGCTTGGGAGAATACTGGGAGGAGTTTCAATGACTTTCTTACTCAGCTGGCCCACTTGTGCCTCCAGATTTCTGATGGAGGATCTTGTTTCACTCATGAAACTGAAAGTGGCCTTTGACAGATCAGAGACAAGATTGGCTAAATTAGAAGTGTTTTTGTTCAGAATTCTCTGTCTATTGCTGAGAAAATGATGGAAAAGGCTTGTTATTACTGAGCCTATTTCTTCCACAATTATTAAAGCCTTGTTGAGGCGTTTGTTGATCCTTCCATGAGAAATTTGGGTGATTTCTCCATGATGAGTTATAGGTGTTTCCATAAGGTTCACCCATGTAATTTACCTCTGCTATTGCAGGGTTCTCAGGATCATAAGCTTCTTCAGAAGCTGCCTCTTTAGTACTGTTGGATGCGTTTGCCATCCATTCAGACTTTAAGAGATCATGTTGACTTGCTGAGTCAACACTTTGTTCTGAGCCAATATGGTATTCAGAGCATCAATTTCAAAAACTCCCTTCCTCTGAGGTGTCCCATTATTTACGGAATTCCTCTCAGAGGTGTACATAAATTGGTTATTTGCAACCATGTCAATGAGTTCTTGAGCCTCTTCAGGCGTTTTCTTTAGGTGAATAGATCCTCCTACAGAATGGTCCAATGACATTTTCGAAAACTCAGATAGACCATAATAGAATATATCTAATATGGTCCATTCTGAAAACATGTCAGATGGACACTTTTTGGTCAACTGCTTGTATCTTTCCCAAGCATCATAGAGGGATTCACCATCTTTTTGTTTGAAGGTCTGAACATCCACTCTAAGTTTGCTCAGCTTTTGAGGAGGAAAGAATTTATCCAAGAAAGCCGTGACCAGCTTATCCCAGGAGTCCAGGCTATCCTTAGGTTGTGAATCCAACCATATTCTAGCTCTATCTCTTACAACAAAAGGGAAAAGTATGAGTCTGTAGACTTCAGGATCAACTCTATTCGTCTTAACAGTCTCACAAATCTGCAAGAACTCAGTTAAAAACTGGTAAGGATCTTCAGATGGAAGTCCATAAAACTTGCAGTTCTGTTGCATTAAAGCAACTAGTTGAGGCTTAAGTTCAGGATTATTGGCTCCAATGGCAGGAATGGAGATGCTTCTTCCATCAAATTTGGACGTTGGTTTTGTGAAGTCACCAACCATTCTCCTTGCATTATTGTTGTTGGGTTCAGCTGCCATCTCCTTCTCTTGTTCTAATATTTCTGAAAGGTTACCTTTAGATTGTTGTAATTTAGCTTCTCTTAGTTTCCTCTTCAGAGTCCTTTCAGGTTCAGGATCAGTTTCAACAGGAGTGCTTTTGTCCTTGTTCCTGCTCATATGAAGGAGAAGAAAACAAGAAAAGAAAGAGGAATCCTCTATGTCACAGTATAGAGATTCTTTTATGTTAGTAGAAGGAGAAAGGGGGGAAGAGTGAAAAAGAATGAATAGTTTGTATAAAGAGTAGGGATAGGGAAGGTGATAAGAGATGAAGAGAAGTGTTAGTAAATAAATAAAATAAATAGAAAGAGATGAAGGGGAGAGAAATTCGAAAATAATTTAAAAAAAAATGTGTTAGTAATTTCGAAAATAAAAGATAAGATAGAATTAAAATTAAAACAATTAATTAATTAAAAAGAATTTTTGAAAACAGGGTGAGATATTTTCGAAAATTAGAGAGGGAGAAGTAGTTAGGTGATTTTGAAAAAGATAAGAGATTTTGAAAAATATTAAATCAAATTTAAAAAGATAAGAATAAGAGTTAGATCATATTTTAAAATCAAATTTTTGAAAAAAGATAAAATTTTGAAAAGGATATGATAAAAAGATAAGATAAGAAATGTGATAAAAAGATATGTTTGAAAAAGATTTAATTTTTAAAATTAAAATTAATTACTTAACTAACAAGTAACTACAAGATATGATTCTAGAATTTAAAGATTGAACCTTTCTTAACAAGAAAGTAACAAACTTCAAATTTTTGAATCAATCACATTAATTGTTAGCTAATTTTCGAAAATTTGATATAAAGATAAGAAAAAGATTTTGAAAATAATTTGAAAAAGATTTTTTTGAAAATTTTCGAAAAACAAAGATAAAATTGAAAAAATATG
The DNA here is from genome assembly GCF_014773155.1 of Arachis stenosperma. Lineage (NCBI taxonomy): Eukaryota > Viridiplantae > Streptophyta > Magnoliopsida > Fabales > Fabaceae > Arachis > Arachis stenosperma. Next base: position 64,816,323 of record NC_080380.1, read on the forward strand.
ATTTTGAAAAAGATTTTGAAAAGATAAAGATTTTAAATTTTGAAAATTTGACTTGACTTGTAAGAAATAACTAATTTTAAAAATTTTTGACTAAGTCAACTCAAATTTTCGAAAATTATGAGAAAAATAAGGAAAAGATATTTTTTTGATTTTTGAATTTTTAATTATGAGAGAGAAAACACAAACATGACCCAAAACATAAAATTTGGATCAAACACATAATGCATGCAAGAACACTATGAATGTCAAGATGAACACCAAGAACACTTTGAAGATTATGATGACATCAAGAACATATTTTGAAAAATTTTTTTGATGCAAAGAACATGCAAGACACCAAACTTAGAAATCTTTAATGCATGGACTCTAACAAACGAAAAATGCATATGAAAACAACAAACAACACAAAGCAAGAAAACATCAAGATCAAACAAGAAGACTTGTCAAGAACAACTTGAAGATCATGAAGAACACTATGAATGCATGGAATTTTCGAAAAAATAATGCATAGATTTTAAAAAACATGCAATTGACACCAAACTTAAAAATTGACTCAAGACTCAAACAAAAAACACAAAATATTTTTGATTTTTATGATTTTATTAATTTTTTTTTGGATTTTTATTTTTTCGAAAACAAAGTTGAAAAAAACGAAAAAGAAAAGAAAAATTTCAAAAAAGATTTTTGAAAATAAAATTACCTAATCTGGGCAACAAGATGAACCGTCAGTTGTCCATACTCGAACAATCCCCGGCAACGGCGCCAAAAACTTGGTGGATGAAATTGTGACCCTCTTTGTATTTGCATGAGATTTATTTAATGGCTATTGGCTATGTGTGGACACAACTCCGTTCAACTTAACCAGCAAGTGTACTGGGTCATCCAAGTAATACCTTACGTGAGTAAGGGTCGATTCCACAGAGATTGTTGGTATGAAGCAAGCTATGGTCACCTTGTAAATCCCAGTTAAGTGGACTCATAAAGTCAAATGTGATTAGATTGGATAAATAAAGATATATAAAATAAAAAGGGATAGAAATACTTATGTAAATCAATAGTGGAAATTTCAGATAGGCGTATGGAGATGCTGTGCTCTTCTTGTATTTCTACTTTCTTATTACATTCATCCAATCCTTCTTACTCCTTTCCATGGCAAGCTGTATGTAGGGCATCACCATCGTCAATGGCTACTTTTCATCCTTTAGGGAAAATAGTCCTATGCGCTGTCACTGCATGGCTAATCGTCTGGAGGCATCACCCTTGTCGATGGCTACATCCCATCCTTTCAGTGAAAATGGTCCAAATGCTCTGTCACAGCACGGCTAATCATCTGTCGGTTCTCAATCAGGTTGGAATAGAATCCCTTGATTCTTTTGTGTCTGTCACTAACGCCCAACCTTTAGGAGTTTGAAGCTCGTCACGGTCATTCAATACCGGAATCCTACTCGGAATACCACAGACAAGGTTAGACTTCCCAGATTCCCGGAATCCTACTCGGAATACCACAGACAAGGTTAGACTTTCCGGATTCCCATGAAAGCCGCCATCTATCTAGCTTATACCACGAAGATTCTGTTGGGGAATCTAAGAGATATGCGCCCGGTCTAAGGTAGAACGAAAGTGGTTGTCAGTCACGCGCGTTCATATGTGAGAATGATGATGAGTTTCACGGATCATCACATTCGTCAAGTTTGAAGTGCAACGTATATCTTGGAATAAGAATAAAAGAGAATTGAATAGAAAGTAATGGTAATTGTATTGAAACTTGAGGTACAGCAGAGCTCCACACCCTTAATCTATGGTGTGCAGAAACTCCACCGTTGAAAATACATAAGTGAAAGGTTCAGGCATGGCCGAATGGACAGCCACCTAAAATGTGATCAATAGCCTCTTAAGATGAAGAATAAAACAAAACTGAGACCAAAGATGTCTAATACAATAGTAACTTATCCTATTTATACTAGACTAGCTACTAGGGTTTACATGAGCAAGTAATTGATGCATAAATCCACTTTCGGGGCCCACTTGGTGTATGTTTGGGCTGAGCTTGATCTATCCACGAGCTGAGGCTTCTCTTGGAGTTGAACGCCGAGTTATAGCGTGTTTCTGGCATTGAACTCCGGGTTATGACGTGTTTCTGGCGTTTGACTCCAGACAGCAGCATGTACTTGGCGTTGAGCGCCACTTTACGTCGTCAATTCCCGAATAAAGTATGGACTACTATATATTGCTGGAAAGCTCTGGATGTCTACTTTCCAACGCCGTTTAGAGCGCGCCATTTAGATTTATGTAGCTCCAGAAAATCCATTTTGAGTGCAGGGAGGTGAGATTCCAACAGCATCAGCAGTCCTTTTGTCAGCCTTTTTCAGAGTTTTGCTCAAGTCCCTCAATTTCAGCCAGAAATTACCTGAAATTACAGAAACACACACAAACTCATAGTAAAGTCCAGAAATGTGAATTTAACATAAAAACTAATGAAAACATCCCTAAAAGTAGCTTGAACTTACTAAAAACTACCTAAAAACAATGCCAAAAAGCGTATAAATTATCCGCTCATCAATATTCATCTTCTTTCAGATCGAATCTGACTTTCGGGATCACTGACCTTAGACCCATTATTGTGTGGTAATGGTTTGCATGTTCTCTGGTTAAGAACTTCTCTTGATTCCAAAGATTCTTTGGATTATTCTCTTTCTTGCCTTTTGAATTGGTTTGTTTTCGCTTAGGAGCCATGATCTTGATAAATCTTGGCTTAGTGATCACGGAAAAGCACACCAAACTTGGAGGTTTGCTTGCCCTCAAGCAAAAGAAAGAAAAGAGGAGAGAGAGGAGGAGAGCAAATTCGAATGGTGGGGAGAGGAGGATGGCCGAATGTTTATTTATAAGGGAGGGGGAGAGATTTCGAAAATTTTGAAGGAGATTTGAGAAGATATGGAAAGAATTTGAGAGGATATTTGATTTTTTTGAAGAAGATTTGGAAAGGATTTGAAAGAGATTTGAAGAATGATTTAGAAAATTGTTTAATTTTTGAAATTTGAAGTTGAATGATGAAAGTTTGTGATGTGTTTATGCAGAAAATTATTGATTAAAATAAGAAAGTTTGAAAAAATTTGAAGTGAAAAACAAAATCTCCTTCACCTGCCTTTCTGGCGTTAAACGCCCAGAATGGTATCCATTCTATCGTTTAATGCCCAATTGGTGGCCATTATGGGCATTTAACGCCCAGCCAGGCACCCTGGCTGGCGTTAAATGCCAGAAACCCCTTTATCACTGGGCATTTTGCTGAACGCCCAGGATGCTGCAATTCTGGTGTTAAACGCCCAGAGTACCCTTTACTGGCGTTTTCTTGCCAGCAAACTCCTGTTCTCTACTTTTTGCACTGAATCCTTCTGTAACTCTGTGAATTCCTTCAATTTTCATGATCAACCTTGAAGAATGTATGTCATTATTCTATTGAGTAAAATAAATCACCTGCTAATAGCGGGTTGCCTCCCAGCAAGTGCTTCTTTATTGTCTTTAGCTGGACCTTTACTGTGCTTCATTCAAGCCTCAGTTTTGAGCATTCTTGCTCAAAATTGCTTTCAAGATAATGTTTGATCCTCTGTCCATTAATAATAAACTTTTTATCAGAATCCATATCTTGAAGCTCGACATAACCATATGGTGACACTCCTGTAATCACATACGGACCCCTCCACCGGGATTTAAGTTTTCCTGGGAATACTCTGAGCCCGGTGTTGAAGAGCAGAACTTTTTGTCCTGGCTCAAAGACTCTGGATGACAACTTCTTGTCATGCCACTTCTTTGCCTTTTCCTTATAAATTTTTGCATTTTCAAAGGCACTGAGTCTGAACTCCTCTAGCTCATTTAGCTGGAGCAATCTTTTTTCACCAGCTAACTTAGCATCCATGTTTAGGAATCTGGTTGCCCAGTAGGCTTTATGTTCCAATTCCACGGGTAGATGACAGGCCTTCCCATACATAAGTTGGTATGGAGAGGTTCCTATAGGAGTCTTGAATGTTGTTCTGTATGCCCACAGAGCATCATCCAAGCTCTTTGCCCAATCCTTTCTACGGGCAATAACAGTCCGTTCCAGGATTCTTTTTAGCTCTCTATTAGAGACTTCAGCTTGCCCATTTGTCTGTGGATGATATGGAGATGCTACTTTGTGGCTAATTCCATATCGGACCATAGTAGAGTACAGCTGTTTATTGCAGAAATGAGTGCCCCCATCACTGATTAGTACCCTGGGAACACCAAACCTGTTGAAGATGTGTTTCTAGAGAGGAATTTTAGCACGGTCTTAGTATTATTATTGGGAGTGGCAATTGCTTCTACCCATTTAGATACATAGTCTACTGCCACCAGAATATAAGTGTTTGAGTATGATGGTGGGAAGGGACCCATGAAGTCAATACCCCATACATTAAACAACTCAATCTCTAAGATTCCTTGTTGAGGCATGGCGTAACCATGAGGGCAAGTTACCAGCTCTTTGGCAACTGTCACAGTTACGCACAAACTCTCGGGCATCCCTATAGAGAGTAGGCCAGTAGAAGCCACATTGGAGGACCTTAGTGGCTGTTCGCTCACTTCCGAAATGTCCCCCATACTGTGATCTATGACAATGCCATAGGATCCTTTGTGCTTCCTATCTAGGTACACATCTGCGGATCATTCCGTCTGCACATCTCTTAAAGAGATATGGCTCATCCCATAGGTAGTACTTGGCATCTGAAATTAATTTCTTTCTTTGCACTCTGCTGTACTCCTGGGGTATGAACCTCATAGCTTTATAGTTTGCAATGTCTGCAAACCATGGAGCTTCCTGAATGGCAAAGAGTTGCTCATCGGGAAAGGTCTCAGAGATCTCAGTAGAAGGGAGGGACGCCCCAGCTACTGGTTCTATCCGGGACAGATGATCAGCTACCTGGTTCTCTGTCCCTTTCCTGTCTCTTATTTCTATATCAAACTCTTGCAGAAGCAATGATGAGCGGATAATTTGTATACTTTTTGGCATTATTTTTTGTATGTTTTTGATATGATATAGTTAGTTTTTAGTATATTTTTATTAGTTTTTAATTAAAATTTACTTTTCTAGACTTTACTATGAGTTTGTGTGTTTTTCTGTGATTTCAGGTATTTTCTGGCTGAAATTGAGGGACCTGAGAAAAAATCTGATTTTGAGACTCAAAAGGACTGCAGATGCTGTTGGATTCTGACCTCCCTGCACTCGAAGCGGATTTTCTGGAGCTACAGAAGCCCAATTGGCGCGCTCTCAACGGCGTTGGAAAGTAGACATCCTGGGCTTTCCAGCAATATATAATAGTCCATACTTTGCCCAAGATTTGATGGCTCAAACCGGCGTTCAAAGTCACCTCAAGGAATCCCAGCGTTAAACGCTGGAACTGGCACCCAAATGGGAGTTAAACGCCCAAACTGGCACCAAAGCTGGCGTTTAACTCAAGAGATATCTACACGAAATTGCTTCATTGCTCAGCCCAAGCACACACCAAGTTGGGCCCGGAAGAGGATTTTTATGTCATTTACTCATTTCTGTACACCCTAGGCTACTAGTTTTTCTTATAAGTAGGACCTTTATATTGTATAAAATCTTTTGATCACTTTTAGATCTCTAGATCATCTTTGGACATTTCAGTTCTTAGATCATTGGGAGGCTGGCCATTCGGCCATGCCTAGACCTTATGCTTAGTATTTTCAACGGTGGAGTTTCTACAC